>NC_082674.1:19378695-19687065 GCF_025265405.1 Mesoplodon densirostris | reverse complement strand
GAAAAGGAAAAAAAAGTCATTTAGAACACATTTTACGCCAAGCCCTCTGTTAGGTGGTGTTGCCTAGAATCTCTCTTTTAATCTTAGTGGAACAGCCTTCAGGGTTACCGTGAGGATGAGGAAGCCAAGTCTCAGAGAGGTTAAGTGACTTGCTCCAGGTCACACAGCCTGCTGGTGGTGTGGGAGGTCTCTGTGATGGCGTGGCCCAACCTCTTAGCCACGTGTTCACCCACTACTAGGCCCCTCCAGGTGTCTGCAGGGAGCATGGCTCCACAGGTGGGGACCCCACGGGCACTTTGTGGCTGCCACTGCAGGCTCCGGCCAGTCTTCCTTAGGTTGGGGAGGCTGGTTGCCTTCAGAGGTGCCTTCTCCCCGCTCCTTCCTGCCCTGCAGCTCCTTGGAGAGTTGTTTTTCGAAAACATCTAAGTTAGCTATAATGAACGGGGGCCTCCCCCCAGCAGCAGAGCATCACGAGGTCTCCGAGGGCAGCTGACATGGACACTGACACCCCAGAGTTGCTGTCTCTCCCTCGGTCTCTTCTCCCCTGTTCGGGAATGTTCTGGAATCTGCAGGCCAGAATGAGTTTATAGGGAGAGGTCAGCCTAGGTATTTGAGCCACCAGCCTGCCTCTGATGGGATGACCTCCATTTTAAAGCCCCTCTAAGAGCAGTCCCTGTCCCTGTGGCTGTTAGAAAATGTGCGGGACATTGTGACTCATCAGATTCCAAGAAGAAGGATCTTGTAAAGGAATTTTCTCACGGTTGCATTTCTGAGCTGGGGTGTATTATAAACACACTATCCAGCTGCCATGGGTTAGATGAAGCTTTAGGCTGAATGTTTACCCACTTGGGAGATGCATTCATTTTATTCATTATTTTTAAAACCCTGTGTTTAAAAGAAAAAAAGAACAATTTGTTTGAAATAAGACTGCTGCCCAGTCTAAAGGAGGCCACTGGGACACGAAGAGGTAACCTTGACAGCACCCCAGAGCAGGGCTTCTCAGCCTTGGAGATGCGGCGGGCATCGCCCATCTAGTGTGGATGGCTGTCTCTGGCCCCGGACCACTGGGAAGAGCCAGGAGTGAGGGTCTGTGCATCGGGGCTCCTGCTCACTTTAGACCTGGAAAGTGGAGCTGGAACTCTCCAAATACGTCGTTTGGATGACCAGAGAGGGCAGAAGCCTTCAGGCCACGCTTGTTCACTGGCCGTGGTATCAGAGCCCCGTCGTCATGTTTCCAAGACCCCATCTCTCTGTGGCGCATGTGTGAAGCCATCTAACCTCTTCCTGAATGAATGAGACCCCGCCACCCATCCCCACCCTTCTCTCACCGCTTTGTATGCTCTGCCTTATACTCTGGATATTTCCTGGACTGTCCCCCACCTGCTGTCCTGGGGGTCCTCTCTGTCCTGGGGGAGTGACCGAGCCCCATTCCTCTTTGCTCTTAGGGTGGGATGCAGCAGATGGGGTATTAATTAGAAGGCGGGTCCCGGGGAGGTGGTGGGGGCCAGTGGTGGGCTTTATGCTGGCTGCTTGTCTGCTGGCCAGAGGCTGAAGGGGTCAGGCGAGGGGTGAGTCTGTGACGTGGTTCCGTTACCTGGTCCGTCCAGCCCAGCAGCTCTGGGTTCCTGAGCGCCGGGTGCTGGATGAGGCCTGGGCTGGGCTCTGGGGACACAGGGGTGAGGAGGACAGCAGTGCCTGCCTTAGCAGGTGCCCCGTGTGTTAGAGAGGGGACAGACGTGTGTGAGGAGGTTGGGGAAGGGGTGGAGAGGGAGGAAGGGAGATGGGGGGCTGAGCAGGAAGAGGGGCTGCCAGGTGGGCCGGCTGTGGCTGGAGCGTTGAGGGTTGCAGGGTATTTGCGCAGCAGTGGGTGCTGGGAAGGCAGTCCTGGAGGGAGAAGAGACGAGTTCTGACAAGGGAGCCCTTCGCCCCTCACCGGGGTGGGAAAACCAGAAAATTCATCCCAGGCCTGCAGAGGTCAAGGCTCAGCTGGGAGGAGCCCATTTGTGATAGTCACGTGAGAGACACATTTCGGATTCTCTCTAGGATTCTCTCACCAGGCCTTTCCTGGTGGCCAAAGATTTTCCTGGGTCTGCAACTCTTAAACTGTAGCGAGAGGCCATCCTAACGGATGTGGTAGAGAGGTGACAGCTGCCCCACTTACCCTCCTCGTGGCCTGACCTGGACCTTCTCCGGCAGCGCTGCGCTCCCGGGCGCCGCGGTGGCGTCCTGGTCGCCGTCGATTCCTCGGTGCTGGCGCTGTTCGGGGCCCACTGCCGAAGGAGCACAACTCATTTTTTCGAAGCGTGTTGGGAGGAGCACATCCTTTTTGCTCAGTGAGACACACAGGCATAATTTAGGGATTCCTGAGCCTAGAGCTAATGACCACCCGTGTGTATGGACGTCGTGGAAATCTGTAGATGTACTACTTTGTTTCAGATTAAAAATGCAAGCAACTCACAACAAGTGCTTTAGGGCTGGTGTTTTGGTGGAAATTTTAATTTTAGTTTTAAAAAATATCTAATAGCCTTTCTGGGGAAAGGTGGGGTTATAAATATGTAAGTTAGCTGAGGGGTGCTTGTAGGATGGGGTTTTGCATCAGAGAATAATAAGAGGTGAGTGCAGGAAGAAACCTTATCCTCTAGTTTTGAGCCCTTGCTTAATCTCAATTCCTTCTCCTGTAAAATTGGAATAATGTCACCTGCCTTGTGAAGATTAAGCGAGATGAGGTGGGTGAAGTGTGTGACCACATCTAGAACGTAAGGTTGTGATGTGAGAGGATGTTACAGACGAGGAAATAGGCCAGGATCAAGGGCTCCCGGCCCTGGCTGCACATCAGGGTCACCGGGATCAGGGGCTCCCGGCCCTGGCTGCACATCAGGGTCACCAGGGTCAGGGGTTCCCGGCCCTGGCTGCATGTGGGGACTGCTGTCCACACCCTCCCCCGCCCCGCTGGTCACCTGTGCACCTCTGGGCCCCCATCACCCCAGGGGACCGTGTTGCAGTGCAGCTCCTGCTCCGTCCCCAACCCTCCTCCCCAGAGCGAACCCCTGCTTCCTCGGCTGGAGGTCTCCTTGCCTTAGTGGATTTGTGCCCTGGACTTGGAGGCTGAGCCTCTCGTCCCCCTCCCTGCCTGGCACCAGGGGGTTGCCGCCCTCCTTCTGGGCCTCGTAGCACTGGAGAGAGAGGTCGGGTGGACCAGAGCAGCAGTGCCCTGAGGACCCATTCTTCAGCTGAGGCAAATTTAGAGAATTGGGGGAGCTCCAGGAGACCCAAGGCCTGGGACTGTCGGGAGAATTGTCTGGAAACAGCTGTGCTCACTGGAAGACGGGAGGGAGTTCCCTGTCATGGACGGCACCTGCAGGACCCACCTGACTCTGCAGCGCATGGTCCAGATGTGGCCGTTTCCCTCCGCATCCCTGCAGCCAAGAGTGCAGGTCAGGAAGGGGATGAGGCCTCTGGGTCCAGGGATGCCCAGGGCCTGGGAGGCAGCGTGGCACTCTGGCCAACGTGGAACTGACCTGCTCTCCTTCCCCTGGCCTCTTGGGGCCAGGCCATCTCCAATCCCGACCTTTGCCCTCAGAAGTGAGGTCTGATGAGGACCAGTGTCAAGACCGGGGGGTCTTCCAGATGAGTCAGTCCCTCCCTCGCTCATAGATGATGAAGTGAGCTCAGGGAGGTTACTTGACCTGGCAGCCACCCGGCTAGCGCGGGGCAGTACCGGAGTCCAGTGCTCCTCTTAAATTTACTTTCTAGATCATCTGTACCTACAAGTGGGTGCAAAAGTAGATTTTATGTTTAAATGTGCACTTCAATGAAAGGAATGCTGGCCTGCCTAGACATTCCCCAGGCATGAACCCAACCTGAATCCTCTTTTTTTTTCTTTTTAAATTAATTTATTAATTTTTATTTATTTATTTTTGTCTGCATTGGGTCTTCGTTGCTGCGTGGGGGCTTTCTCTAGTTGCAGCAAGCGGGGGCTACTCTTCGTTGCGGTGCGCGGGCTTCTCATTGCGGTGGCTTCTCGTGGAGCACGGGCTCTAGGTGCGTGGGCTCAGTAGTTGTGGCTCGCAGGCTCAGTAGTTGTGGCGCACGGGCTTATTTGCTCCATGGCATGTGGGATCTTCCCGGACCAGGGCTCAAACCTGTGTCCCCTGCATTGGCAGGTGGATTCTTAACCACTGTGCCACCAGGGGAGTCCCTGAATCCTCTTATTTTTTGTATTATAATCTTTGGTTTGAAACTTTTCCACTAGAGTTGCTCTCTGACAGCCTGTCTGCAGGTTTGGTTTTCTTAGGTGGATGCCCTGTAGGTAACGACAGCAGCTCAGCACTGTACAGGCTGAGCACTGTACATTATACAGAGCCTGCCTCGTGCATCCTCGTGAGGTGGTCAGGAAGACCCCTGAGTGAGGAGCTCTGTCCCCAGCCGTGTGACAGCCCAGGCTGGTTGTGGCCAGCGCAGAGACAGGCCTGAGGCTCCAGGTCAGCCTGCCTTGTCTGGAGCCCCTGGTTCAGTTGCTGACACTGGCAGGTGTGGGGTCCAGACGTGTGGCTCCTCCCTCGCCCTCCAGGAAGCCCTGTCAGCCTGGAGACCCTTGGCCCGGTGGCTGCTGTATCTGGACCCTGCATGGGCTTCGGTGGAGTGCCACTGCTTGGTGAGGATGCACGGGGTGCAGCCTGACCTTGACCAGCTTCCTGCACCATGAACTTGGAGTTGGGCAGGTTTCTAAAGCCACACAGACCCCACAGGAGGTGGAGGTTCCTAGACCTCAGGCTAGACTGGCTTTGAGACCCAATGATCTGTGCGATTTGCTTTGACTCACTGAACATAAATGATAAATTGGCAGCTTTTCCGATCATCAGATGTTTAGTAAGTGGCCTGAGAGCATACTCATACTGACCACTCCGATGGGAATGGGTTGTCATGGTCCAGGAGAAGGTGCAGGAGCCGTCCTACAGGACTTTGAAATGCCCTACTTGCCCCGCAGGCGGTGTAGGCGATCAGGCTGCCCAGGCCCAGGAACACAGCTGGTTGTTAGTTGCTAGAACCAGCCATCTAAGAAGCTCGTGAAATCTTCACCCAGTGATGGTGGCGCAGTGGTTGAGAGTCCGCCTGCCGATGCAGGGGACGTGGGTTCATGCCCCGGTCCGGGAAGATCCCACATGCCGCGGAGCGGCTGGGCCCGTGAGCCATGGCCGCTGAGCCTGCGTGTCTGAAGCCTGTGCTCCGCAGCCGGAGAGGCCACAGCAGTGAGAGGCCCGCGTACCACAAAGCAAAAAAAAAAACAAAAACAGTCAGAGGGATACAGCATAACCAAGAGTACCCAGGAAATTAATGTTAGAATTAACTTGCCTTATTGTCTCTTAAACTATCTTGTTTCAACATCTAAAATTGACTTCCCTGCATTTTTCACCTACCCCAGAATTTATTATGTTCTGCTGGGCCAGTCTTTTCTTCCCCTAGGATCAGAAACTAAGAACTTCTGTCTCCCTTCCTGCCTCTCAACTTCCAACTTCTGCTCCAGAAACCACACCCTTGGGAGGAGGGGTCTGTCCACCTCTGGCAGGACCTCAGGGAATCAAGGCAGGGAGCGTGGGGCAGCCTCAGGGGAGTGGGAGGCACCAGACGTGGAAACAGGCCTTGTTGGAGAAACTTCATGGCCAGTAGTCTTGGAGAAGTGGGAGGAATTAGAACCTGGTCCAGCCCCAAATGGGGCCCAGTCAGGTCAAGGATCAGAGCCGGCAGCAGACAGCGCCAGGAAATCAGGTGTGGTTTGAATGTCAGGTCCATAGCCAAGGTTATCTCTGGCGGCCTGTGGGAGCGGGCTGGGGACCAAGGATACTTAGGCCAGCCTGCAGGGTGCCAGGGCTGGGGGAGCAGGTTCTCGATGCCCAAAGAAGCCCTTGGTGCCAATGCACTGAGCTCACCGGACAGACGTCAGATCCCACCTGCCTCATCCCCTTCCTGTAGCTTCAGTTCTTCATGAGACCTGGATGTTGGTACTGGCCACCCTCTCACCTGCTGGCAGGTAGGGTTGGCTCAGAGGATGCATGTGAATCCCAGAAGCCTGTAGCCTGCAGCACATGTGTTAGGTAGCATCGTGACAACTAAATCAGCCCAGGACCTCTTCTGGTCTCCTGTGACATTCCGTATGATCTGCAGCTGTTAGGATTATACACCCCTGGCCAGTAGATCTGGGCTTGGTTCACTTTCCTCCCCAGCTAATCAGCACAGTACCTGAATGCGCCTACGAAGAAAGGGTGCAGTAAGTGGTGGTTGAACAAGTGAGTGAGTGAATAGATGAGTAGCAGAAGGACTGCTCAGGCTTCACAGGTAGGCAGGATTGGCCAGCTTCCCTACCATGAAAAGGTGGAAGGGAGAACAGCAGGCCCCTCACTCATCTATGGTGATGGGGCAGGGTCTACTTCAGGGATCTGAATACCCCCTCGAGGTCAGAAGCTTTGCTGGGGACCTCCCTGGACAGTGGGCAACTTGCAGTTGGATTTTGGTCACCACCCGCCCACCTCCTCCATCCTTGTCCTGAAGACATGCCTTGACCATTGTCCTTTCCTCTCTTCCTCCTCTGGATACAGATTCTGGCCAATGTCTTCCTCTACCTGTGCGCCATCGTTGTGGGCATCATGTCCTACTACATGGCGGACCGCAAGCACCGCAAGGCCTTCCTGGAGGCCCGCCAGTCGCTGGAGGTGAAGCTGAACCTGGAGGAGCAGAGCCAGCAGCAGGTGAGGCTCTTTGGGGGTGGCCTTGGGGCAGTGCCGGCCTGGAGCCTGGGTTTGGGGCCTGTCGGAAGGGCGTGAACCCAGTTGCTGTGGGTACCCCAGGGCGCCATGTGAATTCTTTTTCTCTGGAGGCATCGCTCTGTGTTATTCCTCTCCCCGCTCCCTCTGCCACACACCCCTGGGCAGATCGCTCACCTACTTTGTTCTCAGGGCTCCTCTCCCTGCGATGGGGTGGGGTGGGCGTGGGAGACCCATCCCCTGGCCTCAGGGGCCCTTGTGTGTGAAGTCTGTCAGCCCCTCACCCCTCCTCCCACAGGCTCAGGGCAGTCTCCCCACTGCCTTCTCCTGCTAAGTCATTTGTGAAGACCTAAAACTGAGCCCAACCCCTGGGGAGCCCACGGTTTACATTTTTCCATCAAGAGAAGTGCCTGCCTGCTGTCCCCTCTCTGTTTACTGGCTTTACTCCAGCCTGATCCACTGCAGAGACTCCTCGCTCTCGTGTGACTCAGTCTTTTAAATAGTTTTTGGTCTGGGTTCATCTCACATGCTTTTTGAAGGATTTCAGAAATTACATCCACCAGTTTCCTGTTATCCATAGGTTGACTTGCCCTGAACAAACAAACTCAATAGGTTGAAAACATACGATTTCTCTGCTCTGGGAACCATGTCATTTTGTGTTCAGGTGGTGCTGTTTGCTCCAGTGGGTTCACTGAAATTGCTGTTTTCATAGACCCTGCCACCCAGGTGGGTGGGGCCTTAGTTTCGGGGGACCCCACTGGTGGGCCTCATGTTCTGTAGACAGTGCTATTTGAAGGCACACACTGAGTCATTTAGCTGATGTGTCCTAGCTTTGTCTGTCCTGGGAGGTTCTTTCTCTCTCTGTTTACCAATGAGATCTAGAAGCTCCTGAGCTGGGCCTCGGACTCATCTCTTTCAGAAGACAGGCTTTAGAAGGGGAACCTTCCTACCTCCGTTGTGACAAAGGGCCCGTCATGTTCGTCCCCTTCTCCTCTGCCCTGTATCCTGTGGTTACTGAGGAGCTGCTGTGGCTTGAACATATGTAAAGAATCCTCAGTAAAGCTTTACTGGCTTTATTGAGTTCCTTTAAAGGCATTCTTTAATTTCTGCTTTTTATACTGTCTTGGTTCTTGTTTGTATTTGATCTCTCATAATGTGGAGGCAGCCCTCTGGGTTCTCTACATTAAAAAAAAATGATGTGTCACCACTGAGCTAGACTGGGGAGTTCTTTTTTATATAGTCTGTGCAGTTTTCAGCATACCCATCTGTGTTCATCTTGTCTGTCTCATAATGTATAATCCAGGACATCTTCAATTACATTCAGTAGTGCTTGGTGGGGGCCTCCTGGTGTGGTGAGGAAGGCCCTGAGTCTCACCCTGGATCTGTTAGTCTCTGGGTGGATGATTTAGACAAGTTATCCACCCCATAGAGCCTCACTTCCCTCATCTGCAAAGTGGGGGTATTGATACTCCAAAATAAAGATGTTGATACTCATCTTGCTGAGGGTCAGATGGGAAACACAGAAGTGCTTTGTAACCAGTAAAGCTGGAAACAGTGATGGTCAGGCTGAGGTACGTAGGCCACAAGGCCCACTTTCTAATGCCCCTTTGGGCAGGATCAGTGCGGGGAACCTGGGGTCTGGCTGAGAGAACCACGCCTGTGTGCTCCGGGCCTCCTGGACACCATGGAGCGGCCAGGGGGCACTGGCAGCCTGCCCAGGCCATGCTGCTGCTCCTGTACGTTACCTGCTCAGACGCTAGCCCAGGAGTAAGGGGTCCAGGGAGGCAGAAGGGAGGTGCAGGGGGAGGAGGGGCACAGACCTCATCCCCAGGCCTTGCTGGGCCACAGCAGGTGGCTGTAAATGTCCATCAAGTGGACTCTAGCCTGAATGTGACCTTGGGCTAGTTCTTTCCCCTCTTTGGGCCTCAGTTTCCCTATATGTAAATAGTAGATGATAATAAATTTGGCGGTAACATGGGAGAATCTGTGTCCGTTGCTTTGAGAGTGAGAAAAGCATTATCACCATCAGGAGGGCTGGAATTCTGCCACCTGTGAGTTTCAATTTGCTATATTTTCCTTAGGACTTTTGTGACTATGGACATGAGAGCTGCTTGCCATTTTAACTTTCTTTCCATGTCCTTGACAGGTTTGGGTATCATGGTTATGCCAGACTTATTAATTGGAGGAATGTTCCCTCTTTCTAATCCCTGGAGAAGTTTAAGGAAGATTTAGGTTATTCCTGTAATGTTTACAAGAATTCACTAGTGGAGCCTTATTGGGTCTGGCGTTTTCTTTATGAGAAGGTTGTTTCATCTAAAGATAGAACGTTCTACATTTCTTTTTGCATGAGTTTTGGAAAATTTTTGTTTTTTCAAGAATTTGTCCATTTCATCTAAGTTTTCAAATTTTTGACATAATGTTCATTATATTTTCTTTTTATGTGTCATTGTGTATGGGATTTGTGTTCCTTTTTTCATTACTGATATTGGTAATTTGTGCCTTCTGTTTTAAATTTTTTCTTAATTTGTCTTACTAGGGTTTATTAATGTTTTAGCCTTTTCAGTGAAACGCCTTTTTGGTTCTTTTTGCATTTCTATAATTCATTAATTTATGCTTCTAACTTTGTATTTCCTTTCTTTGGGATTAATTGAGTGTGCTTTTTTACCTTCTTGAAATGGAACTGATATAGCTAATTTCCAGCATTTCTTTTCTAAAACATGTACGTATGCTATAGATTTCCCTCATTACAGTGCTTTAGCTTTATCCCACAAGTTTTGATATGTCATATTCCTGTTGTCATTTAGTTCCGTTTTCTAAATTCTAAAATTTATATTTTCTAAATCCATTGAGATGCCTTTGATCCATGAACTATTTAGGAGTACATTAATTTCCAAATATCTGGGGAATGTTTAAAAGTTATCTTTTTATTATTGATTTTTAGCTTCATTTGACTGCGGTCAAAGAATATGCTCTGTGTGATTTTAGCCCTTTGAAATTTGTTGAAACTTGATTTTTGACCTAGCATGTGATTGGTTTTGATGCAGTTAAGAATAATGTATATTCTACAAAATGTATCAAGATGTCTTTCAAAAATGAAATAAGGTAAATAAATGTCAATTAGGATTCATTTGCATCTACCCCAAAGTATATTTTGCCTCTTTGGTCACAGTGCAAAGACCTCACAACACTTAATTCCCCCTCCCCAATACTTTCTGGCCACTGTAATATATTTTATTTTATTATTTATTTATTTCAGCTTTTTTAAAAATTGGGGTATAGATGATTTACAATATTTTGTTAGTTTCACATGTACAACATTGTGATTCGATTGTAATGTATTTTATGTAATTCGATTGTAATGTAATGTAATTCAACATATGTTTTAAGCCCCACAAAAGTCTCATAAAGTTATATTATAGTCTTCTACAGTTAATATTCATTACCTACGTTTGCCCAAATTTTACCCTCTCAGTTACACTCCATTTCTTCTTCATTGCTATGCTTCCATCTTCTTGAGGAATTCCTTTTAATATTGCTTTTCAAGTCGGTCTGTTGGCACTAAATTCTCTCCATTTCTAATTGCTTTAAGTGTGTTTATTTTTATTTCAATTTTGAGTCATTTTTTATCAGATATAGAATTTAAGGTTTCTGGATTTTTACTTTCTGCCCTTTGAAGGTGTCTTTCTATTATCCTCGGGCTTCCAACTGTAGGGCATAGTCTTGCTCCTTTTGTTATTTATTTTTTGAAGTATAGTTGCTGTATAATATTATGTAAGTTACAGATGTACAATATAGTGATTCACAATTTTTAAAGATTATACTCCATTTATAGTTATTATAAAATATTGGCTATATTCCCCATGTTGTACAATAATACTGTTGCTCCTTTTAAACTAATGCGTATTATTTTCCTCTGGTTGCTTTTGCTGTTTTTTTTTTTGTCTCCGGTTTTAGTTTTGCCTAGGAGTTTTCTTTTGAAGTTACTCTGTTTTTTTTTTTTTGTTGTTGTTGTTGTTGTTTTGCGGTACGCGGGCCTCTCACTGTTGTGGCCTCTCCCGTTGCGGAGCACAGGCTCCAGACGTGCAGGCTCAGTGGCCATGGCTCACGGGCCCAGCCACTCCGTGGCATGTGGGATCTTCCCAGACCGGGGCACAAACTCGCGTCCCCTGCATCAGCAGGCGGACTCTCAACCACTGCGCCACCAGGGAAGCCCCTGAAGTTACCCTGTTTTGTTCTCAAAGAGCTTCTTGCATTGATGGCTTGATGAACATTTCTAGCCAGTATCTTTTTGTAGTTTCTCCGTCATTCTGTCCTTCCCTTCTATGACTCTAGATATCTTTATTAGACATTTCTTCCATGTTCCATAAACGTCTGGATCTTCCTTTTTTTCTTTCTGTGCTTCAGACTGAATATTTTTACTGACCTAACTTTCCATTTACTAATCCTCTCTTCTGCTTTGTCAACTCAGTGGTTGAGCTCATCTCTTGAATCTTTCACTTCAGTATTGTACTTTTTTCAGTTCTGGAATTTCCATTTTATTTTATTTTATTTAAAAAAATTTTCCATTTGATTTTAAAAAATAGATTTGAGTTCTCTGGTTAAGTTCTCTGTTTTATCATCTATTTTTAGAACCATATTAAATATTTATTTTAAAGTCTTTGACAACCATGGTATTGGAATACTGATGGGTCTGCTTTTCTCTCTTGACCTCTGGTCCTGTCTTATGGCATCCTGGACTTTTAATTAACACTGGATATTGTGTATTGAAAATAATAGCAGCCCTGAATGATGTTGTGTCTCTCCAGACAGGATTACTTTTCTTGCAGCAGATGGTTATAGTAGGGTTAGCTCAGATTGATCTCATGTGGGGGTGAGAAGATTTAAAGCTGGGTTCAGTGAGCTGGTCTGTTTCTGTTCTGTGCCTACTCTTAGGAAATATCCCTTCAGGGGTTTTGATTGAAAGGGTGTCCTCCTCTTGAGGGACCCTGAATTCCTCAGCATCAAGAGACTGCCAAAACTATCCTTTGATTTTTAGCCTCCTTTCTGTCACTTTCTGCTTGGATTTTCGGTCTCTTGCCCCATACAGCTTAGGGATTGGCAAATGCCTCAAGGGGAGTAGTTGTAGAGAAAGTCAGGCTTACTTTTCTGTGGTTCTCTTCTGTCCAGGATCTCACCCCTCTACTCTGCGTTGGCATCCTTGTCCACCAGTTATTGTTTCTCCAGCCCCTCGGAAGCTCTAGCCATTGCCCTCTGTTCAGACTCTCAACCCTGGTCTCAAGGGAGAAAGTGGCAGAGTGTGTTGGGCTCACTTAAATGTGTCTCTCTTCCCTCAGAGAGCTTGTGCCCTGAAGTCCTAGCTGTCTTGGTTGTTTCCTATTGCCTTCAGATAGCTGTTCTTTTGTGTTTTATCCGGCTTTTATAGTTGTTCTTGGCTAAAGGGTTGGTCTGATATAAACTCCTCTATAAGAAGCAAGAGTTGGACATTACTTAAAATATTTTAAAGTTTATTTCGGAGTAGCTAAAAGTGTACGTATTATAAAATTACAAAGGTATGAAAAAAATTGTACCATGGAAAGTAAGTTTCCCTCTGTATATCATCCACTTCCCCATCCCTCAGACAACCACTGTCATCTCTGTTGTGTATCCTTTCAGAGCTATTCTATTTCCAAGTCGTTGTATATAGGCACACCTTGCTTTATTGCACTTCACTTTATTGATTGTGCTGTGCAGATATTGAATTTTTTTTTTTTAACAAATTGAAAGTTTGTGGCGGCTATTCACTGGCAGTCCAGTGGTTAGGACTCTGTGCTTTCACTGCCGAGGTCCCGGGTTCAATTGCTGGTTCGGGAACTAAGATCCCACAAGCCATGGCGTGGCCAAAAAAGAAAAAAGAAAAGGAAAAGAAAGTTTGTGGCAACTCTGAATCAAGCAAGTCTATCAGCACCATTTTTTTCCAACAGCATTTGCTCATTTCATGTGTCTGGGTCACATTTTGGTAATTCTCACAATATTTCAAACTTTTTCATTATTATTATATTTGTTGTGGTGACATGTGATCAGTGATCTTTGATATTACAATTGTAATTGTTTTGGGGGACCACGAACTGCGCCCATATGATACGGCAAACTTAATAAATATGTGTGTTCTGACTGCTCCACTGACTGGCCATTCCCCCATCTGTCTCCCTCTCCTCGGGAGCCCTATTTTCTGAGATACAACAATATTGAAATCAGGCCAATTAATAACCCTACAATGACCTCTAAGTGTTCAAGTGAAAAGAAGAGTCACATATTTCTCACTTTAAATCAAAAGCTGGAAATGATTAGCTTTAGTGAGGAAGGCATGTCAAAAGCCAAGATAGGCCAGAAGCTAGGCCTCTTGCACCAGTTAGCCAAATTGTAAATGCAAAGGAAAAGTTCTTGAAGGAAATTAAAAGTGCTACTTCAGTAAACACAAGAATGATGAGAAAGCAAAAGAGTCTTATTGCTGATATGGAGAAAGTTTTAGTGGTCTGGATAGACGAACAAACCAGCCACAACATTCCCTTAAGCCAAAGCCTAATCCAGAGCAAGGCCCTAACTCTCTTCAGTTCTGTGAAGGCTGAGAGAGGTGAGGAAGCTTCAGAAGAAAAGACTGAAGCCAGCAGAGGTTGGTTCCTGAGATCTAAGTTCTAAGCAAGAAGCCATCTCCATAACATGAAAATGCAAGATGAAGCAGCAAGTGCTGATGTAGAAGCTATAGCAAGTTATGTAGAAGATGTAGCTAAGATCATTAATGAAGGTGGCTACACTAAACAGTGGGTTTTCAATGTAGATGAAACAGCCTTCTATTAGAAGAAGATGTCATCTAGGACTTTCATAGCTAGAGAGGAAGTCAATGCCTGGCTCCAAAGCTTCAAAGAATGAGCTGACTTTCTTATTGGGGGCTACTGCAGCTTGTGACTTGAAATCGAAACCAATACTTATTTACCATTCTGAAAATCCTAGGGCCCTTAAGAATTATGCTAAGACCTGTTGAGACCTAATGCTCAGAAAAAAAGATTCCTTCAAGATATTACTGCTCAATGACAATGCACCTGGTCACCCAAGAACTCTGATGGAGATGGACAAGGAGATTACTGTTGTTTTCATGCCTGCCAACATAACATCCATTCTGCAGCCCATGGATCAAGGAGTAATTTCAACTTGCAGGTCTCATTATTTAAGAAATACATTTTGTAAGGCTATAGCTGCCATAGAGAGTGATTCCTCTGATAGATCTGGGCAAAGTAAATTGCGAACCTTCCGGAAAGAATTCTTTATTCTAGATGCCATTAAGAACATTCGTGATTCATGTGAAGAGGTCAAACTATGAACATTACCGGGAGATTGGAAGAAGCTGATTCTAACCTTTGTGAATGACTGAGGGGTTCAAGACTTCAGTGGAGGAAGTAACTGCAGACGTGGTGGAAATAGCAAGAGAACTAGATTTAGTCGTGGAGGCTGGGACGTCCCTGGTGGCGCAGTGGTTAAGAATCCACCTGCCAATGCAGGGGACACAGGTTCGAGCCCTGGTCTGGGAAAATCCCACATGCCGCGGAGCAACTAAGCCCCTGCACCACAACTACTGAGCCTGTGCTCTGGAGCCCGCGAGCCACAACTACTGAGCCCGTGTGCCACAACTACTGAAGCCCACACGCCTAGAGCCCATGCTCCGCAACAAAAGAAGCCACCGCATTGAGAAGACCACACACCGCAACAAAGAGCAGCCCCCGCTCGCTGCTCTAGAGAAAGCACGTGCGCAGCAACGAAGACCCAGTGCAGCCAAAAATAAATAAATAAAATAAATCAATTTATTTAAAAAAAAGTGAAGGCTGAAGATGTGACTGAATTGCGGATGAAACTAATGGATGAAGGGTTGCTTCTTATGAATGAGCAAAGAGGATGGTTTCTTGAGGCAGATTCTACTGGTAAAGATGCTGTAAAGATTGTTGAAATGACATCAAACAATTTAGAATATTACCTAAATTTAGTGATAAAACAGCGGCAGGGTTTGAGAGAGAGGATTGACTCCAGTTCTGAAAGAAGTTTTACTGTTGGTAAAATGTCATCAAACAGCATTACATGCTACAGAGAAACCATTCGTGAAAGGAAGTGTCCGTTGACGCCGCAGACTTCATTGCCGTCTAATTCTAAGACATAGCCACAGCTACCGCCACCTTCAGCAGCTACCACTGATCAGCCAGCAGCATCAACATCAAGGCAAGACCCTCTGCCAGCAAAAAGATCACAGCTCGCTGAAGGATTAGGTGATAGTTAACGATTTTTAGCAATGAAGTCTTTTTTAAAATTAAGATACATACATTGTTTTTTGTTTGTTTTTTCGGTACGCGGGCCTCTCACTGTTGTGGCCTCTCCCGTTGCGGAGCACAGGCTCCAGATGCTCAGGCTTAGCGGCCATGGCTTACGGGCCCAGCCGCTCCGCGGCATGTGGGATCTTCCCGGACCGGGGCACGAACCCGCGTCCCCTGCAACGGCAGGCGGACTCTCAACCACTGCGCCACCAGGGAAGCCCTGTTTTTTTTTTTTGATATGCTATTGCACACTTAATAGACTACAGTATAGTGCGAACATAACTTTTATATGTACTGGGAAACCAAAAAAATTCACGTATTCACTTTATTGCAGTATTCGCTTGATCTTGATGTTAGGTTTATTGCAGTGTTCTGGAACTGGACCCGCAGTATCTCTGAGGTGTGCCTGTACAGACTTTTCACACACAAATGGTAGTATGTTCACTCTTCTGCACTCCATCTATTCACCTCATCCCTTAGAGAGGGTTCTAAGTCCATATTGCAATTGCTTCATGCCTTTTGTGACGGTGCTGTATTCCATTGTATAGAGGTAACATCATTTATTTAAAAGGGCTCCTGTAGATAGACATTTAGGTTATTTCCAATTTTTTGCTACTGCAAACATTGCTGTAATAGACATCTTTATAGGGACACCATATTATACGTGTACAAATATATCTGAAAACTCAAAACCGAGAAGTGGAATTGCTGGATCAAAGGGCATGTGCATTTTAAAAATTATATATATATATATGTATATGTGTATATATGTGTGTGTATGTGTATACGTATATGTGTGTATATACATATATATATGCATATTTACTGTGGTAAAATATACAGAAGATAAAATTTACCATTTTAACCATTTTGAAGTGTATGAGTTCAGTGACATTAAGTATATTCACAACATTGTGCCGCCATCACCACTGTTCGTTTTCAGAGCCTTTTCATCATCCCAAACAGAAATTCTATACCCATTAAATATTAACTCCTCATCCTCCTCTCCCCCAGCCCCTGACAACCACTATTCTACTTTGTCTTTATGAATTTGACTGTCCTAGGTACCTCATATAAGTAGAATCCTACAATATATGTCCTTTTGTGACTGGTTTATTTCACTTAGAATAATGTCTTCAGGGTTCATCCATGTTGTAGTATGTATCAGAATTTCATTCCTTTTTAAGGTTGAATAATATGCCGCTGTATGTATGTAACATGTTTTATTTATCCATTCATTTGTTGATGGGCTCCACCTTTCAGCTCTTGTGAATGATGCTGCCATGCACTATTGGTGTACAAGTATCTGTTTGAGTCCCACCTTTCCAAGTCTTTGGGGTATAAACCCAAGTGGAATTGCTGGGTCATATGGTGGTTCTGTATTTAACTTTTTGAGGAACCAGGCACGTGCATTTTTAATGCTGATAAATATTACCAAATTGTCTCATAGAGGTTCAAACAATTTACAGTCTTCCCAGGAATGAATGAGAGTGGACTTAGGCACTTAAGTTTTCCTTGTTTATCTAGAAAAGACTTCTTTGCTTTTGGAACCCTGCAGCTCCCCCCAGGGATGCCTATTTGAAAACCCCAGCTGCAGGGAAGGGAACAGGCCCCAAGGCAGTGGTAACATCCTGTGAGCTGTTGCCTGCTGTTTCCTTATTTGGCTCAAGCCACAGCCAGGTAAACACATGTTTGGAAGAGTTTCTTTTCTTTTTCAGTATTCGTTGTATGATATTTGATCAAAATAGACAAGTATAAAGAAAAAATACTGATAGAGGCATATTCCTTCAAGTCTTTTTTCCTTCTTCCATGTTTGAAAGAGTGTTAACCCTGATTATAAAAGTAACATCTTATTCTCAGATGTAGCAGTTCAGAACCAGATATTCAAGTCTTATGCCCGTCTCGTATGGTTATTATGGAAGCTCAGTGTAAAGGGTTTTTTAGCACAGTGCTAAAGTGTAGGCAGTGAACTGTCTACCATCATATTATTGTTGTTGGATACATTTTGAAGATACAGAGAAGTAGAATAAAACCTCCCATAATCCAGGGGTTACATTTAAAAATAATTTTTAAAAAATAGTGTTTTAAATTGGGTTCTCGGTGAGAAAAGGCTTTCAGTTTTACTGGATTTTTTTTCCTTTTTGTTGAGGTGAACAACGTATAACATAAAATTAACCATATTGTACAATTTAGTACATGGCAACGGCCCCAGCCCAGGGGACGCTGGCCAAGGAGGAGCCACGAGGCAGGATGGGAGCCGGCTGGTGCCGGCGCACCCTTGTCCATGGTTCCAGTCGGGACAGAGCTTGCTCCCTCCCCAGGCGTTGGGGCTGACATGGCGAGTGGTGTGGGCTCTGGGCTGATTTTACATCCCAGGAATGTCAGCTGATGTGTCTCTGGAGCTGAGTGCAGGCCACTGGACAGGCTGCACACTCCCATTTCCCTTTCCTCCTGCGAAAGCCCCTCGTGAGAATAAAAATGAGATAATAGACGTGAACACGCTTTGGAAAAGGCTGCAGAAAGTCCTAGTAGGAGAGGAAACAGAAGCTGGTTTGGCCACCTATGTACTCACATTTGTTTAAATGCCTTTTTTAAAAGTTCCCAATTTGCGGGGGAGACCTCCTTTCAGAATTTAGTTCTCAGGGTCCGTGTCTCACTTTTTCTTTTGCCCGCGAGTGTTTATCTTGTCTTCTAAACTGCTTTGGCAGGAGGCGCGGTGTGTGGCCTCCAGCCATAACTCTCCTCTCCGGCGTCAGGAGCCCACCCCGAGCCTCTGGTTCTGTCCTCTTGGCTGCTGTCACCTGGGAGGTTGGGCTGTCCTTTGCTAAGATGAGCAGCCTCCTGCTGACGGCAGGTGACGCCCGGTGGGTGGGCCGCCGGCCTCGTCCCTGGCAGGTGCTCAGCTTGTCTCCTCTGCGGAGAGGGATGGGACCTCGTGGAGTTGAGGCTCTGTGAGTGTGGCCCTGGCAGGTGAGGGCTCCCCTTGCATTGCCGAGCGCGTACCTGGCACTTTAGGCCGTCCAGTGGCATTGACCACAGGGTGGTCCGGGTGGACTTCAGGCCTGTCTCCAGCTTCTCCTCAGCTCCACGGGCCTGTTAGGGTCGAGCAGGAGGCCCAGAGGAGGGAGGTGGAGTTGTTTTTCTTTATTCCCATGTGACCATAACTCGAGGGTTTAGTTGGGGACCTTGGGGGTTGCTAAGCGGCCCGACTGCCATCTGACAACTGCAGGCACCCAGGAAATCCACCCAGTACACGCCCATCGCCAGGTACAAACTCTAGACTTCTGAGCCTTTCTGCAGCACATACTCGGAATTACTTCCCAGGGAGTGGGAGGTGGGTGGAGGAGGACGTGGGGGAGGATGTGGAGGAGGATGTGGGGGAGGATGTGGGGGATGACGGAGACACGCAGGCTTGCACTTCCTTCGGATCATGTTCAGTTAGGAAACCAACCTGGTCCTCACCTGGGGAGGAGAGCTGCCCTTGGTCCCCACCCTCCTGGGGGAGGAAGCTGCGGCCGGGCGTCTGGGGGAGAGCCCGAGGCTGCCTGTGCGGGGTTCTAGGCCAGAAAACCATCCACCGCCCCCCGTACCCACCTAGGGCCAGGGGTCAGATCACCTTCTTCCATGGTGCCCTGGGGAACTCGGTGTGGGTGAGTGCTGGGGGCCCTCACCTCTGGGGGGACGCGGACAGGGCAGTCGCTGCTGCCTCTCCTGCTACCCCGGCCCAAAGCCCGGAGCACCTTTGACTAGGGGTGGTGTTTCTTCTTCGTGCAGGAGTGTTTCCCTGGGTGGGTGACCTTCTGCCCTTGAGCAGGTCACCCCGTTATCGCGAGACTCAGACTCCTCCGGTAAGAGAAGCTTGGGACTGGGACTGCTGCCATTTGAAAAGCTCAGTTTCTGGTCTTTCTGAAGGTCTATGACCTCCGGCCAAGCCTGCCTCACTGTTCCCTTCAAGACCTTTAGCTGTGAGGATAAGGTGTAGAGTGACCTCAGCCTCAGCTGGTGGGGAGAGGGGAGTCAGAGTGACAGAGAGAGACAGAGAGCTGAGGGGGAGTGACTGCCTCCTAGCCTGGGGGTGGGTTTCTAGTGTCAGCCCTCAAAGCGCCAGCTGTTGTCCTGTCAACAGTGGGGCTGGGGACCTGCCTCCTGTGTCACCGCACGCCGTTGCAGCTGATGGAGGCAGGACAAGCCCATTGTTTACTTGACGGGAACCATGGAGAAAACCCCCTGACAGCAGCCTCCAAAATGCTTGCTGTCTTAACTGCTTCACAGAACCACTCACGAGTATTTTTTAGTTTTTAGTTTAGCCTTGAAGGCCTCTTGGTTTGAGAAAAGCCAGAAGGTGAATTTCCCATGGTATGAGGCAGGCATTAGTGCTTACGTCGGTTCCAGCTCTCACCTCTTGGATTTCACAGAATGTTCCTCATTCTGACATTCCAGGATTTAGCACAACAAGCCCATGTTAGGTGGTGCACATGATGAGCGCACAGAGGACAAGCTGTTCTAAGGCCGTGGAGGCCCCCGCCGGTGGGGGAACATTTGCTGGGTCAGGGGGACTGGGCGCTGGTGGTGTTGCTAATGCATGGCCCCGTGTCTGGGCTGTGGCCTCCGCGCTGGCTCCCTGCCGGGCTCTGGAGGGTCCTGGGCCCAGAGCCGTCCTCCAGCAGTGTTCTTCTCTCCACACAGTTGTAGAGTCTACGGTCGGGGTCCAGTCTGGTCCGGGTTGTGGTGCGTCCCCACCTTTATCTGGCTGTAAAGATGAAGTTTTGTTTAGTAATAGGAGTCGGGTTTTTTGTTTTGTTTTTTTTAACAATTACTTCTGCCCAGTCTTGAGCTGAGTTTTTACTGAATTATCTCATTTAACCATCACAACAAAACCCAGAAGGGGAGTTGGCCCTCCCTCCCAGTGAGGGCCTCTATTTGGCAGATCTACTGTTGAGGAGAATTAGGTGAGTAGTCCCCAGACTACATGTGGCCTGTCAGTTTCTGTTTTGTTTGACCTGCCCAGAGCTTCAAAAATTTCTAATACTTAAAAATTTGGACACTCTATATAAAAACTTGTATTTCTGACTGCCTTGAGAAATGGAAATGTCTGACAACACAGGGTGCAGAGTGAAGCTTGCATTCACATCCGAGCCAGGCCTTTACTTGCCCTTACTTGCCCTTGAGCCAATTACTTATGCCCTTTGAGCCCCCATTTCTTTGTGAAATGGGAACAGAATAGGATTGTCAGACTGTCTAAAAGAGAGGATTCATCCCACAAATATTTGAGGCACGCTTCTAGACACTGGGGATACCGTTGTGAACAGAACAGATTCTAGTGGGGGAGACAGTCATTAAACAAATGCTATGTTAGGAAGTAGGACAGGCAGTGGAGAAAAACAAAGCAGGGGAAGGAGCATAGAGCCTGCCAGAAGTGAAGGGAGGTTGCTGTTAAATATCGTGTGGCCAGAGAAGGCTTTCCGATAAGATGAGATTGGAGCAGAGACCTGAAGGCAGTGAGGGTGTGAGCCATGCAGTGATCAGAGAAATGAGCAGTAAGTGCAAAGGCCCTGTGGTATGTTCATAGGATGTCAAGGTGGTCAGTGCAGATGGAGCAGAAGTGAGGGGATGAGAGGTAGGAGATGAGGCAGAGAGGTGATGGGGGCCAGATTCTACAGGGCCTCGTTAGGACCTTGGCTTTTCCCTTGAGGGAAATGGGAGACATTGGAGGGTTGTAGGTTTTAAATGGATCAGTCTGGCTTATGGTGGAGAAGAGATAGCAGTGGAAGCAGGGAGACCAGTTCGAAGCATTGCAGTAATTTTGGTGAGAGAGGATAATGGCCCAGACCAGGATGGAGGTGATGAGGAGGACAGAGGGTTCTGGGTATGTTTTGAAGGCAGAGCCACAGGACTTACTGCTGGGTAGACGGGAGATGAGAGAGTGGGAAGTCCATGATGGCTCTAAGGATTTTAGCCTGCAGGTGAGCTGCTGCTTCGGGTCCAGGACGGAAGCAGGTGATGTGTGCTTCCATGGCAGACATAGTAGCAGTCTTTTCCACTGATCACAGACGTGACCTCGGCATCCTTCTCAACACAGTGCTCCAGGCAGCTGCTCTCTGTCCCTCCGAGTTGGACTTAATTGCTGCGGTAGTGTTCTAGAGCTGCATAGCCATTTGTGGCTATTTAAATTAAAATTAGTTAAAAAATTTAAATTAAAAGTCAGTTCCTCAGGACTTCCCTGGTGGTCCAGTGGTTAAGACTCTACGCTCCCAATATAGGGATCCCAGGTTTGATCCCTGGACAGGGAACTAGATCCTGCGTGCTGCAACTAAAGATCCTGCACGCCGCAGCTAAAGCTCCTACGTGCCGCAACAAAGACCTGGTGCAGCTAAGTAAATAAATAAATAAATACTAAAAAAAAAACCCAAAAAAGTCAGTTCCTCCATTGCACTGGCCACGTTTCATGTGCTCAGTAGGTGCATGTGGCTGGTTTGTGGCTGCCGTATTGGAGAGCACAGATTACAGGCATTTCCATGACTGCAGAAAGTGCTGTTCTAGAGGGTGTTGGCTTGCCTCTTGGGCCACGTCTCCTAGTTGACAAGCTCATTAACTCATCACACCTCTAAGGAGCACCCTCTTTGTGCCAGGCTCTCTTGGTGAGGGCTCCAGATGCCACACGTGTGGGCTGTCTTTGGGCCCAAAGGGCAGTCTCCTGAGATAGTGGACACGTTGGCCCACAGTGGCCCATCTCTGGGGACTGCGCAGGAGCCAGGCAGATGACCAGCAGCTGCACTTGCTCAGCATCCCCTCTCCCACTCTAGCAGGGTAAGGGTTTTGGGCTGACCCTGGGTCTGTGTGGTTTCGGGGCTGTTCTCCCAACACTGAGATTGAATGTGGTCCTGCTTCCGTCTTGGAGCCCGTCTACCTGGGAGACTCTGGGCTGCTGGCGTGGAGCCTGTTTTGCAGTGGAAGGTCTTATTTAAAGATATGCGGGTCTTTGAGTTACACAGCCTCTCCCTCCTCTGAACTCTCATGGCCTTTGCCTGAAGACATCAAAGCACTCCTGTCCTGTGAGGCCAACCAGTCGGCGAGTGACTTGACTGCTCTGCTCATCCAGGCTCTTGGGAGTACTGTTTACCTTTGACCTTCACAGCATGTAGCTTGCGGACTTGCCTAGATGGCCAGTGATTGTTCTTTGATGACGTTGAGTGACCGAGGTCATGACCATGTCTTTTAGATGGGGCAGCACGTGTGGGCCCCTACCCTACAGGGCGGCTGTCTGCTCACACGGAAGCAGCAGCACCGAGGCGTCCAGATGTCACGTGATGCGGTCCTGTGTCCTCTCATCAGGGAGAGAGGAGCTGCTTGGGCCCTGACCTCCCTGGGCTAAAGGCCAGGTCCTGCCCTGCAATTCCTTCCTCCTGCTGCCTCCTCTGCTCAGGTGCTCAGGCCAGGATGGGCACCTGGGGGGGTCCAGTGACCTTTTGGCTTCTAAGTGGCCTGGAAACTCCAAGAACGTGGGCAGATCCGGACCAGAACAGACACGTTTGCAGACAGCTGTGGGTCTGCTCACAGCCTGTTGTAGTGACATGTATTTGTGTGTGTGTGTGTGTGTGTGTGCGTGCGTGTGTGTACCCAGCAGGACACACACATTCTTTAAATAGACAGGCAGACTTAGCCGGCTTATTTTGTACAGACACTGGACACACACACTCACAGGCGCCCAGGCACAGTACCGGCCACCTGGGCGCTGTAGGTCTCTCCACTTAAATCTGTCTTCCTCCCTCTGGCCCTTTCACCAGGATGTTGTAGAAACTTAGCTTCTCATCAGCCAAGCCCGTTGATCCACGTCCCTGGCGGCCACCCTGCTGTAATTAACTCCTGAATATGCCTCATCAGAGTATCAGCTGTGACAACTCAGGGTCCCTGGGAGAGGTGCTGGCCTCCTCCTCTGTCTCAGTCCTGGGGTAGCAGGAAGGCGAGGCCTGGCGTGCTTGATCCGTCCCTTCCCAGAGCCTGTCCGAGACCACGCTGACAGTGCCCTGGCCGGGCTCACGGCTCACCTGAGCAGCTCGGCATGTAACCGTTTACAGATGAGGAGACCCCAGCCCAGGAGGCCGAACATCCTGCCCCCCGGGGCACTGTGGTCTCTTCTCCCCGGGACCAGGACCCCTTGCCCCACCCGGTCTGCTCACCTGCCTGGGGCGGGCCTGGGTCCTTCTCCCCCAGGGTCTGGGCAGTTTTCTGCTCTACCCATGAAGCTTACTAGAAACTTCCTGTCTCTTTCTGGACCGTGTCTGATTCTTTTCCCAGAGGGCCAGGGCCTTGCCTTCCATTGCCGTGTGTTTTTAGGATGAGCCTTGAGGGCTGGGGAGAGGCTGCGTGAGGCCCTTCCCCCTCCTTCTTTCTCCGTGTGGAGCCGTGTCTCAGCCCCGAGCCCCTGAGTCCCTGTCCTCTGCTGGTGGTTCCATCCGCGGCTGCCCCCTCCTGCCGCCTTCTCACGCGGTATCTGGGGACGGGAGGTCGCCACCTCTGGGGCAGCACATTCTTTGTTTGCACTGTTTTGACTTTGAGAGAATTCTCCCTCCGCGGGAAGCAGCAGTCTGTTCCCCGCAGTCTTCCCTCCTGGGGCCTTCAGAGCAAGCTCATCCCTTTTCCACACAACAGCGTTTCTCAGACTTTAATTCTCCATGGGGGTATAGATCGCCCTCTTCTCTGGGCTGATTCCCACCCACCCTCCAGTGACCAGACTCCGGCTCCCTCACCACAGGGTCACTCGCTGACCAAGGCCCAGGAGATCTGTTTCTTTGTCGGGGGGAGGACCCAGAAGCTCCACCACCTCCTCTTTTGGGACCTTAACTTCTATAAAGGGCCAAGGGGTTGTGTAGGCATCATTTTATGCTGTGAATTCATTTAAAATCTAATAGCATCTCAAATGGCCAGACTCTTCCCCCAGGGTTGATACACTGTGTCCCGCCCCCATTCTGTTCTCTGGCAGTTGGTTTTGGGGACTCAAGTAGAGGTTATTACATTTACCCCTTTTGAAGTTGATCCTCTGTGTTTTATCGGATTGCTCTGGAGTAAAGTCCATATTAACCAGTTGTCCTAGTGACATGCCATCCACCCATTTTATAGATACATGGTCTGTACCTTCTCAAGTGTTCCTTCTGGAAAAATTTCCACTTTGAACAAAGAAAGAGATACTTAAGAGAGAACCCATTTTACACATGAGCAACCAAGGCCAAAGGGGCAAAGTGTATGCCCCAGGTCGCAGGGGCCTTAGCGGCCTGACCCCAGCTCAGTGATTTTTTGCTTTACCCCCCAAAGCTACTCCTCTTCCTTCTGACAAGATTTTTAAATCTTTAAAATGCTTTGTCTCTTCAGCAAAGTCACTTGGAGTTAGTCATTATTATCGCCACGTCTGTCCTTCAGCCTTCAACTTCCATTCCTTCTTTCGGTCCAGACCATCAGATTTTAAAAGTAGCTTCAAGGTAAGGAAATGTCATTTTCCCACAGTCTAGTTTTCTGGCCAACTTCCACTATGTCACTTAAAGTCATGGTTCAAGAGTGAAGCAAGCACATGCCAGAACTTCAGGGCACCACAAGCCTGAAAAGGCACAGTCCTGAAAAAAGTGCCCTCTGTGCTCATGTCATTTTTATAAAGGAGAGATGATAGGAAGGGGCCTGGAGTTGATCACAAGAATTCACGTGATAATGAATGCTGAGCGTTAGAATTCAAAATACCAGGAGTTTTAAAGAGGTGGGGGGGTGACAGTTTCAATTCAGTTTTGAAAATACTACAAAACAACTAATTTAAAAAATAAAAAAGGGTTAAGGGAGAAGAAGAACTAAATGAAAAGATTATCCAAATTATTGAGCATCCTCCCCCTGCCACTGTATTAGCTTCTGATAAACTTTGATCACAGCTTCCTCTTTACTCCCAGTTCTTTGGGACTGTGGTCATCAGTGGTTTTTGGCTTTCCTGGAGGAGCCTGGGTGAGTGTTGGACCCCTGCATCTTTGACCGTATGAGTCCAAGTTTCTGGAGGTGTGTTGCCATTTCCACCTTGATGTGACTCACACTGCTCTCCTATCCTCTGGGTTTCAAGGGTTCTGCTTCTTTCTTTCCTTTTTTTTTTTTTTTTTTTTTTTAGTATCTTCCTTCTTTTTAATATTTATTTTCTTTTTCTTTTTTTTTTTGGCTGTGTCAGGTCTTAGTTGAGGCATGCAGGGTCTTCACTGAGGCATGTGGGATCTTTTGTGGTACACAGGCTTCTCTTGAGTTGTGGCATGTGGGTTTTCTCTCTCTAGTTGTGGTGCATGGGGTCCAGAGCGCGTGGGCTCTGTAGTTTGTGGCATGCAGGCTCTCTCATTGAGGTACGTGAGCTCAGTAGTTGTGGCACGTGGGCTTAGTCCCCCCGTAGCATGGGGGATCTTAGTTCCCTGACCAGGGATCGAACCCGCATCCCCTGCATTGGAAGGAGGATTCTTTACCACTGGACCAGCAGGGAAGTCCCCATTCTGCTTCTTTCTAATCCACAAGTCCCGGTTGAGGTTTTTGCCTGCTGCTCGGACATGGCCTTGGAGGCGGGGGTCTCCAGCAGTGACCTCGGCAGCAGGATCTCTCTCTGGGTGTACCGATCAGCTCCTCTCCACTACAGGACCGTGACTGTGCCTTTCCCCTTGGTTTCTTTTCCTTCAAATCCTTCTCAAATGCTCATAAAGTGGTGCTTCCAAACTTCAGTGTGCTCACCAGTCACCTGAGGATCTTTGGGCCTTGCTGGGTGAGCCCCAGGTGATGCTGAGGCTTCCCCTCTGCAGGCCAGACTTGGGGTCATGAGGCCGTGGTCCCGTGGGATGGGCTCAGCTGTACCAGGGGACCTCCCAGCGCCTAGATGTCGAGGGACTCATCAGAAGTTTCTGCTCCTCCAGTAGCAGCGTCAAGTGATGCCGAGCTTCGCACAGGAACCACACACCTCTGGGCCCTTTGTGGTCAGTCCAGTGGCAGCTCACTGGACCACAGGGGAGACCTGGTGGCACCCCCGTCTAGGTGAGCCCCTCTGGAGCTGCTGCACTTGGCTTCTCTTGCAGCTTTGGGGTGACCCGGCATCTCAGGGCCCTCACCGCTGGTCACATCCAGAGCCAACTGTCAGTCACTGAGGCACAGCTCTCAGCATCGGCCCCCTTCTCCTCCTCCCCTCGGCCCATGGGGAAAGGGGGCGCGGTGCCCAGGGCAGTCTCCCGGCCTGCCCAGCACCGAGCCCAGGCCTCCCCTGTGTCCGCCCCAGCAGCACTCTCCCCCTCCTTCTCTGCTGACCGTCAGGAAGAGTCCCAGCAGCTGCCCTGGCCCGGCCCGCTCTCCCCGGTGCCCCGATGTGGTCTGGTGAGCCTGGGCCAGAATGCTGAGGCACCCACGGAGGACCCACCCTCCCACACAACAGCACAGGGACCGGGGCCCACAGGATGTTCTGGTGGGCTCATCCCCAGGGGAGCCGTGTTGTCACGTCCTTACTAGATAAGATGTGGGCACTTCTTTTTCTTCACATTCATAGCAGAACAACGTCCGGTGCAGGTGAGAGAGTTAGAGCATGAAAAGTACGTCTTTTGGTGGAGAAAAACCACCAGTTCCATCGGTCAAGGAGCCCTGGGTCCACGTTCCGGGTCTGCCACTATGGCTGAGGAACCGGGACAATCCACCTAACCACTCCACACCTCGATTTGGGCACCTGCAAGATGGAGGCAGTATGACGTGTTTGTGAAAATATCGGGTAGGTGAGAAAGTTTTAGGGAAGAAGAGGGGCGATCTTGATACTGGTCGTTAGTGTCCACTTGCCTGGCGACTTGCTGTGCTTCTGAGAACTGCAGGAAGAAGCCAGCCCAGGGCGCCGGTTCTATCGCGTGGCTCCCTCAGAGAGGGCCACTGCCTCCTTCCCGTTTCACTGGGGGGCTGTGGTCTCCTGCTTGCTTCGCACCTGGCCGTCAGTCTCCTTTCTCAGGTTATAGCCAAGCAGATGTGGGAGTCTGGAGGCAGCTCAGTGGCCTTGCAGGGATGGTTCATTTCTAAGAAAACTGGTAGTTACAGACAAGCTGGGGTCAGGGTCACAGCTGGAGGCAACAGGAAGTTTTGTGTTTATTTCCAGTTTAAAACATACTTAAAGAAGCAGCAGCAGTATAACAACCATATAGCAATTTTGAAAAGCATGTGAAGTTTTCTCTTAATTCCATCTCTCACATTGTTACCCTTTTCTCTCTTGGATATATCCTTCTGCCATTATTTCGATGCATGTGCATCCAGCATCACCTTCACAGAATACAATTTCATGTCTTGCTTTTCTCTCTCATCATTTTCTTGTAACAGTTTTCACCAATATCATTTTTAAGGTTGCATAATCTTCCATCCAGAGGATGTGTCACAATCTAATTAGCCATTTTCTGGGCATTTGGGCTGCTTATAGTTTTTTCTACAAGCGTAAGTGATGCTGCATTCAAGTTCTTACACATAGATCTTCTTACTTCTTTTGGATTATTTCTGTTGGATAAATTCCCAGAAGAGTCATTAATGGGTCAGAGGCTTAGAACATTTTTACGACTCCCAAAACATATAGCAACTGCTATTTTAGGGAGAGCAGGCTCTGCCTGTCTTCTGGGGAGACCAAGACACATCCCCCAGCTCTGGGCCCCGAGGATGCCCTGGGTGGCTCCTGTCCTGTCCACCCCTGTGCCCTCTGTGGGACCCACCAGGCAAGTGCACTTGGATCCCAGCCTCCTTCCTTCTCCAAGGACATAGATGAGGGAGGTGTTGGGGTCTTCAGCCTGGACTCTGAGAATGGATGTCAAGGATCCTCTGTGTGTGTGTGAGGATTTTTCTAGAAGATCCATCATTAGCATCATACACTCTTAAAAGAGGCCAGGATCCAGGAATGGGTTGAGAATCTCTGAAATGTAAGGGCAGACAAGGTCAGCATCAGTAGAGACACTGGTATGAAGTGGGTGTAGGTAAGGAAGGGGATGAGCACACCTGGGCGGGGGCCGGGGTCTCTGGAGAGGTGGCAGGTAGGTGAGGAGGGGGCGTTCCAGAGAGAGTGACACCAGAGCAGAGAAAAGCAAATAGTCCAGCTTGTCTACCCAGGAGGGGCCACCGAGGAGATCAGGGGGAGCTGGGGCCAGGAAGGCAGCTGGGTGTCACGGGGAGGAGGCCTCGGTGCTGTGGAGAAGCACGCGGGTGGGGAGCCATCCACGGTGTGAAGTTCAGACGTGGAAGGTGGCAGGGGGAGGGGAGCAGAGCCTGGCTGTCACAAAGGCCCTGGGGTTGCGGCGTGGGCCCGGCCCCTCCTTCGCTGCCCACTCGGCCACTTTCTTGCCCCTGCCCTCCACCTACTAGAAGGTTCTTTCCTGTCCAGTTCCCTGACAGCTGCCTGTTGCATTTTTTCTCATCTGACAAATTTTTCTTTTTTCTGTATACACCTACTTCTTATTTAAGACTCGTCTTATCAGAGTGACTTAAGGTGGACTCTGCCTGCTAACCTTTTGAGGTTGACCATAGGGTTGCCGTATACCACGTGGGTCAATTGGTAGCCTTCATTTACAACCACAGCTGCTTTCTTGTTATTTGAAAATTTGACACTTTAGGGTTATCTGCTTTCAGAACTCGTCTATTCTCTCTTTTTTAAAAAAAGGCATTTCTTTATTTATTTGGCTGCACCAGGTCTTAGTTGCGGCACGCAGGCTTTTTAGTTGCAACTCGCCAGCTCCTTAGTTGCGGCACCCGGGCTCCTTAGTTGGGGCATGCATGCGGGATCTAGTTCCCTGACCAGGGATCAGTCGGGCCCCCTGCATTGGGAGTGCAGAGTCTTAACCACTGGACTACCAGGGAAGTCCCAGAACTCATCTCTTCTCTTGCAAAAAGTTACAGAATCATGTGATGCAAAAAGTGAAAATTCTCCACGTGGCATCCCTAGAGATAAGCTCATGGCCTCCTCACTCTGTGGGCCTCCAAGACACCTGGGTTCTGGGTGTCAGGGCTGCTGCCCTGCTTTGTGCTTCCGCTGCTGCCTTTATCCTGCCCTGATTGACAGTACTGGAGTCCAGGCTGTGCTCGGCTAGGGCAGTGCAGGTCACCTCCGGGGAGGCCCAGCTTGTTTCCAGGGAAATTGGGCCACGGGCACCTCACAGGGTCGGATTGCATTCTGATGTCCCCAAGGTTCCCAGGGAGCCGAGTGGCTTTTCTGGGAGGACAGAGTTCTGTGGAAGAGCCTGAGGCAGGCGTAGGAAAGGCCTGCTTGTGCCGGGGGTGGCTGCTGAGGCAGGCGGCGCCGCGCTGTGGCTTTCCTGATCCTCGGCGTCCTGTGGCCCCCCTCTGCTCTGCCCAGCCCGGCAGGCCCTGCCCACGCCCCTCACATGCCTGCCTCTTCCCTGCGTTGGCGTGTATCCCGCATGCACGTTGAGGGGAGAAAGGCTGAGATGCGCGTGGAAGGCAGGATCCTTCTTGGTGTCCCCTTATCATCCTGTCTGGACCAGACAGAGCTCACAGGGTCTGGCCGAGGGACCAAAAGGTTTCCTGCTGACCCTGACATCCCGCTGGAGCTCTTCATCGATAAATCTATGGCCAGCTTGGAAGCCCCAGGGGAAGTTTAGACCTTGTCTTTCTGAGACACCTTCTGTCTCAGTGCCTCAGTGACACTTCACATCAAGTGACACAAGAACAGCTAAAGTATATGGAGCACTTGCCATGTGCGGACACCGTTTTAAGTGCTTTACGGTAACGAGTCGCTCAGCCCTCCTGTTTTACAGGCGAGGACACCAGGGCATGGGGAAGTTTAATGATGGCCTGGCATCGCGCGGCGAGTGGCAGGGCTCGGGTCTGAGCCAGGCGGTTGGACCCTGTCCCTGCCAGCCTGGCACGGGCAGGGCCACACGTGGGGCGGGCTGGGACCCCTGGGATTCCTGCCCCAGCCCTCACTGCCGCCCCCCAGCCCCGGCTCCTTTTCCCGCTCAGGACCCCAGCAGCTCTCGCCACAGGCCACCCTCGAGAGCAGGCAGGGCCTCGCGTCTCTGGCTTTCCTTGAAAATCCTCCCGGAGGCTCATCTTCTTCCCAAGCTGAGAGCTTTGCCACGGCAGCAGCTTTGCCACCTGCTCTGCTTGGGCTGCAGGGCCCCGGGAGGCTCGGTTGCTGCTTCCTGGGCTCAGGTGGAGCCAGGCAGGGCGCACTGGGGTTATTTTGGCTTCTCATTCCTGAACTGTAATGGTGCCATTCGCGAGGTTCTTAACAGTGGAAGAGACATTGCTGTGGAAATGGCAGGGTAATAGGAATAACCACTGTCCGTGCTTCAGGCTGGAGCCAGTGCCAGGCATGCTGAGCGCAGGGGGCTCACCTTGTTAGGGTGGTATTCACCGCAAGAGAGAGGCTTGATTTCCCCTGTGGGAACAGATAGGGCACAGGGACCCACCTCCCTCTGTGATGGCGAGCAGGTGGGGGGCTCCTGGCCTGCAGACCTTCCTAGGAGGAGGAGGGAGGGGCCGCCCCTACAGGGGAGCTGAGGCCCCAGCCCTCTGGCTCAGTGGGGACAGAGGCCCAGGTACGACACCAGACCCTTGGGGGCCTCTTGGCTGCGCCCACCAGAGGAGAGGAGTCGACCTCTACACCTCAGGCTCCTACCCCAGAGCAGGTGTGTCTGAAAGACAGGTAGAGCTGGGTTTTCTGGCCTCAGGGCCCACTGAACACAACAAAGGGCAGGAGCGGGCAGGGCGGTGGCGGAGGTGTGTCCCCGCTCCTGTACCCCTGGGCTGGCCTCACTGCCGAGGCCCGGGACCTGCAGCCTGAGTTTCACTGTGGCCCCTGACCCCTGGTCAGACCCCAGGTGCCGAGGACGCGGGTCTTGGTTTTCTGGCCACCCCTCCTGCCCCAGGTAGCTCCCGGCCCCAGGTAACTGGACATAGCACTCCCGGATCCGCACGCCCCGCCCGTCCCCTCCTCCCCTTTCAGCGGCTGACCCTGCAGCACTGGCCTGGTCACCCGGAACTGCTCCATCCCGGGGTCAAAGGCTGCGCCCTCCAGCCACATCTCTTGTTCCCCCAGCCCCCTCTGCCTCCTTCTGCACCCACCCTTCTCCCAGGCTGACCTCACTTCCCGCTGCCTCATCCCACGGCCTCGGTTTAGTCACTTCCTCTCCATTAGCGCAGTTCTCTTGCTCCCTTACCATTTCCATCCTGCAGACCTGCACCTGAGGTTCTCCCTCCAGCCTCTCCCACCGTCCTCCAGCGGGCACCACCGTCACCTCCCTCCCCTCCCGGGGGCACAGGGCCGTTCCTTCCCGACAAGTTGCCGCTGCCTGCGTTTCCCCCTCCTCTGACCCACCCTCCAGCACCCCCCGCCATCACTTGTCTCTTCTCTCCTGTTCCTGCTGCTGGGTCTAACCCGCGGCTTCTGAGCTACAGGCTCAGCCCGCTAGCCACCAAGCATCTGCCTGCAGGGCGGCCCTGCACGGGGCCCTCCAAGGCACCTCCTGGACCAGACTCCCATCTTACCCCGCCACCTCTCCCTCCTACTTTTGCCCGTATTTCAGAGGGTGGACCTCCCAGCCGGACACCCAGGCCGTGGCCCATCACCCCAGGTGCAGGCGGCACCAAGTCGCGGATCCTGCCGGCCCGGGGTCTTAGGCCGCCCGTCCTGCCCAGCCGGCCGCCCTCATTCGGGCCTGGCTCTGCCTGGAGAACGGCGGGGGCTCCTAACTGGCCTCCCTGCTTCCGTCTCTGCCCCACGCCCTCTGCCTGGGCCCGTCGCTTCCCCAGCCCTCGGGAAGGACTTCCGATGCCTGGCCCGGCTCGAGAGGCCCTTCGGCGTCCGAGCCAGGGGTCGGCAGGCGCTTTCTGAATAGGGCCAGGTAGTACGTTTTTCCGGCTTTGTGGGCCATACGGTCTCTGTCACAGCCACCCAACTCTGCTGTTCCACCAAGAAAACGGCTGCAGACAGTGGGCGAACGGGGCTGGCACGACTTGATTTGTGAACCGGGCAGCAGCCGGGTGAGGCCCCAGGTGGCGGTCTGCTGGCTCTGACCCAGCTGCGCTCTCCCGCCGCGCTGTGCGCTGTTTCCGCCTCTGCCCACACCTGCCGGCCCGAGGCTGGTGCAGTGGTGCCCGCCACTCCCTCGGACGGGACGTCCTCAGTCCTCAAGCCTCGCTCCTAGGCAGCCTCCTTCACGGCCCCCCACGTCCGTCCGTCCTTCTGTCTCAGTGCTCTGCCGTCCGTTGCTCGTCTTAGCGCGGATCTCACCGCCCTGTGATGGGTGCGTTAGCGTCTCCCCCACGCCAAGATCTGCAGACCTTGGAGGGAGGGACTCACTGGTCTTTGTAGCCTGGCACCTAGCGTGGTACCTGGCACGTCGTAGGTCTCCAGTCACATTGAATCTGGATTCTCGAGTGATGGCCCTGTGCACGGTGGGGTGGGTCACACAGAAGCCCTGCCCTCAAGGGCACACGTAGGCACTGTCACCCTTCCTGTGGTATTGGTGATGCCTTGGAGGCACAGAGCCACGCCTGGGGTGCTTCACGGGTTTCTGAGCTCTGTCCGTGCTCTGAAGGTGCTCGGGTCACGATGCTGAGCCTGCTCAGGGCAGAAACCGGCCTGTCCTGGGCCTCTGGCTGCTCCCCAGTGAGGGGCGTGCACTGCAAGGTCTCTGCAGAGGGTCACCTGGCTCCTGGCTGACGCCTGTCACCAGGATAAGGGCGTTTCTTCCCAGAGTGTCCGCGCCTGCCCCTGCCCACCCCACTCACTCTCTCCTCCCCCACAGGAGAACCTTATGCTTTCCATCCTGCCCAAGCACGTGGCAGACGAGATGCTGAAGGACATGAAGAAGGATGAGAGCCAGAAGGACCGGCAGCAGTTCAACACCATGTACATGTACCGCCACGAGAACGTCAGGTGCGCCGGCTGCAGGCCTGGGCTCTGAGCTCAGGACGGAGGCTTTGGGGGGGTCGGCGGAGCACTGCGGGGCTCGAGAGTCTTCCTGGGCACTGGAAACACGGCCACCCCACAGTGTGAGCCTCAGCCCCCGCGGGGGCCGCCTTGCTGCCAGATGTTGGGGCCTAGATGGGTCCCGTGGTCCAGGCCCGTCATTGTACAGACGCCACCTGCGAGATAAGCTAAACGCCGGAGCCCTGAGTGCGCCCGGCACGTGCCAGGGTCTCACCACTTCGGGGCTCGAGCAGGGACCTGGCCGCCTGAGGGCTGGAGCGGGAGCTGGCGGTGGGCAGCGTGGAGCCCGGCGTGCCGTCCGGGTCCTCACCACCGGGGCCTGCCTCCCCCTCCGCAGCATCCTCTTTGCCGACATCGTGGGCTTCACCCAGCTGTCTTCAGCCTGCAGCGCCCAAGAGCTCGTGAAGCTCCTCAATGAGCTCTTTGCCCGATTCGACAAGCTGGCGGCCGTAAGTACCCTGACCCTCGCCCAGCTTTCCGGGGAGGGGTGGGGGGCGCCATCCTCATGACCTGGGCCTGCCCCTCCTCCTCCGGCTCCCAGGACTTCTGCCCACCCATCCGTCCTCTGCTTTCTTTGCCCCTTGCCCCCCCTTGCCGAGGAGGGACTCAGGACCTGCCCTTTCAGAAATACCACCAGCTGCGGATTAAGATTCTGGGCGACTGTTACTACTGCATCTGTGGGCTGCCGGACTACCGGGAGGACCACGCCGTCTGCTCCATCCTCATGGGGCTCGCCATGGTGGAAGCCATCTCGTAAGTGGGGGGAGCTTGGGTCCTGGCTCTGGCACCAGCACGCCTTCCGTGCTGCTCTGTCTTGGTGGGCCCTGTGCATCCCGAGGCCCCGGAGCCGGGCTCTTCAGGGGATGAGGTGGGTGTGGCAGGGTCAGTCCCAGGCTCTGGGAAGTCGGGCTAGGCTCACCTTCCTCACAGCTGAGGGAAACTGCAGCCTCCAAGGGATGCTTTTCTAGCTTTAGTCCACACTAGTTTTTTCTGCTGGAAGGTGCAGTCGTCATGAAATTCTGCCCCCTTCCATTTGCTTTCTTTTCCTCCCGAGTGTCCCCCTGCATCTCTTCTCTCCGAGTTTTCTCATCATGACCCCCCAGGACAGGTAGGCTCAGAGATCTCCATGCCCATCTCTTGGATCAGGAAGCCCAAATACAGCAGTGAAGTGACTGCTGAGGTCACGAGATGTTTGGGCAGCAGAGATGGGACTGGAACCCTGGCTTCTGAGCTCCGGCCAAGGCTCCTGCCTGCACCACTGTGAGCCTCTAGGGTGGTGAACTCTGCCTCCCCGGCTCTTCCCCGCTGCTGTCACTGCCCCTGTGGGCTTGGAGATCCCTGGGGGGCGGGGCAGGGGGGTAGGAGGGTGCTCCCTGCAGTCAACTCAAGGCCTCTGGTGGGCCCTGGGTGGTATCAGCTCCCCCAAGCCCCTTGCTGAGTCCAGGAATTGGGCGTGTGCTTCGCCACCATCTCCAAGGGGGTGGTTTTGCATTTTTACTGTCTTCCAGGTTAAAGCCCCCTCTAGGATTGGCTGGCAAGAAGCAGATGCTGCCTTTCCCCTGGGGCCATAGTTCAGGATTTAGAGACTCCTACCTCTGCTCCCATCACTGTTGGGCAAAGTGCTGAAATTCGTGTTTGTCTCCTCCTGGAGATCTCAAGCAAGGAGCATTTCCCCTCTGCACACACAGCATGTAGTGCAGGGCCTGGCACATAGTAGGCACTCAGTGAAGGTCAGCTGCACAAATGAGTAAACGGTTGGTTGGAAGAGAACAGTTGGAGGTCGTCCCTCAGGGGCTGAGGGTCTCTGCTGTTTCCTGCCCCTCCATCCCCACCCCGAATCACACTGGCCTGTGGTTGCTGAATCTGGCCTTGGCCACTGCCTGCTATAGCCCCAGCTGTGGGTGACCCAGATGTGGGCAGAAAGCAATGGGGGCAGCCTGTAGGCCCTGCAGCCTGGAGGGGAGGAAGGCTGTGCAGAATTCCTCCCGCTGGGGGGCTGGGGAGGGGGCTGGCCACCTGGCTGTGGGCAGGCCCGACCCCTCCTCCTTTCTGTGTGTGCCTGGCAGGTATGTACGGGAGAAGACGAAGACCGGGGTGGACATGCGAGTCGGGGTGCACACGGGCACCGTGCTGGGGGGTGTCCTAGGCCAGAAGCGCTGGCAGTACGACGTGTGGTCCACCGATGTCACCGTGGCCAACAAGATGGAGGCCGGCGGCATCCCCGGGTGAGCGTGCGTTCCTTCCTGGGGCCAGGGGAGGGGACCGTCCCATCCATCCCTCAGGGTTGTGGCCCAGACGAGGGACAAGGGACCCTGAAGAAGCAGCCCTTCCCACCCAGGAGCAGTGTTCTTCTTCCAGGGTCTGCCTGCCTTTCCTGCCTGGGGCTCTGCAGGAGTCTGTCCTCCTGCCCCCTTTACCCACTGTGGGGCCTTGGGGCTCTGAGGTCAGGGCTGGAGCTCCTTCAGTGTGCAGGTCACCCCGAAGGGCACTGTTAGCAGTGAGAGTCTCCTAACAGGCGCTCTAAGGCACCTGCACATCTTTGCTGAGTTCTTTACAGACTTGGCCAGTCAGGTGGGGCAGCCTCCACCCTCAGGGTGGACCAAGGATGCAGTGAAACCTTCCCCGCCTGGGTCAGGGGGCTTCCCTCGGAGGCAGTGACAGTTCTCTCCCTGGTGGTGACTCCCCAGAAATGGGTTATTACCCCCTGACAGGAGGTGTTGCAGCGGAGAATCACACCAGGTGGATGATAACCAGGCCTTCTGACCTTAGTGTTCAGAGCAGACTTCAAATTCCTTATCTCATTTGATACCCTCAGCAGCCTGAGGACAAACTGTCTAATGGATTGAACCGCTGAGGCTCAGAGAAGGGGAGGTGCCGGGCTGCCTACACAGCCACTTAGTGCCAGGACTTGCTCCGCCTCTGTCCCCAGGGGTAGGGCGGGGGGCTGCCTCCGGGCCTGTGCTCAGGGCCCCTCTTCATGGAACCCAGGCGCGTGCACATCTCCCAGAGCACCATGGACTGCCTGAAAGGCGAGTTCGACGTGGAGCCAGGCGACGGGGGCAGCCGCTGTGATTACCTAGATGAGAAGGGCATCGAAACCTACCTCATCATTGCGTCCAAGCCAGAGGTGAAGAGGACAGCCGCCCAAAATGGCCTCAGTGGCTCGGTGAGTCCTCCACCCACCCTGTGGGCTGGGGGAGGGAAAGGAAGGGCTTGGAGGCGAGATTGTAGAAGAACGGGATTGGAGGCGAGATTGTAGAAGAACTGGCAGGACTATGAGAGGTCCCGCTAGCTGCTGAGTGTTAGAGCAAAGGGTAGTACGAGGTAAATATTTCGTGCCCAGTGTGAAGTCTGAGCTACAGTAAATGCTCTAAAGAACTCAGAAAAGTAGGAAGCTGTCCAGAAAATTAGGAAATGTCACGGCAGAAAGTGGAGCCCCATGAAATGAGACTTGACCTTGTCACAAAATTATTGAGTCTTCATATTTTAAGAGTGCTAGGGGACTTCCCTGGTGGCACAGTGGTTAAGAATCCGCCTGCCAGTGCAGGGGACGTGGGTTCGAGCCCTGGTCCAGGAAGATCCCACATGCCGCGGAGCAACTAAGCCTGCGAGCCACAACTGCTGAGCCTGCGGGCCACAACTACTGAAGTCCGTGCGCCTAGAGCCCGCGCTCTGCAACAAGAGAAGCCACTGCAATGAGAAGCCCGCGCACCACAACGAGGAGTAGCCCCCACTCGCTGCACCTAGAGAAAGCCCGCGTGCAGCGACGAAGACCCAATGCAGCCAAAAATAAATAAATAAATTTAATTTTTTAAAAAAAGAGTGCTACATGCACAACTTCAGTATATTCACTGGAACAGATAAACAGTGCATCTTCTAAGCTATTCTACAAGATGGTGATTGACAATAATTTGAGAAATCAGCTACCTTCGTGAAGTGACGGAACATTTACCATTTCTGGCAAAAAAACGTTTTTAGTACATTTAAAAATGCTGTTCCTTTAAAAAATTACCCACAAATTTGGTTGTACTGGGGACCACCTTGAAGTCACAGGGCAGCAGTCAGACGTATCTTTGTGACAACCACACTCATTCCTGTGCGTTCTAGTCTTGCATTTTCTCTATTTAATCAACCCTTGCACGGTGCGTCATGTGACTCAGGAGCTGTTCTTGGCACCTGACACCCCCGGGAGGGGTACGGATGCGGCCCTGGCAGCAGTGTGTTTATGAAGCTGGTGTGCAGGAGTCATTACTCAGTTTTCCAATTAGAGAAAAGTGGAGTTTGTGGATGTGTAGCTTAAAACACTAGCACAGAGGCTCTGGGTGAGTAGGAGTGGGGTCCGGGCTGTGGGCCATTGAGCCCCATGGCCTGGGTGATGCCACACAGGACAGGAGCACAGGCGACAGCTTCCAATGAATGGGAGTTAGACTTCCTCGTAAATTCTCCATCAGACAAATGAGGCGGCCTATTTCTCATGGAAACATGGGTGCTGTTCCCTTCAAAAGTAATTTTCCTGACGTTTTGGGGCAATCCAGGTTTTCAGTGTGTTGTAAAGTTGACTTGTAACTGTTTCTTAGTGCCCCTACCTAAAAAATGTAGATGTTGCGAAGTGGAAAAGCTGGGTTAAAGGTTCTGTACATTGAAAGTTTAACCCGTGTGCCTGCTGCTCACCTCCTGCCACCCTCCCTGTGCCTTTGCTGGCTCTTTCCTCACTCTTTTTCTTCGTTCAGTTGAAAGATGAACCCAGGGTATCTTATTGTTTTAATCGCATTTCTTTAGTTATTAGTAAGATGGGACCCTTTTTTTTTTTTTTTTGTGGTACGCGGGCCTCTCACTGTTGTGGCCTCTCCCGTTGCGGAGCACAGGCTCCGGACGCGCAGGCTCAGCGGCCATGGCTCACGGGCCCAGCCTCTCCGCGGCATGTGGGATCTTCCCGGACCGGGGCACGAACCTGTGTCCCCTGCATCGGCAGGCGGACTCTCAACCACTGCGCCACCGGGGAAGCCCTCACTCAGTTGTTTGAGATGCCATCGCCGACAACTCCCAAATGGAGATCTCAGCCCCAACCGGCATCCCTGCACTAAACTTGCAGCTGCGTGTGCCTCTCCATCTGTGTACATAACAGGTCCAAAGCTGATCTCCTGAGCTTCTCTCTACCCTAAAACCCGCTCTTGCTCAGTCTTCCCCATCTCAATCAGTGGCAACTCCGTTCTGTTAACTGCTCAGCCCCAAACCTTTGGAGACATCCTGACCCCCTTCCTGCACGCTGTAGCTCTCGCCCCGCTCTCCTCACACCCTCCTTCGGTCCCCATCTCACTCAGAGGAAGAGCCAAAGTCCCCTGAGGTCAGGAACCCCATCCAGCAGGTCCTCACCGCCCCACCCCTTTCACTCACTGAGCTCCGGCAGCACCGCCCTCCTGGCTGCCGCTCAGACACTCCGGGCCTCCAGCCCACTCCGGGCTTCCGCCTGCTGGAACCCGTCCCTGAGAGCCGCGTGATGTGCTCCAGATCTTCACGGAAATGTCATCTTCATGGTGACACCTCCCCCACCCCCCTTACAGTCACTCCCCAGCGATCCCTGTGTCCCTTGCCTACTCCACCTCTCCAGAGCACTGCTCTCTGACCTTCTGTAATCATTGACTTCTTTACTTTGCTGATGTCCGCCCATCCTCACTAGAAGGTGGGCTCTGAGGTTAGGACATTCTGTGTCCCCAGGAGTTAGAACAGTTCCTGTCACACAGTAGGTACCCAGTAAATACTTGGTAAATGAATAAATGAGCTGTTTTCCTGTATAGAGTAGTGTTTTTCCTTGACAGAGTAAATTAAATAATCATTGGGGAAATTGGTTTATGGAATTTATTCAGACTTTTGGAAGGCATTTGACAGGGCTCGACCCCAGAAAAGATCTCTGTGAATCACTGTGTCACTGAGTTACTGTTTTAAAAATAGGAGTTAGAACAATAAGGTCTTTCTCTGCTTAGAAGTTCTAATACTAGAAATGGATACTAGAAAATTACAGCATTTTAAAATTGATGGTCTAGAGAAGGAACTGAATAGTGAGATTTCTAAGGTTACAAGGCCTCTGAACTCTGGTGGGAAGATTCCAGATTGAGAGTAGACGAACCCCGCGCTGGGTGGGCATCTGGCAGTGCCTGGGGGCTCCTGATGGCCACTCCCTTCTGCTGCAGGCTCTGCCGAACGGAGCGCCACCTTCCTCAAAGCCCGGCTCCCCTGCCCTCATTGAGACCAAGGAGCCTGACGGGAGCATCCACACCAGTGGCTCCACGTCCGAGGAGCCAGATGCCCAGGTACGTGCTGGGCAAGGCCCGGGATGGCCTGGCCCCTAGCCTGGCCTCTGTCTTTGGTGGCTGTGTAACCTTGGGCTGGTCACCGCCCCGCCCCCTGGCCTCACTGTCTTCTCGTCAGTTACATGGGGTGGAGGTGGCTGAGGTCAGAAGGCGTGCTCACCTCCGAGGCCTTGTCTGGCCCCCATGTCCCAGAATCCTAGAGATCTGAGGGCAGTGAGGACGCCCACGGAAATTTCTCTAGGATCCAGGGCTGTTTCAGAAGTGACACCAAAGGGCTGGGCTCACCTCTCTGGCTAGGTCCAAACCCCACAAGTCCTGTGCACAGATGAGGGGTTTCCAAAGGAACGAACAGGCTGGCCCCCTGAGGATGGGGTGCACCTTGGGAGAGCGTCCAGGATCCATCCACTACTAAAGAGCTTCCTGAGTATATCCACCGACAGAGGCCAGTGCTGAGACGGGTCTCGGCCTCGCGGAGGCTGCCGTGAGCTGGTCGGCCACACCGCTAGTCTCGCTGCAGGGAAGACAGAACTGCCCCGTGCCTGTAGATCAGGTGCTGGAAGACAAGAGGGTAGAGGGCTGAGGATAAACTGGGTTTTCCTTGAGCACCACAGCACTCAGTAACTTTTCCCTGTTGTGAGTTTCTTGATCGAAAGTGTTAATACAGACTCAGTGTAACTCACTAACAAGAAGGACGCAGAGGCTTAGCAGCCTGTGATTTCTTTCTATCCTCACAATTAGCCAGTGTCGCACTGCTCCCGATACGCTTCGGGGACAGAGGTTCCTGGTGCTGGAACAGAACATCCACATCACGTTACAGAGAAGAAACTTGGGGCTGGGGGGACATGGATTCTAGGGGGTCAGACTCAACCAGCGGCACGCCTGAGCTTAAGCCCGGGGTATCTTGATTCTGGCTTCCAGATACACTCTTAGACCCGTTCAAACAGCTCTCATCAGCCCATTCCCAATTGTTATTTGGGCTGATGGCTGTGTAATCATAGTCCGGATTCATGTGTTTGGAGCGGAGGCTTTTCCTTTGTGACCAGGAATAAAAATGGTGGGGGGTTCCCCAGTGCTACCACCCCACTAGTAATAAGGATGTTATCTTCTCTCCATAGCTTTTCCCCCTCAGGTCTTCCTCCCCCAAGTGAGCCAGATCTGAGCTCCTTTAAGAGCGCCCTTAAGCATAGGGTTGGGGGTCTTTTACATCCCCAAGGATGCTGAAGGGTATGGTGTGTGACACCCCCATCCTCGTAGCAGGAGGTGCCGGGACCCCGCTGACCCAGCACAGTCTCAGATTCCAGGTCTCCCACTCGGGCACCCGGTGGCTGCTCCCCACGCTGCCATTAGTGGGCCATCACTGCAGAGCTTCTGTTGGGGGCCACAGGGCCTGGGACCTGGAATCCCAGGGAAACCAGGAAGGGACTGTGGCTTTTGGGTCCACACCCAAGCAGGACGGAGCCACGTGAGAGCCCTGGGAAGACGTTTCCCGAGAAACGATCTTGAGAGTCAAGGGGCTGGTGCTCGTGTGATCCCTTTAGTTCCCCTTCCCCCCACCACCACCCTGTCTTTCCCCAACTTCTCCCCCCTCCATCCCGCCTGCCCCCCAACTCTGCCACACTGCCTTGCAGGCTGACAACCCCTCATTCCCCAACCCTCGCCGGAGGCTGCGGCTTCAGGACCTGGCCGATCGCGTGGTGGACGCCTCCGAGGACGAGCACGAGCTCAACCAGCTGCTCAACGAGGCCCTGCTGGAGCGGGAGTCCGCCCAGGTGTAAGCGGCCCCTCAGGCAGCTGGCCCCTGGCCCTTGGCACGTGCCTTGTCTGGCCCCAGCGTGGGGTCCAGGAAGTCAGTCGTCGTAAATACGGCCCCTTCCTGGCAGGCGGAGACAGATGTGATGTTTGCATCTCATAGGGCTTGTTTGCACTGCAGAGTGAAGAAGAGAAACACCTTCTTCCTGTCCATGCGGTTCATGGACCGCGAGATGGAAACCCGCTACTCGGTGGAGAAGGAGAAGCAGAGCGGGGCCGCCTTCAGCTGCTCCTGCGTCGTCCTGCTCTGCACCGCCCTGGTTGAGATTCTCATCGACCCCTGGTGAGGGAGGGGCAGCGCAGGCCCTGACAGCCAGGGGAGGGCGGACGGTGACGAGCTTCCTAGGCCAGAGGCCTGCGGGCTGTGGGCCTCAGCTGGAGCCTGACGCAGGGGCGCAGGCTCTGTTCCTTGGCCCCCGTCCCCCGGAGCAGCCCCCGAGAATGCTGGGATTGCGCCCTGGACCCCCTTCCTTCTCTCTGCTCCTGGGTCCTAGAATAGCACTCGCGTCAAAGTGGGGGTCACACCAGGGTTGAGAAGGCTGAGGGAGGAAGGGTCCGGGGGGCTGGAGACCTTGGCTGGGTGGGTCCGAGTGGCTCTGGGACAAGGAGACAAGGAGAGAGGACGGGGACGCTCCTCAGTCTCGGTCACCACGGCTCATCGGCTCCCTTTCTTGGCTCCTGTTATAAAAGACAGATTTCAGGCTCTGGGTGCGGACCGGTCTCTCTCACAGCAGCAGGTCCTCTGGGGCCAGGCTGGGTGTTCTGGAATCCGTGCCCCGTCTGCTGAAGCCCAGCTGAAGGATGGCTGCCCCTCCCTCCCCTTCTCCCCGTGGCCGGTCAGCAGCTCCCTCCAGCTCAGGGATTCCCCGCCAGAAAAGAGGGGGTGTGGAGCCCTCTTCTGATCACAGTTTGGGGAACTTAAAGAGCCTTGGACTTGTCACACAGTCCTAGGTTCTGGACTCGGCTTGCTCACTTATTTCTTCTGTGACCTTGGGCGCATCACTAAGGGTTCCTGGGGCATCCGTTAACTCATCTGTAAAGTGAAAGATGACGATGAGGATGATCTGAAGATAATAAAACCTGCCCTCACTAACTCAGAATTGTTGTGAGGACCAAATTCATTGATTCACTTCACAGATATTTGCTGTCTACTTTGTGCCTGGGGCTGAGGTCTGGGGAGACAGCGGTGAAGGCTGTAACCCTCAGCAGCCCTCGGCAATAAGCGGCTCTGTTCTGTGCTCGCCCCTCTCATCATTGCAACGCGGCAGAGTGCTTGTTCCTAAGAATCCCTTCCCAGGTTTTACTGGGCTCTGCCCAGGGCATCTGTGAGTCTGTCCTTCTTTAAGAAATGTCCCAAAGAACAGTTACAGCTGGGGAGGGTCCCATGTCCCCAGGCCCTGCACACAGCCGGCAGCAACTCCCTGGTATCACATGGGACTTCTTGGGTACAGGCTTGTGCCTTGCTTAGGGGGCCTGCCCTCTGTCTCCCTTCCTTTACTGTCCTGGCCCCTGACCCAGCCCACTACTCCCTCTGGTCCTCTCCCGGGTTGTTTTCTCTCTCTTACAGGCTGATGACAAACTATGTGACCTTCGTGGTTGGCGAGGTCCTGCTCCTGACTCTGACCGTCTGCTCGCTGGCTGCCATCTTTCCTCGGGTAAGAAGCACTTTTCGTTTTGGCTCAAAGCCGTCTGGAAGTGAGCATCGCTCCCTGTGAGAGTGGGTATTGATGGAGTTGTGTCCTGTGAGATCCTGACAAGTAGAGGACTGCCATGGGGGTGGCTCAGGCACTTATCCATTCATTCATTTACACACGTCTTCATTAGCGGCTCTGCACCCACTTCGGGCCAGGCCGCGGAGCGCGCGTGGGTGGGTGAGCCAGAGTCTACATAAATGGGAACCTGTGTAGAAGAGCAGTGGAGGCCCAGCTAGAAGGCGGAATGGCTCCAGTTGTGAAGGACCCTGAAAGCCACACACAGGGATTGAGACTTTCTCCTATAAGCACTGGGTGCCAGGCAGAGTTTTTGATTAGAAAAAAAAGGGAAAAGCAGCATTTTAGGAAAATTGATCTGGCAGGTGGCTTGTGAGTAACTTGGGGGATTTAGGTACACGGACCCAGGGAAAGCAGGAGTCAGTAGCCAGGCAACGACGGCCGGCCCTGAAAATCCTCCCCTAACATGGCTTTGCCGCCCAGAGACAGCGAGTGGACTGCTGCTGCTGGTGCTGCCCACAGGCTCGGCCGGTCGCCGCGCAGCTCTGGGAAGGGCTCTGATATCTGGCAGCCGTGGTGTGTCGCCTGCACATCCAGCAGGACGGGCAGACAGAGCCGGGATCCGCGTGGCCTCTCAGTTGTGCCGCAGACAGGTTTTGGTTGACGCACACACGCGGCACTACTTTGCAGGTTCCTGGGAAGTATGGGAGCAAGCGGAGTGGTTAGAGGACATGTTTACAGGGGGGAAGGCTGTCAAGACACAAGGGCCTGGGAATTCCATCCTTGTAGGCCTTTCCTAAGAAGATCGTGGCCTTCTCGACTTGGATCGACCGGACGCGCTGGGCCAGGAACACCTGGGCCATGCTGGCCATCTTCATTCTGGTCATGGCAAACGTCGTGGACATGGTGAGCCCCTGCTGTCCTGTTGAAGGGACGCCCACTCTTAGAGGAGGCTTCTGGATTAGCCTGCATGAGCAGTTGCCGGCCCATTTCCCCACCCCCCGTAGACACAGGTGTGGAGTGGCGCTTAGGTTCCTAAACGATCATCCTGGCCAAGCGGCGGGGCCTCCTCCCCGGGATGCCTCGTCTTCCCCAGTTCCTTGCTCTCCCCGGGTCCGGGAGCCCAGCGCCAGGCACCAGCTCCTTTCTGGGTGGTTTACATCTGTTGTCTCATTTAATCTCTGTAACAATCCCGAGAGGTCGGTATCATCTGTAGTTTCATGTGAAAAAATGATGCTCAGAGAGGTTAAATCCCTTGTTGTAGGTCACACAGCCAGTAAGTAACAGAGGGGAGAATTGAAGCAGTTCTAAATCCCCGTCCTGTGTTTTCTCTCTCCATGTCTCACTGTTCAGGGGCCCCAATACTCCTAAGCTTTCTGTGTATCTTAAGTATTCCCTACAGTGTGGCTAGCATCAGGCATCCATCAGGACGAGGGAGGTAAACCGGCTCCACCAGAGGAGCGCTCCTGTTTGGCCTTCATCCATTTGAACAAGGCCACACCTTCCAGAGGTGGGTCACTGGGACGGCAGGTTCACTGAGCCCAGATGGCTAGCGGTAGACGAAATCTTCTGCTCTGCGGTCCTCAGTTCACGCGGGTCCCGAGAGGGGGCAGCAGAGGCTTTCTTGGGGAGAAGGGGTGGCAGTGGGAAGCCACCAGCCAGTTGCTGAGCACTGGGCACTTGGAGCTGTCGCTGGTGCTCTCTGGTCAGGCCTCCCAGCGCCCTTCAGTGTTGGTAGTACTGTACTAGATACACTCTCTTAGAGTCCTGATTTTTGCAAATATAATGTTATATTATTTGCTTTATTATCTTTAACAATTGAAGCATGGGAGAAAAGTCAGCATGGAGACTTATTCTGGTAGCAGTATATGTGAGAAGCCCTAGGGCCAGTTGATCCAAAGTCCAACAGGACTGGACTTAGGAGCTCCAGAACCTGACATGCCCAGGGGTTGCTGGTGGCCACAGGGCCGGGAAGAAAAGGCCTGGGCCCCTTGCGGGTCAGGACACCCCCCTGGAGCCTGGTGCCGAGGTCTGGGGGCCACTGTTTGACAGGGTCATGGACACTGGCAGGACATCTGGAAGTCCTGTGGAGGGGAGAAAAACTAGGGAGGTGTGAAGATTTCCACGTGCTAGACTCACATGCTGAGAGCCTCCCCAAAGCCAGACAAGCGCCAGTGGGTGAAAATGAAGAAAAGTAGGTTCGATTCGGTTTATGGATGCACTTTCCATTGACCACGTCTGCCCAGCAGTGGGACCGGCGACCAGACTCCAGAAATGAAGGGTCTGTGAGTGGAGACTGGCTGCCGTCGCAGTGAAGCTCTCGGGGGTGGCCTGGCTGGCTCATGGCCTCTCCGGAAGCAACGGAGTGCTGTGGGCAAGTGCGTGTTGGGTTTGAAACCTAACGAGTGGACTCCTGGTTCTGGCTTTGCGGCTTGCTAATTGCCCCACTTGGGGCAAGGGCGGCCTCTCCGAATTTTCCCTATGATGGTGGCAGCACTAAAATACTCAGAGGATTTTCATGACATCAGAGGAGACAATGGTAAAGCTCTTAGGAATTAACTGCCTTTTGTATTACTGTCCCTGGTAAATTTTTCTTCCTTCTCGGTGTTTCTGAGGGAGCCGTGGGAAGTGGCAGCTGCCACAGCCCCGCCTTCTCTGACCAGTGTCTGCTGTCCCCTTGCACCCCGCGCTCTCCCCTACGGTCCTGGCCTCCAGCTTAGCTGTCTCCAGTACTACATGGAACCCACCAACGGCACCTCAGGGGTGCAGATAGAGGACGGCTGTGTGGAGAACCCCAAGTATTACAACTACGTCGCTGTGCTGTCCCTCATCGCCACCATCATGCTGGTGCAGGTCAGCCACATGGTCAAGCTGACACTCATGCTACTCATCGCAGGGGCTGTGGCCGTCATCAACATCTACGCCTGGCGCCCCATCTTTGATGAATACGACCGCAGACGCTTCCAGGAACACGAGTAAGATGAAGCCTGTTTGGGGATCTGCATAGTCTCCTTCCTCCCACCCCCCAGGCCCCGTTTCAAGGTCATGGGTCTGCACTGAGCTGGCCGTCTGTCTCTAGGGCTCATCCACGGCTTGTATGGGAATCAGGGTTTGTGGTTTCTCACAGACGGGCCACTGGTTGGCTGTGATCCCAGGACACATCCTTCCCCTTCTTGAGGAGTTGAAGACCTGGGTCACCTCAGTGTTTGGCTGGGCACCAGTCTCTTGTACCCGATGGGGCCTGAGTGTGCTATTATCTGTCCCAACAGCTTTCCGATGGTGGCCTTAGAGAAGATGCAGGTACTTTCCAGCCCTGGGCTCAATGGCACTGACAGGTAAGGGTGACCGCTTTCCTGTCCTGGTCTGTGTTTTCGGCCCCTTTCTTCTAGAGGCAGGGAATACAACAGGCCAAAGCCCCATGGTCTCATCCTTCCAGAGGCACGTGACGGAGAAGTGAGTGTGTGTTTCTGTAGGAGACTGCAGCAGACTTGAGTGCTCATCTGGCCACGCTGGCCTCTCCTGAGTCAAAGAGAGCGAGGCCTGAGCAGCGTGGTTTAGAGGGTGGGATAGAGAGGCTGGGCTGAGGTGAAAAGAGGAGCAGCCAAATGGAGGGCAGCTGCGTTTACCGGCTGGAAGAGCAGACAGCAGAAACAGGAGCAGGAAGGAGCACTATCGCATTCAAACTAGAACTGGATTCTGAACCCTGTGCAGTGATTCTCTGTGGGGCCTCAGGCAGGCCACTTTTCCTGAGTCTCAGTTTTCATCTCTTGAAGAGGATATCAGACTAGAAGTTCTTCAAGGTCCCTTCTAGCTCTAAAGTTTTAGAATTGTATGATTCAGTGACTTGACCAGGCTTTTAAGTAAGTTAAAAAAAAAAAAAAAAAGATGACCTAACAGAAGGTGGGTAGAAGACTTGAAGAGCGTTTCACAAAAGAAGAAATCTAACTGGGCACTAATAAATGAAAGGCATTCAGGTAACCGAGGTCATGCAAATTAAGACCATCACACCCCTACCAGTTTGGCGAAAACTAAGAAGTCTGATCACATCATGTATAATGATGGTAATGCATACATTCCTGGTGGGAGTATAAACTGGTACAACCATTTTAGAAAACAATTTGGAGTTAATAAGTACAGTTGAAAGTAGACCTATGACCCAGCAATTCCACAGCTATGTGTACACCTTAGAGAAATGAATGCACATATATATGTGTCCCAGGATACATGTACAAGAATGTCCACAGTTGCACTGTTTATAATAGCCACACACACCTACAAACATCCAAGACAAATGAGAACGACCCAAATGACATCAACAATGAACAGATATATAAATCGTGGTATAGTCATGTAATAGAATACTGTACAGTAATGGAAATGATGTACAGCTCCACACAGAAATATACAAAAGCATGGTGGAACTGTGCCCTCATCCCATCACTGAGATGTTAGTTAGTCTCTCCCGTCTCCAGATTCCTAGATGGTTGCAGCTACTTCTCTGATCAGTCAGGTGATGCAGTGTTTATTCAACATCTGGCGAGCATCCCCGAAGGCCTGATGTGGATTCCAAGTGCAGCCGGGAGGAGCCAGGAGTTGGTTGGCTGTTAAGACAAAAACCCAATGATTTCAGAAAGCTTTGCTGCCCAGTGGGCGTCTGGACTTGATGCGAAGGCACTTAAGCTGCTGAGAAAACTTTCTGGGTGACAGGAAACAGCACAGCCAGATTAGAGGGAATAAAGCTCCCTTGTCAGCGGGCAGCACGGGGCCCTTCAGCTGAATTATTCTCGGCCCCACAGGCTGCCCCCGGTGCCTTCCAAGTGCTCCATGACGGTGATGATCTTCGTCATGATGCTCAGCTTCTACTACTTCTCCCGCCACGTGAGTGCCTGCACACCCTCCTCTTCTGCGCGGACCTGTCGGGGCCTCTGGAGAAGCAGCCCCGGGACCTAGGAACCCAAGCTCCTGGGGAATGCTGGTTTCCTTACCCCACATGGCATGTGACCCTGGTCAGGCCACCACCTCTGCGAGTTTCTGGTTTCTTCCTCAGTAGTACAGGAGCAACAGTTCTTATTACCTCTTCCTTCTGACCTCCTGCGGGAAACTGAAGGAAGCCTGGGGGAGGGGCACAAAAGCCTGGATAAAATCTCTATTCCCTAGGCCAGCGGCTCATGGATCTCCACTCACCCTGGCTCTGGGAGTCACTAACACACTGACTACAGAGCCGGAAAATAAAGGGAAAGAAGCTGATGAAGTTTTTGTTTGGTTAAAAGGAAAAGGAGGAAGAGGGAAGGAAGTACCCTTGCGAGGGACTTACTTCCCTGTTAGCTCAGGTGCCACCCAGTGGCTTGTCGGGGAACTACAGCCACCCCCAGCCACTTCTTGACCAAATGGAGCCTGCTGGAAATGGGGACTCCTCCTCCCTGGGCTAGGAGATCCCACTGCTGCCACCACCCACAGGGCAGACCTGTAGCTAAAATTAGGTCCCAGGACGCCCCACACATCCAGAATACCTCTCACATCTTCCTGTAACCAAAGGGGCTGGGATCCTCACTGCACCTGTAGGGTGGCCTTTTTGATGAGGTGAATCTTTCTGGGTCTCATTTCCTTTGCCATTAGCCTTTTTCCTTTCAGTTCTTCCATGTTGGAACTTATCAAGTTCCCATTTTTCGTCTTCCCATCAAATGGCCAGCTTTCTCTCTCTCTCTTTTTTTTTTTTTTTTTTGGCTGCACTGAACAGCTTGTGGGATCTTAGTTCCCCAACCAGGGATTGAACCCGGGACACGGCAGTGAAAGCACAGAGTCCTAACCACTGGGCCAGGATGGAATTCCCTCAGATGGCCAGCTTAGAGCTCACACCTTACCTATGTCTGTGTCCGTAGGTGGAGAAGCTGGCACGGACACTGTTCTTATGGAAGATTGAGGTCCACGACCAGAAGGAACGTGTCTATGAAATGAGACGCTGGAACGAGGCCTTGGTCACTAACATGTTGCCTGAGCACGTGGCACGCCATTTCCTGGGGTCCAAGAAGAGAGACGAGGTGAGGGGTGGCCCTGTGCTGGAGCCACGAGCCTGTGTGTCATCTTCTGGCTTTCTGCCTTCTTATGACATGGCCTGGGGGCCCAGGTAGGGCTGGACCTACCCAGCACCACAATACTAGAAACAAAAGAAGAATTTCACAGGCTTTTGGTAAAGGGCACTGCCATAGACATTGCTTCCATGGGCCACACACCTCTGGGAGGCCCATTTCAGAAGCCAAGGCCTTGGTGGAGCCCACCTTTCGGTCGACTGTGATCATCTCAGACTGGTTCTCATGCCTCACTTCCCAGCTCCACCCCACCCTCTTCTCAGAGCTGGAGCTGTTGCAGGGACTAGGGAAGCTCTTTTTTAGTTATTAGATGTTGTGATGAGCTACTTTCTAATAATTCAAAGTTGGGATAGTCTGGGAGACGTGTGTGTCCAAAACGCTGAGTGCACGTGCCATGGGTGTGGAAGACAGATTCCTTTCTACGGCACATTATTCACTGGGACGTTTTCCAGCACTTTGGCCCCGCCTCCTTTTAGGAGCTGTACAGTCAGTCGTACGACGAGATCGGAGTCATGTTCGCCTCCCTGCCCAACTTCGCTGACTTCTACACGGAGGAGAGCATCAATAACGGTGGCATCGAGTGTCTGCGCTTCCTCAATGAGATCATCTCAGATTTTGACTCTGTGAGTGACCGTCCCGCGCCCCCCTCCTCCTGCCACAGAGCCAGCCCTTCCAGACTGCAGCCCAGGAAAGGCTGCAGAAGTCAGAGAGAAGTTAGAGAGTTACTCTGGCTGCTGTGTTTCCCCATAAAAGCCCGTCCGCATAACGGAGGGGCTTCTGCAGCCATCTGGAGAGGTTGGGTCCCAGGTGGGAGCCTGGGAAATCACCTACAAGTCCATAGGTCTGGCCAAAACAAGATTCTGAGGCCCCTCTGATTCCTCCTCCCCTCAAATTCAGATTCAGTAGACATTTATCAGGTAACTTGTATACCAGGGGAAATGCTTTTATAGATGCTTACCCACCCTAGGAGACTGGCACTTTCATCCCAGTGTTAAAGGTGGTAGAAACCGAGGCTCAGAATATCAGGACATTGGCCCAGGATCATGTGGCAGATGTCGGCTGGATGAAGCTGTTATAGGAAAACATCTTAGATGTCTCGTGGGCTTGTTGTAAACAGGCAGATCTGTCATTTAGTTGGCTCATTCATCTCCCTTGACTGCTGACAGTTCTCTCTTCCTTACTACTGGCCTCAGCTCCTGGACAATCCCAAGTTTCGGGTCATCACCAAGATCAAAACCATTGGCAGCACCTACATGGCAGCTTCAGGAGTCACCCCAGATGTCAACACCAACGGCTTTACCAGCTCCAACAAGGTAGCTAACCAGCTCAATCCCTAGAGGAGATGGGGCAAGAGAGAGGCAGCCTACACGGAGCACGTGGGAAACGATGTCATGATAAAAGTAGCTGCCATTAAGTACTGTTGTGCGAAGGGGTCACAGACACACACCCAACTAGCACCACGGGGTGCAAATATAAAACCAGGTTTACGAGTTTAATAAGCAGAGCGAGGGGAACACACATGGACCCCCACTGCTGTTCCACAGCTTAGGCCGGGCATGAGCTCGTTTATACAACTGTGGCCATATCCTCTTTTTTTTTTAAATTTATTTTATTGACGTATAGTTGATTTACAATGTTAATTTCTACTGTACAGCAAAATGATTCAGTTATACACATATACATAGTCTTTTTCATTCTTTTCCATTATGGTTTATTACAGGATCCTGAATATAGTTCTCTGTGCTCTACAGTAGGACCTTGTTTAACCATTCTCTATATTAGTTGGTATCTGCTAACCCCAAACTCCCAGTCCCTCCCTCCCCCACCCCCCCCAAGTCTGTTCTCTACATCCATGAGTCTGTTTCTGTTTCATAGACAAGTTCATTTGTATCATATAGATTCCACATATAAGTGATATCATATGGTATTTGTCTTCCTGACTTACTTCACTTAGCATGGTAATCTCTAGGTCCATTCATGTTGCTGCAAATGGCATTATTTCATTCTTTTATGGCTAATACTCCATTGTATATATGTACTACATCTTTTTTATCCATTCATCTGTTGATGGACATTTAGGTTGTTTCCATGTCTTGGCTATTGTGAATAGTGCTACAGTGAACATTGGGGTACATGTATCTTTTCAAATTAAAGTTTTCTCCAGATATATGCCTAGGAATAGGGCTGGGGGATCATATAGCAACTCTATTTTTAGTTTTTTGAGGACTCTCCATAGTGGCTGCACCAATTTCCATTCCTGCCAACAGTGTAGGAGGGTTCCCTTTTCTCCACACCCTCTCCAGCATTTGTTATTTGTAGACTTTTTAATGATGGCCATTCTGACTGGTGTGAGGTGATACCTCATTATAGTTTTGATTTGCATTTCTCTAATAATTAGCAATGTTGAGCATCTTTTCATGTGCCTGTGGCCATGCCCTCTTAACGCTCTATACTTTCATAAGAACTGGGGAGCAGGAACTATCTACACAGTTAGGTAACAGTGAAGATGTCCGGGCTGGGGAAATGGTTTTATTAGGAGAGGGAAGTCGTCAACGCTCACTGGCTGACAGATTATTCTCCTGTTAGCTCAGCCCTGTGAGGCCAGCTGTGCTTAGCGCCAGAGGGAGAGGAAATGAACTGTGGGGACCCTGGTCCCAAGGGCTGTTCTTAAAACATTACCCTAGTTTATCTCACAACTGTGCTGTACAGTGTAAGTCCTACTGCGATCTCCACTTTATGGATGAGGTTAAAGAAACACATCTAGAATGGTCATCACCCTCAAGTGCTTACAATCTACTTGAAGAAACAAAATGAGGACAACGATACAAAATTCAAAGGCCAGGTTCAGATAGGGTGGTGACACGACCCTGCCAGATGCATGGCAGACAGCAGCTGGGCTGGGAAGGATTTGCCTTCCCCACCACCTCTGCCCATCCTTGCCCTGGACCCAGAGGGACGCAGGTGAGCTGTCACAGTGACAAGTCAGAGCTAAAGAGGTCCCTGGCTCCCCTGTGGGAGGAAGTGCAGAACAAGGCCTGTAACTAGCAGGTGAAGGGAAGGCAGGCGTCCGGCTGGCCTTGGCACTCACAGTTGCTTTCTCGTGCAGGAGAAGTCAGACAAGGAGCGCTGGCAGCACCTGGCGGATCTGGCCGACTTCGCACTTGCCATGAAAGACACGCTCACCAATATCAACAACCAGTCCTTCAACAACTTCATGTTGCGCATTGGTAAGGCCTCTCGGCTTGCACACTCCTGCCGTGCTCCCCCTGGTGCAGGGGGCTCGGCAAATCAGGGAGGACGGGGCTTAGAAAGACCCTAGGCGTTTTGGCTGGGGAGGGTCATACTCATTGAGCTGGAAGGGACCTTAAGGGTCTTTAGGTTGATGATCAAACTGAAAGTGCGATGAAATGGTCAGCCATCCCTGTCCCACGCTGTTTACAATGATGGCCTTCTTTCTCAATCCGGCTGGGACTTGAGTTTGTCTACCTTTCCAGGGAATCTTCTGTGCCTGAGGGCCTTGTTCACCTCAGTCCAGCCTGTTAGGATTCATGTCACCTGCCACCCACTACTGGGAAGGGGGTCTCGATCCTGGGCAAGGTCACAGGAGACTTGAAGTACCAGGTGTGTCAAGAGAGAAACTGGCAACTTCTGTACTAAATGAGTTAGCATATCGGGGTGGCTGACATTTACCGAGCACAGAGTGAGGAGGGTGAGGAGGACACGTGACTTCTGTCCTCCGGTAGCTTAGGCTTGATGAAGAGTATGTTACATAACTAGGAGCTTTGTGGTGGGAGCCAGGTGGCAAATTCCGTGAGAAGAGTTGGTGGCTTCTGAGATGGGGCAGTGCTGAATTCTGTGCCTCTACCTCAGGCATGAACAAAGGAGGGGTACTGGCTGGCGTCATCGGAGCCCGGAAACCACACTATGACATCTGGGGCAATACAGTCAATGTAGCCAGCAGGATGGAGTCCACAGGGGTCATGGGCAACATTCAGGTACGTCCACGTCCAGCAACAGAGCCGACCGTGCGCTCAGATCCAGGGAGTGGACTCGGAATAACGCGTGTTTTGCCGGGCACTGCTGCCTCCGTTCTGTTGGCCCAGCACGTTAATTAGGCAATGCTGAGATCAAGGGCAAGAGTGGGAAGAGATGCCTCAGTAAAACAGAAGATACTCCAACCCCACTTGCAAAATGTAGGTTTAAGTTCTGGATAAGAATATCCTGCCTCGGGCTTCCCTGGTGGCACAGTGGTTGAGAGTCCACCTGCCGATGCAGGGGACACGGGTTCGTGCCCCGGTCCGGGAAGATCCCACATGCCGCAGAGCGGCTGGGCCCGTGAGCCACGGCCGCTGAGCCTGCGCGTCCGGAGCCTGTGCTCCGCAACGGGAGAGGCCACAGCAGTGAGAGGCCCATGTACCGCAAAAAAAAAAAAAATGTCCTGCCTCTTGGTGTGAACCGGTGACACCTTGGGCCTCCAACAGCTCCCCCCAAAACCACCCTGATCTGTATCACTGGCTCTGGCAGGAAAGCTCCACAAGAAGGGCAAAGGGGACAGAAAAGCAGGCATACAAGTTGCCAAACAAGGCGACCTGTGGCTGACCTCCTAGGAGAGGGAGCACGAAGGTTACGGAGGGGCGGGCCAGGCAAACCCCACCCGCCAACCGGTACACAGGCTGGAAGGGGCCGGAGAAGAGCGCCGTGAGCCTGTGGACGGGGACCCTGCGTGGGTACCACCGGGCCCCTCGGCCCAGGTTCCCCCTCTAAGCCCACGCTCTCGGTTCTCCCTCTGCAGGTGGTGGAAGAAACTCAAGTCATCCTCCGAGAGTACGGCTTCCGCTTCGTGAGGAGAGGGCCCATCTTCGTGAAAGGGAAGGGGGAGCTGCTAACCTTCTTCTTGAAGGGGCGAGAGAAGCCGGCCACGTTCCCTAACGGCTCCTCGGTTACACTGCCCCACCAGGTGGTAGACAACTCCTGAATGGCCTCGAGCCCTACGAGAGTCCACACGGGAGGGAGAGTTTATTTTCTGGAATCAAAGGCAGGCCTTGGGAAAGGACAAATGACCAAGTCCCAACATTCCCAAGCTGTTGAAGTGCACACTCACGTAGACTTTAGGTTCATTTGTTTATGGATGTGTGGGCTCTGAGGGCAGCCATACTATTCCTTGGTGTGCCTGTAGCTTCCCCAGAGAGTAGGGCTCTTGGGCATATAGTACTGGAATAATCCTTCCAGAGCCCTAGTTCTGACCAGCCCTCCTCCCCCAGAGAGGCCGTGGCCACTGTGAGCAGGAATGTACCAGAGGCGGAACAAGGCTGCTGCCTTTGGGCCCGGCTGGGAGCACAGGTGGGGCAGCTCTGTTTGCGGCGAGGGCTGGCAGCGGCTCTGTCCCCAGCTCGAACTTGGAAGCCGTGCTTTTCATTCTGAAGACCTGCTTGCCTCTGTGGTCCGAGTTACGTGAAATGGGCCTCGTCCTGATAATCTTGAAAGGTTCTTCTGGAACCCCAGTCACCTTAGTCATGAGAGCAGAAAGTGCAATATTTCCTTTTACCTGGTGGGAGGGAGGGAGGGAAAGGGACTTTATTTCTGAAAGAAAAATATATAAACAGATCTTCTACATTTATATTTTTAACTTTCTGTTAAAAAACTTTCCGATATTGCCTTGCCTTTTGAGCTCTTGCTACAGTCGCGTTTGCTACTGCTTTAAAAGAGAATTTACAGGTATTGATAAAGAACAAGACTGTTTTATTAAAAGCTTTATTCAGCTTGAATGTGATCATTGAGAAAATTCTGTTAACAGCCCTCACCTGAGAAGTGCTTTGCTCCCTCCCACACTGGTCCTCACCACGTGCCTGCAAGGCAAGAGCTTAAACTAGGACCTTACTCTCTTCTTAAGCTGCTTCTCTCTAAATGGTGGTCCAAGCTGGCTTGACCATTCCCCTGCGCTCCTCCCAGAGTTAGTGGAGGCTGCCACACCTGCAGGTTGCTGCGTGGCCATCAGGTCTTGGCCTTGGGCAATACGGGTGGTAATGACTCCTATTTGTGATTGGGCGGGTGGGGTGGGGCGGGAAACGGGACAGGAGTTAAAACAGCACGATGACAGGTTTTTACATCCCAACACTAGCCCTGCGTATACTCCCAAGCCAAGGAACAAAAAGCACCAGCAGAGCAGAGGCCATGGTTCCAAGAAGTGGTACCCTAACTAGACTAGGAGATGAGGAAGACACGTGTACAGCCAGGGCCTGGAGCTTGCAGGAGAGGGAAGAGAGAAAGGAGAGGGGTCTGCTTCCCTTTGCAGTGATCAAATTATGAGACTTCTGATCATGCTCTTTTACCGCTGAGCTTAATACATTCTGTGCTCTACTAACATGTTCTAGGAAACGACATTAGATACATGGAACCCCGATTATTTTATCCATAGTACCTTCTCATGCCATATTCTTTGTAAAGCAGTGACCTAGAATATTCCGTTCCAAACCAAAGATTAAACACACTTCCCTTAACTATATGATTCATGTCATATCATGAACCCAGACTGCTCTAAGAACTTTCTTTTCAAAAGTCGCAGATAAGGAAAGTAAGGCAAAATTAACTTGAAGGTATCATAAAAGCTAGAAATACTCGATGGAATGGTACATACTCCCTTTTTCACAAAATGCCTTCTCTTACCCCATAGACCCCTCTGATTTTCAGCTAAAATGTATGATCAAATCAATATCTCAAGAGAAGAGATACTCTTGAGCATTATAACAAGTGCCCAGGCAATCATGGAGAACTGTCTGAAAATGCCAGGGTCTACAGACTCAAACTTGTCCCTAACCATGCTGGTGAGGTGGGTGTCTGTTCTCATTGCAAGGATGGTCCCCAGGCAAGGAGTCTGAGCCTTTCAACAGTTTTCAGTTCCCAGGACCTTGCTTGCAACTGTGGTCAGTACTAGTTTACTCACTTCTGATGTGTTCCCAATGAAAATAATATTCTAGGAGACCAGGCTCATATCCAACTTGTCTCCTTTTCTTGCAAATGAAGTAAACACTTGATGCAGGGGCTTTGTAAAAAACAGATTTTCATGGGCCGCTCGCTGTTCTTCCCGTGTGGTGGATAATACATCCGTCCCTAAAAAAGACAGAACCTATCAATCTCATTTAGTGCAACTGTAGGAATCAGAACTTGGATCACTAATCTTCTGGACCCATGTAACTTTTTTTTTAATTTGGTCTGGAGCTGAGAGAGGCTTGCGCCTTACTGGTCCAATGAAATTTTGAGACCAGAAACTCTGCCCAGAGAAATCTAAAGCCTATGATGTGAAACCTGTGGCAGCTTCAAAATTTCTGCCTCCTAAAAACATTTTATCCTTTTTCTCATTATCGCCCATGTACTATGGTACATTTAATGAAAACAAAGTCACAGCAAATGTCTCAGCCATCCCTGAAAAATTCTCATTTAGAGAAGAGTCTCTGGAGAGCTAAGTATATGCTGACTTGTCATGTCTACTTGGTTTCACAGTGAAACGAGTCTTGGCTCTCTCCACCACAGTGACCCTATGACAGCCTCATTAGCTGTCTCTCTAAGAGGCGTCTCCAATGAAAACAAATCATAAGCTGAAAGAACTCTGGCGGAGTTGGATGGAGCAAAGGAGAAAGGAAAGCTAGGATAATTATGTTTACTACTTACAGAGAGGAGAGGAAAATTTGGTAGAAACAAGGAAGATACTCTTGGTATCTGTCTTCGTATTTTTCTGTTCATAGTACATAAACAGAAGAAAGTGTCTCAAGAGGCCCAGCTGATGTAGTCTATTTCACCCTGTTTCAATCACCCTGAGGAACCCAGGCATAATTGTAATTTCTTCCTGGAGGTGTCCTTCCTCTTACCTTGATAAGTAACAGTGACGTCAGTTGGAAGAGTTGTCGTGGGGTCCTTATACAGCAGTCTAGCACAAAATGGGAAGGACTGGCCTTCCGACTCCACTTTGTAAGTAAATGACAGCAAGTTGCACAGTGAGTTTCTCTGCAAGGGCCCAGCCAGAAAGGCTGCAAAGTCACTCTAATGGGGGTGAGGATCAAAAGAGACACAAAGTATATGACAATTACAACTCCAAAGGCAGTGAGTGGTTATGACGCTTCAAACATGTCTACCAAAAACAGGGCCTATTAATTAAGTCTCAGAGAAATAAATGAAGGACAGAGAAAGGCCTGAAAAAAGGACAAATGATAGAGATTTATAAGATAATTAAGAACTCGAAGCAGCCTAGAGTCTAAGTAAATGGCCAAGGGCTGGGGATACAGGGGAGATACTATTTCTGCCAAGAACTGCATTGACATATATATGGCTGAGATGCTTCATGTCTACATTCACGTACCAATTTAAGTTTATCTGACAACCAGACTACATATCAATTTAAGTTTATCTGACAACCAGGAGCTTCAGAGTCTTTCCAAATGCATAAAGAGGTATAAGAGTCACTTATTTTAAGAGTCACTTATTCCCTATTTGCATTCATTTCCTGTCTACCTTTTTTTGTTCCTTTTTACCTCAACCCTAAGCTCAACTGCAACCCTAAATAGAAGGTAAGCCAGAGCTTAGGCAAAGATGGAGAGTATTCCTCTGTGGTATTTCAAGAAACCATTACTCTGCTTTGCACCTATACCCAAGGTTCAGCAAGACACCCGGCACATAGTAGGTACTCTATAAATTCCTGTTGAATTAAAAGTATAGCAACTGTACCCTACCACTTTGTGAGGCGAAGGAAGGGTCAAGTACAAAAGCTTGAGAATCGCCATTCATGAGTGAATAATCCCTTAACTGGTATCCATGCTTCAACATCATCCAGAGTTTCAACAGAAGAGAAGATGAAAAATAGCTTGTATATTAATAAGAAACAAGCATTAGAAGGACAGTGGTCAAACTTCCGGCTCAGAGTTATGAAACATTTGAAAGTACATGTCCCTTTTTTTCCTTTTAAGCTTATCTGGGCTCACAAAATGCTTTATAAGATCGCAGATACCTGAAGTCGATCTGCCTGGTACTTCCTCCCAGAGTAAGCATTCAGGTACTCGCAGAGAGTGAACAAGAAGTGCTGAATATTAGTCTGCAAGTATTTTGCAGATATCTCCTCTAGGGGAATGAAGACTGGAATCGAATGGTGATGTATCTGAAGTGGTTTCTGCATGACAAGGTCCACAAAATAGGAATCCAGCAGATTCCCCTCAAAAGCAGTGCTGATGCAGACACAGACTCCTCGGCTGGTCAGTTTCCCACTGATCCCTGAGACAAATAAGACGATACCTTAAGAGATGTCAGGCAAAGGCAGTATCCTATTCATCTGTGCATCCCAGTCCCCTCAGCACTGCCTAGTTACATACATCATGGGCTCAAATGCTCGTTGAATGAATGACAACAGACTCTTTCTTCTCGCTGACTCTGGCTCACTTTGAGTTGATAAAACCACAGAAGAATGGGGGGAAAGAAAAAGCATCCTAAATATTAAATTACTGAGGAAGAGATTTTGAACTTTTCAGTTTACCTATGCTTCTTTTTTCCTGAGTGTCAAATAATTTATGGTAGTCCCCATGTCTTCCCACAATCCTCTTATGATACAGATAATAGGTAAATAAATCCTCATTTTAATGGTGAAACAGAGACTTGAGGGGTTCAAACTATTTGGTGGCATAAAGCAAGCCAGCAGTAAAGAAAGTTCTAGCACACCATCTAGCACATGTCAAATTGCTAAAAATGAACAGTCTAAGCCAGCCACCAATCAACCTTCTGCTGCACAAAGAGGCCAATCTTGTAGGTAAAGTTGCCTATGAAGAGCAGGCCAGCTCTGTGTGTGTATATTGAAGGGGGCAAAAGTCAATGTTCGTGAAGTAAGTCCAGGACTTATAATAAATCTTGCAAACTAACTCACTAGAGACAAGAGACCCAGATTGAAACAGGTCAGAAAAAAACTATACCTGTAAAACGATATGCCTGCAGAATGGCTTTCATGTTTTCCAGTTTTCTCTTCAAAATTTCTTGCTCAGTAATCTCTAATGTTTGGTCGGGTTCTACGTTGGTAGTAGATGCTTCAACCTGCGAGATATGTAGCAGATCAAACTGGGTACAAACGGGCATAATAGAAGTCCCATGCCCTCACCTACCTGGAAAAAATTTACATGCAGAATATTTTTTTATTATATAATCGATCAAGAAATGCTACAGTGGCCAGCCACCTGGTGCTATGAATTCACAGCAGAGGAAGAATCTTGTGGGTTACAGTGCTAGGAATCAGAAGTAGAAATTGTGCTGGCCTGGACAACAATGAATTTGGTTGACATGGAGAGTACTGTGAGAGGAAAAAGAAAAGGATGTCAGGAAAGTCTAGGGTAAGCAAAAACAGCTGCGAAGAGGCAAGGCTGGGAAAGTTGGTTTGGGTCAGACTGTGCAGGTTTTCAAGTGCCAGGATGAGAAATACTCTAAGCCACACGCTGCGAGATATGGCCCAGTAGGAGGTATTGGACTAACTCTCCCTCTGAGACAACTACACAAGCTGGATCAAATACCAAAGAGGAATAAGCAAGCATGCAAGTAAACAAACAGAAAATGGCCCGAAGGCACTGGAGAATCACCAAAATAGCCAGATTGAAGACTAAAGATAAATGCTCTGAAGTTAGCTGGGATTTCCTGAGGTTTCCCCCCTCAGAGCATTTGCTGATTTTTATCACAAGGCATACAGGCCAAATAGAAAGCTGCAGGCTAAATTTTGTAGCAGTCACACCATGCCAGGGAAACAAAAACTGGAGATCAAGGTTACCAGAGCAGCCTTCCTGTGGGTCAAACTATAGAAAAGGGAACCCAACATTCTGCATACAATTTGCCCTCCAGGCATTTGCCAAATCCTAAACTGCCTATGTGTGACTGGGTACTTAGAAACCAAAACAGAAAGAAGCTCCTGAAAGTTAAAAAGCTAAGCAGAGATTCTGGAGATCAGGGCCTGCCAAAGAAGAGGGATCTTGACAGATCTGTTCCCAACACACCCAAGCTTTCAAGTGAGGTCCCCCCGCCCCCCACCAAAGGACTACACCCTAGGAGTAAGGGCAAACCAGAAACAGACTACTTCAACTGGATTAAGGTGATATGCCCATATGCTATCTGCCTGTCAGAAAAAAAAATGAAATTCTTTCTGGAGGAAGAGAACATAGTTCAGAATCCCTATATTTTTTCATACAATACCCATCACTGAAAAAAAAACTATGAAGCATATCAGGGAAGAGGAACAGACCTCTGAAAACCAGGAGAAAAAAGAAGACAAGAGAAGCAGATCCAAAGGGATTCAGCTATTTGAGTTATTAGGCATAGTCATTAAAATAGATTAAAAGATGGAGAACTCACACCAAAGGGCTGGAATCTATTAGAAAGAGTCAGATGAAAATCCTAAATCCAAAAAATACAATAACCAAAATCAGGAATTCAACAGGTTTAAAAGCTGACTGGGGCTTCCCTGGTGGCGCAGTCGTTGGGAGCCCGCCTGCCGATGCAGGGGACACGGGTTCGTGCCCCGGTCCGGGAAGATCCCACATGCCGCGGAGCGGCTGGGCCCGTGAGCCATGGCCGCTGAGCCTGCACGTCTGGAGCCTGTCCTCCGCAATGGGAGAGGCCTGCATACCGCAAAAAAAAAAAAAGCTGACTGGACACACAGAAAAAGTAGAAAATAGGTACATTTTCTTATCTAGATTAAAGATATAAGACATAGGTCACAGTAAAACAAAACAAAAACTCCACACTTGGGAGCCCCAGAAATAAAGGAAAGAATGAGGCAGATGCATTATTTGAAAGACGCTGGCCAAATTTTCCAAATAAATGAAAAACAGCAAGTAATTAATTGAAGGAGTGCTACAAACACCAAGCTGGATGAAGAAAGAAAACCAATCCTAGCCACATTATGATATAAAACTGCTAAAACCCAAAGACAGAACCATAAAGCAGCCAAAGGGCAAAAGACACACTACATACAAACAATAAGACTAACATCTGACAAAAACTATGGAACTAGAAGACAATGGAAAAACGTATTTAAGGTATAAAAGAAAATAAATTTCAATCTATAATTGAATTCAATAGATTTATTTATTTATTTATTTATTTATTTATTTTGCGGTACACGGGCCTCTCACTGCTGTGGCCTCTCCCATTGTGGAGCACAGGCTCCGGACGCGCAGGGTCAGCGGCCATGGCTTACGGGCCCAGCCGCTCTGCGGCACGTGGGATCTTCCCAGACCGGGGCACGAACCCATGTCCCCTGCATCGGCAGGCGGACTCTCAACCACTGTGCCACCAGGGAAGCCCGAATTCAATAGATTGAATTCAATCTATAATTGGGTCCGGGAAGATCCCCCATGCCGCGGAGCGGCTGGGCCTGTGAGCCATGGCCGCTGAGCCTGCGTGTCCGGAGCCTGTGCTCCGCAACAGGAGAGGCCACAACAGTGAGAGGCCCGCATACCGCAAAAACTAACAAACAAACAAACAAACAAACTCCTTTAAACATGAAAAATATAGTGAAATACGGCATTTTCAGACAAACAAAAATAGAGAATTTATTTCCAGCAAATTTACACTGAAAGTAGTATCAAAAGGAACTACTTACACTGAAGGAAAATAATCCCAGATGAAAATCTGGAAATGCAGCAAGTAATGAGCACTGAAAAAGGTAAATATATATATATATAACTCTAAAGGCATAGTGACTATACAAACAAAAGTGTTTCATACAGTTTTAAGTATATGTAGAATTAACATATGACAATAATAACATGAAAGGCTGCATGTGTGGGAGAGAAAGGATGTTAGAAGGTTCTGTAATTATCCAGAAAGTGGTACAAGTACTAATCTAAAGTATATTCTAGTAAGAAAAAAAAGCATGTTTTGTGGAGGATAACCACGAAAAGAATGCTAAAAGCATGTATAATTAGAGAAGTGGAATAATAAAAAAAGATCAATCCAAAAGGTGGAAAGAAAGGACAAAAGAGAAACAAAGAACAAATAAGATAATAAATAATAACATGGTAGACTGAGATCCAGATATGTTAGTAATCATATTAAAAGTTCATGGACTAAATACTTTAATTAAAAGACAAAGACTGCCAGGCTGGATTTAAAATGTCTAACTATATGCTATTGATACTTACAAGAACAACAGCTGTTGTAGTGATACTAATATTTGACAAAGTTGACTTTAAGAAGTTTAACTAAAAGAAAAGGGAACATTTCATAATGATAAAAGTTAAGTCAACCAGGAAGATATAACAATCCTAAATTTGTTTGTACCTACTATACAGCAAAATGGAATGAAAGGGAAAAAAATGTACAAATCCACAATTACAGCAAGAGATTTCAACACATTTATCCCAGTAACTGATAAAACAAGTTGACAAGTAAATTAGTGAGGATATAAAATATCTGAACATCATGATGAACATATTTGGTCTATCTGATAGAGAGAATACAGTACCCCAAAATGCAAAACCCACATTTAATGCACATGGAACGTTTATTAAAACTGACCACATGCTGGGTCATGTTCTTTGATCACAATGGAATTAAGCTATAAATCAGTAACTTAAAAAATTACTAACAAATCCCCCAATTTTTGGAAACTAAGCAATATATTTCTAAAACAAACCTATGGGAAAAAGAAGATATTACAATGGAAATCAATATTTTGAATTGAAATGATAATGAAAACATGATATACCAAAACTTGAGGGATACAGCTAAAGCCATGTGCTATGAACTGAATGTTCGTGTCCCTCAAACTTCAGAAACCTAACCTAAAGCCCAATGTGATGGTATTTGGAGGTGGGGCCTTTGGGAGGTGATTAGGTCATGATGGGGGAGCCCTCATGAATGGGATTAGTGCCCTTATAAAAGAGATGCCAAAGAGCTAGCATGCCTCTTCTGTCATGTGAGGTTATAGTGAGACCACAATCAAAGAGGTAGTTAAGTCCTCAGACACTGAATTTGCTGGTGCCATGATCCTGGACTTCCCAGAATCTAAAACTGTAAAAAATAAATATTTGTTGCTTATAAGTCATCCAGTTTATGGCATTTTCGTTATTGTGGCCCATATGGACTAAGATTCTATGCTTAGAGGGAAGTTTATAACCTTCAACACATACAGGAGAAAAAAAGACTTAAAAAACAATAAGTGTTCATCCCAAGAAGCTAGAAGATATGCCATGTACACTGACTGGAAGACACAATACTATAAAGATTTCAATCCTCTCCAAATCGATATATAGATTCAGTGCAATTCCAATCAAAGTACAGGAGGTTTCTTTTTGGAAACTGACAGCCAATTCCCAAATTCATGTGAAATTCGAGGGGCCAACAATAGCCAAGATAATCATGAAGAAGACCTAAACTATAGGTATCAAAACTTTCAGTAATAAACCTCTGGTACTAGCACAAAGACAAACAGACCAATGGCACAGAACAGAACCCAGTAACAGGCCCACAGTGGACCCAAAGACCCACTGCAATACAGTGGGAAAAGAGTAGTACTACTTCAAGAAGTAGTACTGGATGAACTGGACATCCATATGGAAAAAAACAAAAGAAGTATGACCTCTATTTCACACCATACACAAAAATCAATTTCAGAGGGACTGTAATTCTGAAAATAAAAGGTAAAATAAAGCTTTTAGAAAATAACACAGAATATCTTCATGTTCTTAAAGTTAGGCAAAGATTAAAAGGAAACAAGAACGGTAAGCAGAAAGTCAGATTCCTCAATCAAACTTCATTAAAACGAAGACTTTCTTCTCATCGCATCATTAGAGTGACAAGGCAAGCCAGTCTTTAAAAGATGATCTGGAATACAGATACACAACGAAGAACTCATATCCAAAATGTGTAAAGAATTCTACAATTTAATAAGAGGTACACAACCCAATAAAAATTCTGCAAAAGTCTTAAGAAGTTCACAAGAGACGATTTTTAAGTGTCCAAACAGGTACTTAAAATCATCAGTTATTAGGCGAACGCGAATTAATCCACAATGATTTACTCTCACACTCTAGAATGACAAATTTCTAAAACTGGCAACACAAAGTATCGGTAAAGACGCAGAACAATGGAAACCTTACACACTGTTGCTGGGGATGTAAAATTGGTACAATAACTTTCAAATACTGTTCGACAGTATTTACTAAAGATAATCTGCATACCCTGTGACCCAGCAATTCAATAGCAAAGTATATATTTTTACATCAAAAGACAGGAACAAGAATGTTCACAGCAGCATTATTCTTAATAGCCCCAAAGTGAAACAACCCAAATAACCCAAATGTCACCAATAAGTACAATAAGTAAATAAATTGTGGGATATTTCTTAAACGGAATAATTATATAGCAATATAAAAGAATGACCACAGCATGCACCAATACGGATGAACCTCACAGAGAGAACATTCAGCAAAAGCAGCCCGACATAACAGAGTTTATACTTTTTAAATTTATGTAAAGCTCCGTAACAAGTAAAACCAATGTACAGTAACAGAAACCAGAATAGCAGTTACCTTGAGGGAAATGACTCGGAGGATTTAAGAGGGAGACTTCTGGGGTGCTGGTAGTAGTCTACACTTTGATCTGTGTGGTACTTACCAGGGTGTGTTCGTTCTGTAAAAGGATCTTCAGATTTGTGCACAACATATATACACATATGTGTGTATGTGTATACATATATATATATATTTTTTACTTTAATAAAAAAGGAAGGGGAGAGGGAGGAAGAGAAGAAATGGAGGAAAGGGGGAAAAGGAAGACAGGGAGGGAAGATAAGAAAAAGAAGGCTGACCTTAACCCAGGAGCAATGAATAATTATTACTGACACTTTGAGCAAGGAAACTTGTAATTTAATGAAGAATGTAGTGTTTTATGAAGATTTTCTTGGCTGTGCAGAATTTATCAGAGAAGTATAAATACCAGAAGAAAACGAACTAGCAGACTGCTGCAATAATACCGCCATCTAAATCACCTGGTAAATATTTAGGACCCATGTGGATAATACGTGCTCTACAGCAAGGGGTGGGGGAGGGGCACAAAGACAATCTAAAGAAGAATTTGACAGGTTTTACTAACTGAACCTGGGCTAGAGAGAAAGCTGAAAAGAGGGAAAAGTCAGTTTACTGTGAGGTTTCAGGTTGGGTTACAGAAAGATGGTGCTAATGACAAAAGTACCAATGACTCAAGTCTGGCTGAGATTAAGATAACAGGCTCATGTCTATGAGGGCAGGTTTAAGAGACTATTATGAAGAATTCGCCTGGCCCATCAGTAATGCCTGCCAACTGTTAGCTGGTATTGACATTAGCCACTCTACAGGTTTGATCACTTGAGGGATCAAGGACTGAAATCCATCCAGTAAGACCACAGGTAAAACATATTACACAAATTTGCTAATTCCCAGATCATGTTTGTTTTTTACACTCTAGGAAAGCCTGCCAACGTCCATCACCCTTTACTCACTCTAGCTTGATGTTGTTTCACTTCAGCCCTCAGCTTATCTCGCAGACGTCTCAGTTCATGAATCCTGGTTCCAAGAGCACTTTCCACTGCCTGTGCGCTCTGTGGCTCTTCCAGTTTTTTATGGGATCTGCTCACTTGAGTCTCTAGTCTTTCCAAGTGAGCTAAAACACCTGAGGGAAGTAAAAAGGGAATTTCACAAGAAGCTAAGGATTTCTAACCCCAGGAACAGGAAGCACTTCAGGGAAGAACAGAGGGTGACCCTTTTTCCAGAACTCTGTGGTCAGCTAAACTGGAGACGTTGCCAACAATTTATAAAACAAGAGGAGCTGACAATAGAAGTCAATGATCATCAACCTCTTAGGCCGAACACTGACCTACAAGCAGTCCCTGACCAAGACACTGTTCAAAAAGGGCATCATCTGAAAATGGCTAATCTCAGTCATCTATGATAATAGTGACCCAGAGGAAAACAGGGTCACCAAATTCAGACTCTCTCAGAAATTGTTTTTTTGGGTTTTACGCATGTTTTCCCAAAGTGCTAATGCATAACTGGATTTAGACATCCACAGAGGCTTGAGTAAGTACTCTGAAGCTCTGAAGTATTAGAAGCATAGGACTATAAAGGCACACACTGAAAGGAACCGTCCACCAATATTACTGGGTATCAGACAGGAAAACAAGCTCACCAACAGATAGAAATTCAGAGGCAATCTCAGACCCTAAGAGACTGACTAAAGACCAATATAGTAAAGGTCACAGTTTCATAATGCTAATCAACTCTAGCAGTGAAGCATTTGTGAACATTTCCTACATATTAAGACACTTGTGGGGCTTCCCTGGTGGCACAGTGGTTAAGAATCCGCCTGCCAATGCAGGGGACACGGGTTCAAGCCCTGGTCCGGTAAGATCCCACATGCCGCGGAGCAACTAAGCCCATGCGCCCCAACTACTGAGCCCGTGTGCCACAACTACTGAAGCCCACGCGCCTAGAGCCCGTGCTCCACAACGAGAAGCCACTGCAAAGAGAAGCCCGCGCACCGTAGAGAAAGCCCGCGTGCAGCAACGAAAACCCAACACAGCGAAAACTAACTAAATAAATTTATTAAAAAAGAGACACTTGTGCTAGATCCTTTACTTGCAAAGCATGCAAAGTAAAGCATTTGTTTAATATTTCCTACGCATTAGGCATGTGCTAAATGCTTCACTTGAAAAGCATTAAAATAATTACTTATCTAATTTCCACAGCCACCACCACAATGCTATTATTCATCTCCATTTTCCAGATGAAAAAACTGAGGCAGAGAAAAGTAAAATAACTTGCCCAAGGCCACAGTATTTATAATGGCAGAGCCAGGACTCCAACCCAGGTCTGACCAATACCAGTCACTGCGTCTTCCACGGGAGTAATGCATAAATGGCTCCCCCGAAATCCTGAGAAGAGTAAAGAAAGCTCATTGGCTAGAACTGTAGCTCTGAATATGAACGCCTAGCATACTTGGAATGCAACCTATTGGTCTAAAAAGGGATAAGAGCCTAGAATATGTGAAGTAATTTTTCCTGCTCCAATGATCTTAGCTGCCTGTCCCTTTAAGTCTTCAATGTTAGTTCCTTTCACCATCCTGCTCCCAAACAGCACACTCGGTTAGAGGAGGAAAGGGCTTTCAACCTGCGCGTTGTTTGGGCAGCAGTAGTAAGGGGGGAAAGGCGACCCTTTGAATACCTCCTCTGGACTCGCCGTCTTGACTTAGGGTATTCGCCAGCTCCATCTCCTCCTCAGATTTCCAAGAGCCTTGCTAGAAAGCTGTCCAAGCCCCAGTAATAGGGCTGTCCTTGGAGACAAAATAAAATGGCGAGAATCGATTCACATTCAGACAAACCTAGAGGGCAGGCACACGCAACGCAGGTACGCACCCGTGCGCCCCGGACACCCCAAGTGTCGTCGCTAGGACTCCCCTTCCCTGACCCGCCCGCTCCGCTCCCCGGGTCCGAGCCGGCGGTGTCCACGTCTACTCCCCGCCCCTGCGCGCTCCTAAAGCGCGGCGCCTCCGGTTCCTCCGGGCTTCCTTGCACACGGAAGGAGCTGTAAGAATGCCGTTCAGCCTTCCACTCTGTCACGGTCCCTTCCGCCACTGGGTCTTACTTTCCCTTATCTCCTCTCCTCTGGCTCACTCAGGCCAAGGCCGAGAGTTCCCGCTTACCTTCAAATCCAAGCCAACCGGTCCCAGCGTGCTTTGCACTCCCGCCGTACAAAAACATGGCAGCGCTCAAGGCCCCTCCCTGATCCCGGCATGCATCGGGGGATAGGCCTGGCCTTTCAGTTGTGCGGGAGGATGGCGGCCGCTGGCGCAGAGCCGCAGATACTGGTACAGTACCTGGTGTTACGAAAGGATCTATCAGAGGCGCCGTTTTCCTGGCCAGCGGGCGCATTGGTAGCACAGGCCTGTCACGCAGCCACCGCGGCCTTGCACATTCACCGGGACCACCCACACACTGCCGCTTACCTCCGGGAGCTGGGGCGCATGCGCAAGGTGGTCCTCGAGGTGAGGCCCGGGCGGAGGGGGAGGGGCCCTGAGGATATCGAGACCGGAAGAGGGTGTGGTCTTGAGTCGGAGGGCCTAACTTCATGGAGTGGGTGTGGCATTAGTGGGGAGGGGTGTTTGACTTACAAGTTTTGGTAAGGTTTCTAGGGCTTGAGCTATTGCCCAAGGAGCCTTACCTTGACTGGGCGGGGCCTGACGGTGTGAAGAGTGGACATTGGGCCCGTTATAAATGCTTCCCGCACCCCTTCGGTCTTACCTGCGTCCCTCTTAAACAGATGCCTGTGAGGGCGGAGGCTGGTGGAGCGACACCTGCCTTTCTACCTGTGCACTGCGCCGGCCTTTTAATGGCTGCGCAGAAAAGTACTGTCCTTAACCCTCTTCGCAAAACCGATCCAGAAGGGTAAGGACGCGGGGTTCCTTATTGCAAGTGAAGTCAAACTGGAGCATTTACCTGGTTCTGACGCCGAATTATTTGAAAATAAATGTGAACCCTAGTATAATTTGAACCTATCATCAGAGGTAAGGTTCTTTTTACAGATAGCCAAACAGATCTTACCCTTACCTTCTGTCAATTCTGCCTCTAGAAATGTATCCTAATAGCAAGATGCACCCAAAGAGCGTTGTACAAGGATAGGAGCATTTTATAATAGTAAAAAAAGTGGAAATCACTAAATTTCCAGTACGATGAATTGTCTAAACTTATGCCCTTATAATGGATTATTACGAAACTAGCATAAATCATGTTTTGGGAGCACATTTACCTGGCATGGAAGAGTGCTCATGATGCAATTCTAATTGAACTATATATTCTACATACAAAGTGATCCAGATTTTGAAAGTAAGAACTAAGAAAATATATCCAAATATTAAGTAGTGAGTGGGTAGTGGAATTTTGGTTATTTTGTAATATTTCTCTATTTTTTTTTAGTTTCCTACATTAAGCACACATTTTATAATGAAAAAAAATATTGCTTTCATTTTAAAGCAATCTTCTTCTCATAAAATTTATTTATTTTAATAAATAAACCTGGGGTGGAGGGGTTGGGTAATTCCTTCTTGGCCAGCTGGCAAAAGCAGATCATTTTTCAAGAGAAAAATTGCTGTTGGGTAATGAAACATTAAACTGTAACCTGTAGGAAAATGTCTTGAGAATCTATATAAGTAGGCAGAAAAGAAACAGATAGCTTTTTCCTTTAGATTCTTTTTATAGGATTTTATAGGAAGGCTTCAAGAAATCATGTAGTTCAGACATCCCCCACTCCCTTGGTTTCAGGCAGATAAAATATTTACCCCTTTTCTCAGATGAGACATCTGAAGCCCACAGAGATTAAGTGACTCCTCTGAATTTAAAAGACATCTCATGATTCTGTTGTTAGCTATGACTCAAGAAAGGGACGTAGGAGTCACCACTGATTAAATAAAGGTGGTGCTGTAGCCATAAAGACCAATAAAATATAAGACAGTGCCAAGATTAACTCCATTTACGGGGTGCTTTGTGTCAGGCACAGATCTGAGCCTGATTTCATTGAACCTCACTACTACTAGGAAGCATTATCATCCCATTTTACAACGGGGACACAAAGGTTCAGCTAAGTCACATAACTTATCAAAGAGCACACAAATCAGCAAGTGGTAGAGCAAGGGTTTGGACTCACTCTAACTTGTACTGTGCTGCTCCTGGTGCTGAAGAAGGAGGGAGGGGAAGTCAATGCATTCTTCTTCCGCATGCCCAAAGGACTCATTAGATTAAGAGTGGCAATCCCGGCATCCTCTAATTTGATCAAGACAAACCTCTAGTTTTCTTAGTGGCTTCTGCCTACATAGGCAAAAAAAATACCTTATGCAACATAACACACTAAGTATCTTTATTTCCTGAGTGATAGCTATACTACTTGCTGTAATGGGATTCAGCATGGGTGATAAAGATGATGAGAGACAATTTCAGAAGGACACTAGAGAATAGTTTGCCCACGCTTGAGTTAAAAACTGGGAACTATCCTGGCGGAAAGAAAATCCTTCTAGGTTTGTGTGGACTAGGGTGGAAGTAGGAGGGAGGTGGGGGTGATGTGATTTTAGAAATCCTTCCAGTAGTCAGCTCTTAAAGTCAGAGCTGGCTGAGGGATTAGGGATGCTGTTTAGGCACCAGAACTAGAAAATGTGTAGAGCACAATTACTGACAATGCAATCCCACCCCCACTCCCACCCCTTCAGAGAGTGAATGGCAAATGGAGCAATGAAGCTGTTGTTTCTAGAGACATGCTCTACAGTTCCTTCTTTGGTAGAGCTGTTCCTCCAGTTTCAGTTAAGAGGAGCCCCCCTCCATCCTTTTTTTTTTTTTCCTTTGCCTTTTGTCACTTACCAAATGGGCTTTTCAGTCTGTGTTCTGCTCCTTGTAGGCCCCAGATGAGACCACCTTAAAGTTGCTGGCAGAGACACTGCAACAGAAGAACATTGACCACAAGCTATGGGTGGAGCAGCCAGAGAACATCCCCACTTGCATTGCACTCCGTCCCTACCCCAAGGAAGAAGTGAACCAGTATTTGAAGAAGTTCCGATTGTTCAAATGACTGAAGTTATCAATTGCTTTGATATGTTTGAATATCAGCTGGATCCAGAAACTGCACGCCGTCCATCCCTAAGCACCGTGTACTCCTTTCAGTGGCAATTCCCTTCCCTTTAAATTATGACAGTTTCTTGAGGGTCAAAACATGGTCATATTGGGCTTCCCTGGTGGCGCAGTGGTTGGGAGTCCGCCTGCCGATGCAGGGGACGCGGGTTCGTGCCCCGATCCCGGAGGATCCCACGTGCCGCGGAGCGGCTGGGCCCGCGAGCCATGGCCGCGGAGCCTGTGTGTCCGGAGCCTGTGCTCCGCAGCGGGAGAGGCCACGGCAGTGAGAGGCCCGCGTACAGCAAAAAAAAAAAAAAAAAAAAAAAAAACATGGTCATATTAAAGTTGTCATTAATAAGTATTTTTAATTATAAGTTCAGATGGGGAAAGTAGGTGAGTAGCATTATCATCTATGGGTCATTGCTCAAATAGAAGATTTGGTTAGACTCCTATATAGGGATCAAGGAAATACCCTTACTTTTTTGTTAGGAATAATAGAGTTCTTCCAGTTACCCAGGTTTAAAACTTTTCCTTTGAGTTCCCTATTTCTTACTCACATCCAGATATTGTAATCATTGAATCTTGGACACCATCAACTTTAAGATACACCATTATTTTACATGTTGTTAAGAAAGAAGAAATGCTGCCAACTGAGGCATGTAATTTCATTTCAAAGATGTTAAAATGTATTTGATTTAATAAAATATGTCAAGTACTACATCTATTTCCTTATAGTTTCCAGTGCCACCACCCTGAATCAGGCTCTCATTTCGCTCACGAGTGTCCTACTGGTCTGCTCCTCTAGCGTATCCTGGTTACAAGGCAGCAAGCGTTCTGCCATCAGGTTCACGTATTGATAGGATCACTGAGCACCCTTTTGACTATAGGCTCCAACTTGCCCAGGAATAAAGTCAAGATTCCTTAGCTTAGCCCTCAGGCCCTCCACGTTTATATTTCCTACCTACCTTTTTAGGTGAATCTTCTATTCCCTTATCCAACCTTGACGTATCAGTGTAGACTCCAGTTGCTGCCCTCTCGTCTCTGGCCTGGGAGTCGAATGTTAGTACTCTCCCCCTTCCTTTCCTGCCTCTGGACTGAAACTTTGTGGCTCAAGTGCTATCACTGTCACAAAGTCTTACGCAGCCAAAAATGATAGCTCCCTTCTCTGAACATCTATTATAACACTGTTGAGTGCTTAAAATAGTTCTATAAACATTTGGAGACATCTACTGAAATTGTTTGGACATCTGTGAAGCGAAGTTTATAAAGGGTCATTTGTTCAACAGATATCTGTTGCATGTCTACTGTGGCAGGCTGTACTAAGAGCTGAGGATACAAAGATGGATAAAAGTTTTCGCCCTCAGGTAGTGAAGAATCTAATGAGAAGACAGATATATAGATATTAATACAGAGAGAAATGTACAAGGTAAAATGGGTACACTTCCCCCCACCCTCTAGATACCAAGACTGCCAAGCTGCTAGATAGGAAGATTTTCCTTTATAAGAGATGGTCACTTGAAACTAGGAGAGTTGATAGGGTCTCCCAGGGAGAACTGGTAGAGTGCTAAGGGCAGAACCAACCCCAGGAACCCAAGTGAATAGAGTCTCAAGGGGGAGAGGGCAATCAAGGGCAGCACAGAATTTCACTAAATAAGAAATGAAAACATTTAGCAATTGGGAATATGTTGATTAACTTGGTGAAAGCAGTTTAAATAGTATACGAGGGGGCCTCCCTGGTGGCGCAAGTGGTTGAGAGTCCGCCTGCCGATGCAGGGGATACGGGTTCGTGCCCCGGTCTGGGAGGATCCCATATGCCGCGGAGCGGCTGGGCCCATGAGCCATGGCCGCTGAGCCTGCGCGTCCGGAGCCTGTGCTCCGCAACGGGGGAGGCCACAACAGTGAGAGGCCCGCATACCGCAAAAAAAAAAAAAAAAAAAAAAAAAAAAAAAAAAAAGTGGGCTTCCCTGGTGGCGCAGTGGTTGAGAGTCCGCCTGCCGATGCAGGGGACACGGGTTCGTGCCCCGGTCCGGGAGGATCCCGCGTGCCGCGGAGCGGCTGGGCCCGTGAGCCATGGCCGCTGAGCCTGCGCGTCCGGAGCCCGTGCTCCGCAACGGGAGAGGCCACGCCAGTGAGAGGCCAGCGAACCGCCAAAAAAAAAAAAAAAAAAAAAAAAAAAAAAAAAAAAATAGTATACGAGGTGGGAATCAGATTGGAACCTATGGACAAGAATGGGAGGGGAGCTAAGAGGTGGGGACTATTTTAAGAAGCTTGAATGGGAGGAGAGAGGACAATGGGGGCTGGAAAGGTGAATGCTGGGTCCCAAAGGGGAATTTTCTTAGATGCTTGAGCAAGTTAATAGGTGAGAAGGAGAAGAGAGACTGAAGTTACTAAATGGAATAACTGAGAAGGGAGACTGAAGTTACTAAATGGAATAACTGATAAAAGAAGTTCAGGAAAAAATGAGAAGAGGTCAGGGTCAAGGGCATAAGGAAGGACAGGCCTTGAACAGAGAGAGAGAGAGAAAACTTTTCTGAGACTAGAAGAAAGGAAGTGGGGAAAAGGTATGAATATACATAAGTTTATAGTGGAAGAAATACCTGTTGACTTAATTTTCTTCTACGAAGCGGGAAGCACATAGCCTTTCACAACACTGAACAAACTTACTGAGCACTGTATTACACGGCATAACATAGTGGTTAAAGTTCAGACTCTGGTAGCAAACAGCCTGAGTCCAAATCCTGGCTCTCATATATTTCAGCTGTGTGAACTTGGGCAAGTCACTTCACTCAAGTTCCCTGAGCCCCAGGACCTTCATCTGTACAACAGCGATTTACAGGAGTGCTATGTGGATTAGATGTGTCTGTATGTACAAATCCCTTGGAACAATGCTGGGGCACTTGGTGCTAGAACCTGAGCATAAAAATATAAGACATGGCCCTTAAGGAGCTTTCCTTAAGGGAAAGCCATGAGTCACAGTAAGCCAGTCTAATTCCTTTTCTGCTAGGGAGTGATGCCAGCCACTCCCTGCTACTTCCATTCAAGACAATTAGGAAAACGTCTCCAAATGACACTGTATTTTTTAAAATTCAAATTCTGCAGTAAGACAGTGAGAAAGCCAGAGAGAGATGAGTGTCTACACAGCTGGGAAATAGCGCTCTGGTAAATCCCTAAAGCAGGGAGCACAAATAGCATAAATTTCTACCCAAGTGAGGAAAGGACAGGCACTCATGTGCTGACCCAAGTGAGAACAAAACAGTAGCAGGGAAGTGGCAGATTTTCTTATTAGAATCAGCTAAGCTCATTATCATCTGAACTAGATCAGTTGTTCTCAAAGCATAGTTCCTAGATCAGCATCACTTGGGTACTTATTAGAAATATAAATTCTCAGGCCCTACCCCAGACCTACTGAATGGGAAACTCTGGTGTTGGCTAGAAGCAGCCTGGTCCCAGGAGGCAGGCAACCTAAAAAGGGTATGATAAAAGTGTGTGATTTAGAATCAACACATTAGGATAGTGTATGATGTGCTTACAGGAAGGAGTCAAGATGGAGAGTAAGAATCTGGCACTAAGTACACTATATCTGGCCTCGTATATCAAATTTACAAAAAAACAGATCCTCCAATGGAGCAAAGTCTGTGCTGCAAGACCTAGAATAGGTGACAAATCCTTGAAAAAGACTCTCCTATGCTTTGGAAAGTTTCCTACATGTGAAAAAATATTTTATTATGAACAAAGTGCTTCCATATGTGTTAATCAATCCTGACAGTTTTGTGATGCAGGCAGTCTTGTCTCAAGGTTACTGATTCAGAAAGGCTTTGACTTGCCCAAGATCAAAGTCAGTGGCAGGACTGGGATTGAAAATCAGGTCTTTTGTCAGTCCAATTTTCTCTTAACCTCTCATAGCTGGTTACTCATCTGATTTTCAGCCATCTAGATACTAGTTAGAGAGTGGTTTGAAAAGGGGTCACGAGTAGTTCAAGCGCTGGGAAGCTGTATCTTCCATTTTAAATTGGTTAATTGACATTCTGGATTATAAATCAGTCTCCTGTGACTATGAGCTGTGTGACTCAATACCCTAGGGACCAATTATAAGTGGATGAGCTGACAAAATTGAGCTTTTGAACTTGTAAAGCTGAGGATCAACACCTAGGTCATTGCTTCTCATGGGGCTGGCAGAATGCAGAGGGCTCCCCTGGAGGGGCATGTTGAAGTCTCATTTTATTGTTGTTTAATCAACATATCTTCCCCACACGTTCTGAAATGCCATCCTACGGGTGTGCACTGCTCTCTGGTTGAGAATAATGGCAGTGGTGAGCCACTGTTACTGATGAGAAGGTGTTAGTGTGGAAAAATGGCTGAGAACCACGAACCACTGCCCTCAGCTACTATGACCTCACAAGTTTTAGCTGTCCTCTGAGGTCAAGTTAGCACAGCCCCAGCTTCTCCTCTACTTTGAGATCTAGATATGGTAGGTCTTAAAAGCTGGCCTAAGTTTTAGCTTTGGGGGCTTTGCAAGGGCCAAAAAAGTGGCACCCAAGTTCTGAACCTAGGTTTTTGAGAAATAAGATAAAAAGCAGGTGATGAAGCAAATTATCACTTTTATTATCATCAGTAGGTTAGATGATAGAGCTTTATGTGATAGCCTGAATGGGCTTGCTAATTTCCTGTCCTGATACTCACGAAAGTTGCTCCTTCCTACTGGTCACATGGAGAAGAGAGAGAGAGAGAATAAATCCCCCACATTCAATCTATCAAACTTTGATTAGTTCCACCCAAATGAGAAACATGGACCAAAAGCAATCAGCCACCAACTAGACTATTCATTCAAACTGCATGAAGAAGAACAAGGGGTGGAACAATAGACTCCATAGAAGCATTATGTTTATTAAACTCACTCTGTAAAGGAAGAAGTGGGGATAAGGCATTCCACCTCCTCCTCAGCACTGGATGTACGGAATTCTGAAGAAGTACTAATGATCCAAGAGGAAGACTGTTCTGGCAACAGGTACAAGATGTATTTGCTGGGAATGGGGAGGAAAGTTGGGACATCAGTAAGGAAGCTGTGTGAAATAATCAAGGCACAAGACTGATGATGTGGTTACAAAATGAAAATTGAGCCGTAAGAAATTACTTCCTGGGCTTCCCTGGTGGCGCAGTGGTTGAGAGTCCGCCTGCCGTTGCAGGGGACACGGGTTCGTGCCCTGGTCTGGGAAGATCCCACATGCCGCGGAGCAGTTAGGCCCGTGAGCCATGGTCGCTGAGTCTGCACGTCCGGAGCCTGTGCTCCGCAACAGGAGAGGCCACAACAGTGAGAGGCCCACGTACCGGAAAAAAAAAAAAAAAAAAAAAATTAAAAAAAAAGAAAAGAAATTACTTCCTTATGGTATAAACAGAAAGAGCAAGGCAGGTGACAGTCCCAGAAGACTTGAGATTAAGGCTAGGCTGAACTCTTCTACTTAATGGCTATGCAATTTTGCTTCAGTTTCCTTATCTGCAAATAATTCCTAACGGGAATTAATCAATTCAAATGTAAGGATCAATTTAAACAATACCCTACAAAAGCACTATATATCTATCACCACCACAGATAATTTAGTCTCTTTCAATGCAATCATTATACTCAATGTTTTTTCTCATTTTATTGCATTATGGAGAGGTCAGTTCAGGTTCTTGCACTGGCTAGGACCTGTAGTACAATACTAGCAGTGTTTATAGGTATCCCTGACTTGCTATTATTGACTGCAATGGGAATGCTTTTAAATCTTCACTGTTAGGTATGTTAATTTGTTGAACGTTTCAGCAAATTCTTTGTATCAGATTAAGGAAGCTCCCTTCTGCCACTGGTTTGCTAAATCTAAAAAATTTATATATATATATATATATATATATATATATATATATATATATATATATATATATTTTCATTTACTGAGATGATCATATGGGTTTTCTCCATTGTTACTGTGGTGATTTGCAGTGTGAGACTTCAAATACTGAACCATCTTTGTTCCTGGAATAAACCCTACTTTGGCATGATTATTTAATATGAGGGAGATGGCCTAGTTAAGAGACTTGGGTTCCAGTTACCTTTCAGTCTCATAGCTTTAAAAGCCAATTTATGTACTGATGACTTCCAAATTTGTATCTTTAGCCTCAACTACTCCCTAAATTTCAGCCGCCTCTGTATCCAATAGATTTGACATCTCCTCCTCTTGGATGTCTAATAGGAATCTCAAACTTATCATGACAGAAAATAAATTAAACCTGCCTCTTTTCCCCATCTCTGCTAATGGAAATTCCATCCTTCCAGTTGCTCAGGCCAAAAACCTTGGAGTTGTTTTTGATTCTTCTCTCACTCCACATCTGATATGTCAGCAAATACTGTTGTCTCTACTTTCAAAATACATCCAGAACCTCAGCACTTCTCACAATTTCCACTGCTACAATTCTGGTCCAACTCATCTTCTCTCGGCTGTACTATGACAATAGGCTCCTACAGGTCTACCTGCTGCTGCATTTGCCTTCTCCACAACTATTTTCAACACAAAATCCCGAGTGGTCCTTCCAAAACCCAAGTAAGATCAGGTCACTCCCCTGCTTAAAATCCTCCAATGGCTCGCCATCTCAGAGTAAAAACCAAAGTTCTTACATTGGTCTACAGGGCCCTACAGCATCCTGGCCCTCATTACCTCTTTGACTTCATCTCCTACAATTCTCTGCATTCACTCTGCTCCAGCCTCAAGACTTTCGCACCTCCGCCTAGAAAGCTCTTTCTCCATATTTTCACTCAAATGTCCCCTTCTCTGAAGACCTGTCCTGTTTTAAACTGCAACCACTCTCCTCCAGTAGTGTTCTCTATCCCTCCTTCCCTACTTAATTTTTCTTCATAGCACTAATCTTCTGGCACAGCACATATTTTGTTCATTTGTCAGTCAACCTTCATTAGAATGCAAGCTCCATGAGGGCAAGGATTTTCATTTTCTTCATGGATGTAGCCCCAGCGCCTGGAATAGTGCCTGGGAAATCTTAGGTATTAAATGAATACCTGTTGACTGAAAATATATGTGTTGTTATTACTATTACATTAAAAATATTCATTCTTTAAAGTAGCTATTGTGCAATGTTTTAAAAGACAAACCCTTAAGTCTAAAGATTCCCAAGACTAACTACAACTTACTTTTTGACGTGGAAAGAGTGACTGAAGTCACCTCTTTATCTGGGGTTATAAAAATTACATACCAAAGGCTGATTTAAAAACCTAGAACTAGTCCCTTATACTAATCTTTCTACTTTCACATACACGTGAAAATGTTCTTAAAAAGCTTTAAAAAAGTTTTCAAGAGAAGGTAGGATGAAATTTTAAAGCCAAGGCTTAGACGTGCATGAGTCTTTAAACAGAGCATTTTCTATGTAGAGCCTTTTTCCCAGTTGGTTTGGTTGAACTTTAAAGTCTAGCTTACTAAGTAATTATCATTTAAAACACAATTGCTAACATCAGAAGAATGTTAAAAAGAAAAGCTAATTAAAAAAATACCTATTTTATAAAAGTTTGCAAGTTAAAAAGGACAATGAATAGGAAATATGCAGCCTAAAATTTAGTACAGGCAGGTGTATGATATAAAGATTTGAAAACAAACAAAGCAGAACTGAGTAGGGCTGGCTCTTCAGGTATGAGGAAAATTCCAGGTAGGACATTTGTTCTGTTAGAGGAACGTCTTCCTGCTCATTGACCTTTCCCATCTGTCTTATTTTCCAAGTTAAGTCACTCAGTTTCCAGAGGCGCTGGTTTTTTTTTTTTTTTTTTTTTTTTTTTTCTTTTTGCGGTATGTGGGCCTCTCACTGTTGTGGCCTCTCCCGTTGCGGAGCACAGGCTCCGGATGCGCAGGCCCAGCGGCCATGGCTCACGGGCCCAGCCGCTCCGCGGCATATGGGATCCTCCCAGACTGGGGCACGAACCCGTATCCCCTGCATCGGCAGGCGGACTCTCAACCACTGCGTCACCAGGGAGGCCCCAGAGGCGCTGGTTTTAAAGGCCAATTAGAAATTTCACAAAAAGCCATCTTATTCTTGTTCAATTTCATCATGAATCACTTCTCAGTGGCATTATACTGTAGGTGAAAGACTAGTAGGACATTCTATATACTCACTTTGGGAAGGAAAACCAGAAGGGACTGTCTCTCCTGATCTGCCTTTTTCTATTTTCTCATTAAGTGTAGTCAATCCAATCAGCTGATCTTCAGTGGGGAAGTAATTTCTGAGGAAAGTAAAGGGTTTAACAGCAGCATGTATCATCAATAAATATAAAGCTTGAGCATGTAAGTAATGAAGTACTACTTTTGAGTAACTTATATGTGCATTAATTTTTTTTAGACACGGTCCTTAAAAAAATGGAAGTAATAAAGATAACTGCTAATGTTTTGTAAATTCTCCAAATATGTAGAGGCTCATATTTCATGAAAAAAAGAAACAATCATCATGATAGAATCATGATCTTGTCTTGAACTCTTGGATACTTTGCAACCTTCCATTAGCTTAACAATCCAGACTCTAGGAAGACAACTCAGCACCTGGTCTATCAGCTCGTTTCCCTTATTTAAAATACTGCTCCTGCATCTATTTCTTCAATCAGCAGTTGAGAACCTACTATGTGGAAGGCACTGGAGGGCAGGGAAGAGAGATGTGAACCTCTTCTTTAAGAAGCTTACAATTTGGTGGAGAGAAACATGTACATATAGCCAAGTGCCAAATGGAGGCCCCAACACTGCACAAGGCAGTACAGAAGAGGGGACTAATCTAAGTGTGGGGTCCAGGGAGGACTTCTTGGAAAGGGCATCTAAACTGAAGCCATGAACAGAAATAGAGACACAGATGTAGAGAACAAACGTATAGACACCAAAGCGGGAAAGTGGCGGTGGGGGGTGGTGGTGGTATGAATTGGGAGACTGGGATTGACATGTAGACACTAATATGTATAAAAGGTTTAACTAATAAGAACCTGCTGTATAAAAGAATAAAATTCAAAAATTCAAAAAAATAAAAATAAATTGAAGCCATGAAGGATGAATAGTGAGGATAAAGGAGGAGCATTACAGGTTGGGGGGAAGAGAATGAATGTGGCAATGGAAGTGGGAACACAGATAGTAAATCCAAGAATAAAGACCAGATCAATGTGGCAGGATCATTTGTTTAGAAAGGGTGTAGAGGGTCGTGAAGCTTAAAAGGCAGGTAGATTTCAGATCAACTATAGGAAGGAATTAGTCACCAACAGATTTTGAAGGCTGTGTCTAGAGAGACTTCTCTGATGACCGTGTGATGGATGAATGTAAAAGGTATGAAGGTAGTTACTATAATCACCCCCACCATAAAAAGTCTGGAATTCGATCTCTGATCAATAGGCTTAGAAAAGAGAAGACAGTTATGAGGATTACAAAAGACAACTTTTTGCAATTCGGTAATATGAGTAGGAGGCAGTTGTTGAAAAGGACCACTAACAGAATGATGATACAATTAATTCAGGTAAGGGACAAAGAAGCTGTTTGTGGGGAGATAAGTTGTTTGGTTTGGGGCTTAAGTTTGAGGTGCTGAGTGTGGGGTGGGAGCCATCCACGTTGTAATGTTCACCAGTTGGAAATTAGAGACTGGATCTTGAAGAGAGATCTTGGCTAGAAGAGTGGACTTTAGATGCATATAAATGTAAGCAGTACTGGGTTCAAGGGAAAAGGTGAAATTGTTCAGGGAGAGGCAGGGATTTGCTTGAGAACTATTACCCTCACACAAGTTTAAAATACAAAAAAAAAAAAAAAATCAGTACTCTAACACATTCAAAATTAGTGCCCAGGTTTTATTTTCAAAACAGAAACCCCTACAAGCTTTTCAGGAACTTGAATTCTAGAGAAAAACTTTTAACTCATCAGGATTCCTAGTGTTTATGTGTCACTGTCTAAGGGTGCTTTTATCTTTAATAGATGAATTGGGCAGTGGAAACAATGGCAGGTTTCATCACAAAGCCCAAGGACAGACTCTTGGGTCTGGCACTTACCAGCCACCTGACCATTCATCTGAGCTTCAGTTTCACCATCTGTAAGATGGCACTATGACCTATTCTAATTGCTTCATAGGATTTTGAAGACCAAATGACATACTGTATGTGAATGTGCTGTACAAACTAAGAAATTATTAGCACAAGAGTATTAGCCTAGCGTATTGCCTGGCAGAGTAGAAATGGAAAGTATTTAACTGATTATAATAATCTCCATTATTAGGAAGGAGGCAGCTTCAGGCAAGTGTCTCTGTACTTCCCACACTTCCTATCACAGTGTCTGTACTGCAAGAGCTCATCAAAAATGGCGTAAGTACTGAAAACTTGGTCTGAAGTTTTTTGTTTTATTCTGTACCTGAGGACCTCTGGGCATTGGAGTGGGAGGAAAACCTGATGAAATAGAGATTATTCCTTTTAACATTTTAATTCTTCTTTTCTCAAGCCAATGTCTCTGGTTTGCTACAAATACCTCTAGACACTGCTTAGTTCTGCTGGTTGCACAAACTACCAAAGTTCTGAGATAAGCACAAATGATTAGACCAGAGCTAAACTCCAGCATAAAAGAAAGATTCGTTGTCTGCAAAAGGATCAAGAGTTAGGGAAAAGTGAATGCTTCCATGATCTGCTCCAAGAAACCAAATTTTTTTACCTCACAAAAGGGGTCATCTGCCAGTCATTTTATACCTGCCCCACAAGGAACCCACATTTTCCAAAGTTCTTTTAAGCTAAGGGGATGACACTGCAGTTTCATGGAGCCCCTCCTTCATTTTCTGTTAAGATACGCAGGGACAGAATGCCTCTTCCAAAACTGTATCGGGACACCTGCTGACTTCACGCCAAAGCTCACCTTCTTTTAGGCTTTCAAAGGTCAGGCTCTCTGACTGCCTCCAGAGAAGGGGCCAGGTGCTCTCTTCTCAGCCCGTGCAGACCCGTGAGTCCTCAGGCCTCTTTTCAAAGCCTGTTTTTAAGTTATTTCATGTAAAAAAGCATTGCTTAAGGTCACACAATGAGATTAAAGTCTGCAGACTCCAAATGAATCTTAAATCATATAGTTCAGGATAGTTACTCCAGAATTTGGAATTAGAAGTTGGTTCCAGTCCCAATTCTACTGAAAGACAGTGTTTGTGTCCTGACCTTTCTCTTAACAACTCTCTTGAAGGACTGCAGAGGATTAAATGAGATAATGTACCTAAAAGCACCTTAGAAATGTTACAGTGCAAATTTATTTTCCCTGAATTTTAAAAATTATTCTCATCAGCTCCAACAGATTATGTAAAAGCCTGCACTTCTGGCTGGTTAGGGCTAGTTATGGAAGAGACCTTAGCTACTGGCTGACACAATTTCCAAGTGAGGATCCCAAAGCCCGTTCATGTCCCTCCTGGAGCCAAAGGCTGATTTAAATTACTTTGCAGCCCACCAGGTAACATAATTCTAATAACATGTTTGAGAACTCAGAACACTGGTTCCCAGTTTAAAAAAGCAACTCTCCGGGGCTCCTTCTTGCCTCCGGGCCCTCCTTCACACGAGCTAGTCCTCAGAATTCTCAGCCTGCTCTTCACTGAGCTACTTCCTCCCCATCCTGCAAACCTCACTTCAAATGCCATTTCTTCCCCAAGGAAACCTTTCACTCTCCAGACAAGGTCTCACTCACAAAGCAACTTCTATTTCTCCTTTATATCATTTAATCCAATTGTGATTGTAACTATGTACGTCCCCCCATGTAAATATAAGCTCTGGGAGGGCAGGGTTCACATCTGTCTGGATCCTTCCATATCCTTAGTGCCTTGGATAAAGACAATAAAATGTGTTGAGTGAGGCCAGAGCTTTGCATTTCTTCAATCTTGTTAAGAGCTCTTGTGGCAATGAATATAAAGTATAAAAAGAAAACTCATTTAGTGCTGGCAGAAAAGGTTCTGTATGGAGGAATGCTTCCTTTGGCAGTTTTCTCCAATAAAAAAAATTTATGGGCCTAATTAAATCATCAAGATCTTTTTCAGAGGTACAGGAATGGTCAAGGATCGAGCTTGCTCTGAATTATTCACTTTATTCAAGTGGAGCAGCTCTTCTGGGAAGAGCAGTTAATGTCAACAAGGAAATAAGCACAACTTCCTTTGTAAACAGACAACTGTCCTTTCTTTTTCTTTGATTCTTATGGCCCAGGAGACAGTTTCTAAGTATGGAAGCTACCCTAGGCAAAACCATAAAGAAGATGAAGTTCTATATCAACCTCACTTTTTCCTCACTTGTTACTATTTGTTTTTCTAAGGGCCTTCACACCCCTACCTTAGGATAAATTTAAATCAATGTTCAGCCTTACCTAAGAGAAGTATCTTTTTTACCTTATCCTGACTTTTGGAAAAAAGGTTCTGTTCCCCCAAATGTATAATTTCAGACAACAGCTACCAAATCTGTGTGTAATTATGTGTAGGAATGTGTGTGTGATAAACTCCCTCCCCTCCCTCTAGAATCACATTTCCTCACCCTCCTTACCCTGGCCAGCCCTACTTGGCCAAGTGTTGGTGAACCTAGTTGCCTTAAAAACACACAAACAAGAAACAGGGCCTAATTTTCATAAAATGCATTGTCAAGAAGGAGCCTCCTCAAGTAAGATTCAACATCTGCATAATAATAATAAATGTTAGTACGTAAAAACCAATGATTGTGGGAGAGATGTTATCCTGTGGCTAAGAAGTGCTGCCTGGACCAGATCTCCTAGGTCAAGAAACAGTAGGACCAGAGTGTTTAATCATCAGACAAGTGGCCAGAGTTAGAATTTCCTCACAGCCTACGATCTCAACTTCACTGGGACCTTCTCAAATTTCACTGGGCTGGTTCTTATTAGGGTGACTTCGAGGAGCTTTAGCTTCAGGGATCCTTTCTTTTATTATCCTTTAATTATAGTTAGTCATTTTGGGTTTTGACAATTCCTGCAGGATGTAGGTTTCATTTCTTCCCTGTAAAAAGAGGCAACCCATCTATTCAGTAGCTGGAAAAGTGAATTTCCTGTGGAATGACAGGAATTACATACAAGCAAGCAATTTTATTTTCCTCAAATGTAGCAATAATTTTAATCTGTACATACATAAAACAAACAGTGCAATTATAAAACCTTGAAGGTGACATGCATACTTTAAGGTGCAGTTGGGATGGGGGAGGATGTTAGCATCTCCAATTTTCCTTACCACTTTTTTTTTTTTTTTAAGTTCCTTATGCAAAAGTACTGAGTCAGGAAACTTCATCTGGAATGCTGAAGTTAAAGGTGAACTTCCTGAAGTCTGCACGTCTAAATATCACAAACAAAACAGAAATGACCTCCTAGAACAGTTTGGGAGGGACTAGCATAATATGGCTGGGCTTTCAAGCTGGGAATGAATTAAATCAGGGATGCATTTTTCTGAAAAACTAAAAGAGAGAATGTTTGTAACTGAGTGTCCTGTTTCTGTTTCATAGTTGCTACCCACTTGAGCCCTTCCATCAATCTTTTTATTCGGTACAGGTTCTGAATAGATGCTGTTCAATGGAGTTACTTGTAACTAGGGGTGGTGAGATGCAGAAAGGAGGACCTGGGAAAATGGCTTCTTCCTTGATGTCTGAGTCCATGCTCCTCTTCCATTGTTAGTTCTTATGGCCTTTTCTCTGCCATGGAAGCAGAGGTAGCTGGTGCACAATGTCAGATGTTGTCATCGTTCACAGGCCCAGGGGTGCAGTAAAGGCGAGTGATGGGGGTCTACCTTTGCTTCTTCCAGAATACCTTTCTCAAGCTTTCCTGGCCTTTCAGTGGCACTTCTACAACTAGAAAGTCAGTTCACTGGGTCCTTGACTCAGAGGCCAGGATGAGACAAGACGTGGCAGAGTGACAAGACACAAAGGGAAAATATGGTATCAATTAGCCTCAGAGCAGGAATAGAGAGATTTATATTTGCACTGATGAAAATTCAAATTCCCAAAGTCAATCTAAAAAAAAAAAAAAAAAAGAAGAAGATTTTCTTTGAGTAGTAATTTTTCTCTGTACAAGTAGCCTGTGCACTTCTGGTGATAATTCCTTGCACTGCTCTCACGTTAGATGATCCCAGGGACACTCTAGGGCAGTATGCTCTAGCTCATCTGGAACAGTTCTTTCTGGCAGTGGCATTTTGATGTGAAACCCAAAGTAAATCCATACATGGCATCACAGTTATTAAAATAATGAAATATTACTAGCCAAATGTAACTGCAATTCAATCAGTGTTATATTTCACACACAGAAATTTAGAAAAATCAAGAGTATGATAATAAAACCATAAAATTAAACAGAAGGAAATCAATTTCTACAAGAAATCAAATATATTTACAGTGAGATTTAAAGGGAAAAGTAAGCTACTTGGATCATAAATTTAATTTTATTTTAAATAACTTTAGCTACCTCAGCTGTTAATACAATAAAAGCAGAAAGAACAGGCTGCCTTTTGTCCAGATTTAATCAGAAAATTGTATCTACAATAATCGACATAACTCGCTTCTTGTCCTTCACCCATCTCGTCAAAAATTATTGCATTTTCCCCCAAACTGTATTTTTTGGATTCCTCTGTGAATATACTCATTTCGTCCTCATTCCTGGAGGCATCTTGGTTTAAATCCATCTTTAAAAAAAGGAGAAGGGGTACATATGTGGAGGCAAAATATTCTCTTGAAGCCAACAGATATAGAGTTGCTAGAAGAAGCTGATTGTACACACAAGCTGCCTGGTTGGGAAGGGGAGGGCTGCTGATTTAGAGACATTGTGACAGCCTTTGGTGGATGGGCACAGGCAAAGCCCCACTGGGCCCTTCTTCCTTGGCAGGGTCGGGACTGAGCCAGCGGAGGCGGAGCTTCATCTTCCCCTTGGAACTTGTCATTTTGGTTCTCCTCCAAAAGCCTTCATCCAGATAAGAAGCCAATGACTGATTACAAAAATAAGAATAATTAAATTTGGCTCAAGAGAGAGATTGTCCAACTGTTCTGCCTTGTTATTTTTTCAATATCCAAGGCCTTTACAAAGAAAGAAACAAAAACATCTCTCAATCTCCCAACGAAAGTGAACTTTTTTTTCTTTTTTTTTTTTTTTTTGCTCCAAATGCTACGACCTGAAGAATGGCTGCAGATTGAGATATCAAAAATCTCAGAAAAATATATAATATATTTGTATATCTCTGTATGTCTATTATTTAAATTTCACATTCCTTTAAAAGTGGTTATTCAGTCAGTAGCTGCTGAAGGAGGCTCTTCTGCTGGGCCTGGGGGGTCTGTGGTCCTGCCGTGGGTTTTTGAGTTCCCAGTGGACCAGGCTGGTTCAGGTAAGGGTCCCCGCCTACCAGATTCACTGTACACTGGACGTCAGCAAACACCTGAACCTGTTGCACCTGCTGGAACACAAATAAAAGATGTGTTTAGACAGAAGGGTCTGCCCCCCCGGCTTATGAGTGGGTACTACTTGAAGTGGAAACTCACTAGAGCATTCCTCTAGTCTGTAGTCACCACAGAGAAGAACTCTTCTGTCTTCTTGTCCTACAAAAAGAAAATCGCTGCACTCATTTTGCTCAGGGTTCTGGAAAGTTCACACTTTAAAAATAAAATCAAAATTGGAATGGTCAAGCCTCCTACAGGGTTGCCATCAATACTGAAAATGAGTATCATTGCTAATATTGCCAAGATTGGGAAAAGCCCAGTTTCAGTCTGGGTATCCAGTGGTGGGTTTAAAAAATAGGTATATTATTTGGAAAACTGGTTATAAAAGCATTCTATGGATGACTTTAATAGGATTAAAAAATCTTTATGATGTTAGAAAATTAAGGGCTTTAACCCAGTATTAGCAAAATAAAAACCACCACAGCTCAGTAAATAGGACATCAGTATTACTAAAATTAATGTCCAGAAGATTTGTGTAGTATCTAAATATACTATTACACAGCTCCTTTACATATTGCCTTTAGAATTACAGCAAAATATTAGAACAAATAAAAGTTTTATATTTAACTTATTTTTCCTGATAGACAATCCATTTAAACACATGAGCTAAAAATAACAGTAAACTACTAGCTGAGAACAGTGTGAATTTTCCCTTTAACTACTTTCAGTAATAATACATGTATTCCTTTAAAAAGTCTAAGGTTACACAATTTTAACATTTTCTATCAGGAAAACAAAGCCAGAAGTTAGTCTTCAACAATCAGCCTTATTAAAAAGTCATCTGTAGAACTGATTAGGCCAATATCACACTTGTGAATGTTCCAGACCAAGAATGGAGATACTTTCTAAGGTATCCAAGTGCATCTATCTAAGTGTCTCAGCATTTGGCAAACTTGTGCCTCATGTTTAATAGGTTCATGAAGTATTTTAGATTAGTGATAGATTTTTTTGTTCATCACTAAATTCATGCCAATTACACTCAGTGTTTCTGAAAACTTTTCTATCCTAATTGAATAAAAGTTGTTTTCCATCAACCTTAATTGGCCAATTGTCAAATGTCCCGACCATCCAATTTCTCCATCAGTCTAACCCCTGATGTTTTTTCCTCACGATGCACCTACACCTCCACTCTACTCTGTCGGATAAGGCAGATAGTTCTTGAGCTGAGCTTTTTTAGTGTCTGATGAATCAAACCTTTATTTAGATTAGTATCATTTCTCTCCTCACCCTCTCTCTCATCCTCCTCTTTCCCCCAGTTTCCCAAATTTTGCTTCTTGTCCCCATCGGCTCCCATTTGTTTTCTTCTTCTTTTGGGCTCTTCCTCATGTACATACCATACACCAGCTCTCTCTGAGTCTATTCTCCAGCTGCCTCTGTGCCCTCCACCCACCTTTGTTCTCTGTAACTTCTCATTCCTACTCTTTTCCTTCTAGAGCTCCAACCCTGGCCTTCCTCTCTCTCTATGTCAACAACCCCCCTACCAGCCTTCTTCCGCCTTCTCTGTTCTCCGTTCTCCGTGTTCTCTTCCTGTTCTCTCCTCTTCCCCATCCCAGCTCTCCAAGTGCAGCCAGCCCTCTATCCTCCCCTACTCCTTCCCTCCTTGTTCTTTTCCGTCTCCTTTTCTGTACATCTGTTTTCTATATTTCTATCTAACTCACTCCCCAGCTTTTGTCTGGCAAATACAAAAACATTAGCGCAAACAGAGATTTCATGATGGGCTACCACGGAAAGAAGATTCTGCCACTGAAACTTAACGTGAGCACAAACTATAGTGCATTTAGGCAATGACTGATTTTTTTTAAGTTAACATAAAATTTCATGTTTATATGTTTCAACATATGAAATACTGGGGCAGAGCATAAGGTGTTTGTGCCCCCAAACACTTAACAAATTTTTGATAAAGGCATGATAAAACAAACTGGAGAGAAAATTCTGTTGCTTTAAAAAGAATGCTTTATTAAAAAGATACCAAACTCCAAAAAGTACACATTTCAGCCTTTTTGAATTATTAAAAACATGGTGACTTAGACCAGACCTCAAAGGACTTCTGATATTGCTATACCTTCACGGACAGGCAAAGCAACACGAAAACAAAACTTATGTCTTGCCCAATGAGAAGAGTGATGTGAGAGCTGAGTCCCAACCTCTTAAGATTTTCCAGCATGGTTTTTACTTCAATTCACGTACTATCCCAGGACTCAGGAACTTTAAAGCTTAGTTGTTTTGTCATAAGTGTGTAAGCGTGAGACTTTTAAAAACTTCTAGTGAATAAAGACTTCACTTCCCCCAGCACAAAATCCTCTCTTCACCATCACAGGACTCAGATCCTATTTCCCGATGCTCCAACTATGCACATAGTTTCCTAACCGGCTTTCCTCTTTCTGAGCGGCCTGTCCAGTGCTCTTCCTTTTCCCTCTTCCCCCCTCAAGATGAAGCTTAAACCAGCACTTTTCTCACTGTTCCCCTTCAGGGATGATGCTTCATTTGTAGGACTGAATCCAAATTCCTTAGAGTTTAGTATTCAAGGCCCCTGGAAATTTGACCCAATCTACTTTACCAATTTTAATTCCTGTGAATTCTTATTACAAACCCTTTATGCTCAGTGGATTTGGCTTCCCAGGACTATGCTGATATTACTGTTTCCCTGTCTCTGTGCCCTCTAACTTCCAATCTCCTGGACTTCCAAGCTCACCCCCTTCCTCAGCCTCCAAAAACCACAGTACCTTTCTCCTTCACTTGCCTCTGTCAAGGCCCAGTTCAGTCTTATCTCCTACATAAATGCTCTCTGACAACCTCAGGAATTTCTCCTTTCTTTTAATGCTTATGGCTCTTGTTACTTGTAATAAATTTAAGTTTGCCTTCTTTGGTTATGTAATAATTTATGTGCATTTGTCTGTATGTTTTATCTTTCGACAGGCCCTAAGTGGTATGGCAGAAAAAGCATAAACTTTGGTGTTAGAAAGACCTGGGTTTGAACCTCAGCTCTGCCACTTTCTAGTTTGTGAATCGTACATGCACTTACATCGCCTCAGGTTCTGTTTCTTCATCTGTGAAAAAAAAGGAAAACTAACTCCTTCATAGGGTTACAGTGATGTTTACATGAGATAAAGCAGAGAGTGCCTAACACAATGCCTGGCAAATCATAAGCATCCACAAATGAAGCTTCCTTTCCTCACTTCTCCCCACAGTTCACCTAAAGAGCAAACATGTCTCATGTTTCTTTGTATCTCCACCTTTGCATAAGGCCTGTGTTTTTAAAAAGTATCTTAATTTATGCTAATATAGGAAAGTGGCCACCCTTGTTATTTGTATTGTTTTGAAACAAACTTCTAAAAGGAAGCAGAGTACACAGCAGGCATTCTGTTTTGTCTGAATTTATTGAGCTCTTTTGAGGTATTCTGATTACACATGAGTTTTAGCACTGTGTTTATTTACAAATAGCAATTAGTGGTCACCATTTGTGATCCCTTATCCTGTCTAAACATTGGATTAACCTTTCTGAAAGCTTATCTCATTTAACCCTCTCATAATCCTCTAAGCAGGTATCTCGTCAGTTCTGTTGGTTATACGGCAGCTCAGGAAAGTTCCCTAACATGCCCAGGATGACACAGCTAAGAAGAGCAGAGCCAGGACTCACAACCAGGTCTGACTCTCAAGGTCAGGCTCTTAACCGCGATGCTACACAGAGTTTCCTGTGTATCTAGAGAAAACTTGACAGCTCTGGGCTTAGAGTTTTCTTACTGACCTGGGTTCCATCTGCTTCTGTTTTGAGAAGGTCAGTGGATGAGAGCTGGTTGCAGTAGAGGCCTGTGTGTCTCAGTGCTGGATCATTTATCTATTAAAGATAAGTACAAGACCAAATTACAAGCTAGTTGCTTACATTGAAGACCAAATTCCTCAATGAAAAACAATCTCACTGACAGAAAAGTAATAGGAGGAGAGCAGAAATAACAAGCTTAGAAATTTACTGTGCTGTTAGAAGTCAGGACAGTGGTTCCCCTTGTAGAAGTAGACAGACATGCAAGGGAGTGTGGGGAGAACCTTTGGGGTGCGGCTGGTAATGTTCTGTTTCTCAATCTAGGTGATAGTTAAAAAGATGTGTTCAGTTTGCGAAAATTCATTTAGTTGTATACTTTTCTGTATATCCTTATAGATGATACTTCAGTAAAAAGTTAATTCAACACTCGTGAAAGTTAATTAGCAAAAGACTTCCACTTCCAGTCAAGATTCAGTAACAGGGATCAGATTTATCCTCTGCCTGAATCAACTAAAAATTTGGACAAAATATATGAAATGAACACACTCAAGACCTTGGACAAAGGCAATGAAGGGGAAAGTTGCCCCTAAGGGTTGGGAAACAATTGAGGTGAGTCCTACCACTACCCCAGCCTACTGCCTAGAGAGAATTTCCAGGCTGCAGCGGGAGGACAAGGAACCAGACAGCCTGGCAGTCTCCCTGAATTGAGAGTACAGAGCTAGAATTCACAGGGCAGAATATCAGGAGAGAACAACATAGAGAGTAGCAGCTTGGTATTGATCAGCTAGCTAATGGATGTTACGGAACTACCCAAAGCAAAGATTCACCTGAAAAGATTTACATGGAATAATTCCCACAGATCACACAGAGCTGGGAACAGGTCCTGATCCCACCAGCCAGAGGGGAAAACATCATAATTCAGGTAGTGTACTAGAATGGTTTTGCTTTAGTAGTAGGGTAAAATTAGCCCTATACTAAATACTGCTCTGGCCCCACTAAACAAAAAAGCAAGACCTGAAAAAAATCAAACTGTTTATTTCCAAGTAATTTAAGCATTTCCCAAAACAAATCTCAATATTTATAGGAACATAAACAAGGTAAAATTCACATGTCTGGGATCCAATAAAAAATTACCAGGTATGCAAAGTAGCAGACTCTGACATAAATCGTACTAATGTTTTCTCAGGTCAGTCTCCCAAGGCAATAGAAATAAAAGCAAAAATAAACCAATGGGAACTAGTCAAACTTATAAGCTTTTGCACAGCAAAGGAAACCAAAAACAAAACGAAAAGACAACCTACGGACTGGGAGAAAATATTTGCAAAAGATGGGACTGACAAGGGATTAATTTCCAAAATATACAAATAGCTCATACAATTCAACAACAAAGAAACAAACAACCCAATCGAAAAATGGGCAGAAGACCTAAATAGACATTTCTCCAAAGAAGACATACAGATGGCCAACAGTCACATGAAAAGATGCTCATCATCACTAATTATTAGAAAAATGCAAACCAAAACTATGACTTACAATGAGGTACCCCTTCACACCAGTCAGAATGGCCATCATTAAAAAGTCTATGAACAAAAAATGCTGGAGAAGGTGTGGAGAAAAGGGAACCCTCTTACACTGCTGGTAAGAATGTAAATTGGTGCAGCCACTATGGAGATAGTATGGAGGTTCCTCAAAAAACTAAAACTAGTGTTGCCATATCCAGCAATCCTACTCCTGGGCATATACCCAGACAAAACTATAATTTGTAAAGATACAGGCACCCCTATGTTCACAGCACCACTATTTACAATAGCCAAGACATGGAAACAACCTAAATGTCCATCAACAGATAAACGGATAAAGAAGATGTGGTATATATATATACAATGGAATATTATTCAGCCATTAAAAGGAATGAAATAATGCCATTTGCAGCAACATGGATGGACTTAGAGATTATCATACTAAGCGAAGTCAGTCAGAAAGAGAAAGACAAATACCATATGATATCACTTATATGTGGAATCTAAAATACGACACAAATGAACATATCTGTGAAACAAAAACAGACTCACAGACATAGACAACAGACTTGTGGTTGCCAAGGGGGCGAGGGGGTAGGGTAAGGAAGGATTGGGAGTTTGGGATTAGCAGATGCAAACTATTATACATAGGATGGATAAACAATAAGGTCCTACCGTACAGCACAGGGAACTATATTAAACATCCTGTGATAAACCATAATGGAAAAGAATATTTAAAAAGAATGTATATATAAGTATAACTGAATCACTTTGCTGTAAAGCAGAAATTAACACATTGGAATCAATGATGCTTCAATAAATTTTTTAAAAAATAAAATAAAAAAACAAAGTAGCAGAAATATATGATCCATAATTAAGTGAAAAATGCAGATACTAGAAGTGACAAGCAAGAATATTAAGACAGTTATTATAATAACCATATTCCACATATTCAAGAAGACAGAGGAAAGACTGAACATGTTAGAGATATGGAAGATATAAAAAGGGTCCAAAGTGAATTTCTAGAGATGAAAATAGCAATGTCTGAGATAAAAAATGTACTAGATAAAACTATCAGATATTGCAAAAAAAAGAACTGTGAATCTGAAGCTATAGCAATAAAAACTATCCAAAATGAAACACACAGAAAAAAATGACTGACCTCATACCCTCTTAAAACTCCAAACCCAGAAAATCAGTGAACTGTAGGATAACTCAAATGGCCTATGATAGGTGTAATTAGAGTCTCTGAAGAAGAGAAGGGGGTTGGTGACAGAAAAAATATCTGAAGAAATAATGGCCAACACTTTTCCAAATTTGATGCAAATTATACACCTGTGAATCAAGAGGCTTACTGAACTCCAGGCACAAGAACCATGAAGAAAATCACACTAAGGCATATCATAATCAAACTGCCTAAAACCAGTGATAAAGAGAGTAATCTTAGAAGCAGCCAGAGACAGTAGATATCTCATCAAAATACAGTGGAGCAATGTCTTTAAAGTACTGAAAGCTAAAACTACCAACCTAGAATTCAGGGAAAAGAACTTTCAAAGATGACGGTGAAACAAAAACTTTTACAGACGTACAAAAGCTGAGATAATTCATCACTAGCAGATGTGCACTATAAAAAATGAAGACCTTCAGGAAGAAGGAGAATGATACTAGATGGAAATTTGGGTCTACACCAAGGAATGAAGAACACTGGAAATAACTACGTGTGAAATATAAAAACTACTTACTTAAACTTTAAAAAATATTATTGACTGTTTAAAGTAAAAAAAGTAAAGTAAAAAAGTACTAACAGGGCCTCCCTGGTGGCGCAGTGGTTGAGAGTCCGCCTGCCGATGCAGGGGATACGGGTTCGTGCCCCGGTCTGGGAGGATCCCATATGCCGCGGAGCGGCTGGGCCCGTGAGCCATGGCCGCTGAGCCTGCGCGTCCGGAGCCTGTGCTCCGCAACGGGAGAGGCCACAACAGTGAGAGGCCCACATACCGCAAAAAGAAAAAAAAAAAAAAAAAAAAGTACTAACAACATATTGTGGGGTATATAGCATATGTAGCATATGATATGTATGTACAACAATATTAGCACAGGAGGGGAGAAATGGAAATAAACCATTTTGAGATTTTTATATTTATATGAGGTGATATAATAGTATTTGAAGGTAGATGGCAACAAAGATGTATACTATAAACTCTAAAGCACCAGTAAAACAAGAGTTATTTATAGCTAATAAACCAACAAAGGAGATAAAATGAATTAAAATATTCAGTTAAACCAAAAAAGGCAAGATGGGACAAAGAGAAAACAAATAAGATGAGAGATTTCAATCTTCAATAGCAATATCAATAATCACATTAAATGTAAATGGGCTAGCCACTCCAATTAAAAGGTAGAGATTGTCAAACTGAATAAAAAAGCAAGACCCAACTATATAAGAAGTACATTTTAAATGTAATATTCTTTTTACCTAATTCATTTTATTTTTTATTATTCTGTCTTAATATACTGGAGATAGTGAATAACTCTACTAACTGAAATACGACAAGATAACAACAAGGACAAGAAACAATCCTATTTAGTTCTTTTATTTTGCTATAAGATATCACTGAGTCGTTGGTTTTTTTTTTTAAATGAAGTTCTATTTCTTTTTAATTAATTAAGTAATTTTATTTTTGGCTGCATTGGGTTTTCGTTGCTGCGCGTGGGCTTTCTCTAGTTGCAGCGAGCGGGGGCTACTCTTTGTTGAGGTGCACAGGATTCTCATTGCAGTGGTTTCTCTTGTTGTGGAGCACAGGCTCTAGGCACACGGGCTCTATAAAGCAGGCTCAGTAGTTGTGGTGCACGGGCTTAGTTGCTCTGTGGTATGTGGGATCTTCCCAGACCAGGGCTCGAACCCATGTCCCCTGCGTTGACAGGCGGATTCTTAACCACTGCACCACCAGGGAAGTCCCTAAGTTGTTGGTTTTTTCCCTGCTAACTTCGTTAGGCTAATACCTGGTGAATGGGGACTTCTTTTAAAATTCATATCAAAAAGGAATTCTAGGGCTTCCCTGGTGGCGCAGTGGTTGAGAGTCTGCCTGCCGATGCAGGGGACACGGGTTCGTGCCCCGGTCTGGGAAGATCCCACATGCCGCGGAGCGGCTGGGCCCATGAGCCATGGCCGCTGAGCCTGCGCAGCCGGAGCCTGTGCTCCGCAACGGGAGAGGCCACAACAGTGAGAGGCCCACGTACAGCAAAAAAAAAAAAAAAAAAAAAAAAAGGAATTCTATAGAAAAGGTAATCAGTGTTTACATGTTTTTTAAGACTTGCTATAAATTATGGCTATATGGTCATAGCTGAGTCACCATAGTCTAATTTGTGGTTGATGATAGAATAGTAACTACAGGGAGTTACCCAGAGATTTTTTAAAATATCACTTTGAACTTAGTCATTCTTTCCTTAAAAATCTGTAGGAGGCTCCAAGATAAACTAAACATTTAGATGGCCTGCAACACCCCCTAAAAAGCTTACCACGTAAATTCTGCTCTAAATATAATATAAACATCCCCTTAACATTCATTAGGCTTTACAACATCTATTCCTGTCTAGGTCATGCTGTGCTAACCAGTGTTGAATATTCTTTTCTATCTCTTCCTTTAGGCAAATTTCCCATGAAGACTTTCCTAATCAGACCCTTTTTCTTTTAAACCCTCCATGATTAACTGCATATACCCCTAATCTGACACAAATATATGCACAGTCCTATGGGGTCCATCTCTTACACAGCTGTTCTGTCCTATTATTCAACTAATCCTTTGTTCATGTTGTGCCTCCCCAACTTGTTAATATTATTGCCCACAGAGCTATCTTTGTATACAGTAAGTACTGATTTTGTTGAACTGAAAGGGAGAAATGAAGAAAATGTGTTCAAAATATAAAGGGGTAAGTTCCAAGTCAATGTATTATATGTATCATTTTATAATAAATCTAAAACACTAAAATCTCATGAGACTAAAATCTTACAAGGTCTGTCAAAATTTCCATTGTATATCTTAATAAATAGTAATTATCAAAAGATAGTGGGAAAGAAAAAGAAGTGTGGTTATTTTTGACAGGTAACTGAACATTCCTGATTTCCTTGGAATAATGAATTGCAGTGTGGTGTGATATAGAGCACTATGTGTGTGTGTAGCAAGTGTGCCAGTTGCGCCACTTACCTGCTCAGGGCACACAGTATTCATGCCTGGCATCTGCAAAGAGCTCATCTGCATCTGGCCCATCATTGGGTTCATGTTCTGAACATTTGTGTTTCCACCTGCCATGGACACGGTGATGCTCATATTGTTGTACACTCCTGGCTGTGCAGGCGTGGGCTGGTTCTGGACAGCTTGACTGAACACACTGTTAACTCAAAAACAATCTCAATTACATCCACTGATCATGAACATGGGGATAACGTGACTGGATTCTTTTTCTAAATTATTAGATGGAATTCCAAAGAAAATGTTTTATATTCCTAAGTTATGTGTAAGATTTTATCTTATTATAATATGTAAGAACTAACTATCATTCAGATGCACTTTGAACTCTGCTCAAGGGGTTTAACAACTAAAAAGACCTCATTTTAAGTCATAATTATCTGGCTTAGTATCAGAGTTGTTAAACTTCAATTATTCAAATAACTAAGAAAGGAAGTTTTCCACAGAAGTAAATCTTCCAGATAACTGGTTTATCCATTTAAACATCAAAATCATTCTAAAATTTATTACACTATTTTATCTTCTTAAACAGAGAATATCCTATTTAAGCAAAGTACCTGGCATATATATCAATCTTCAATAAATGTTCATTGAATAAATTAACAAAGGAATGAATGATTCAAAGGTAGCATTCTTATATTGTGATTGCTCTTAGACTTAACACCTGGGGGGAGTGATAATATTTTGTTCCATTTATTCCTTGTCTCTACTAATAAATGACATACAGCAGCAGGCACTCAGTAAATATCTGATAAATGAATGAATTGTGGACATGGGTTATTACTCAGTGCTGTCAACTGATGAGGTTCAGTTGCTTCTGTTGATAGATTTTACTGTATGTATACCAATGTTTTTTGAAGTGTAGTCCAGAGACCATCTGCAAGAGAATTCCCTGGTATTCATTGAAAATTGAGACTCTCAGGCCTTACCCCAGCCCTAGTGAATCATATTTTCTGGGGGTAGGTATGGAAAGCTGCATTTCTAACTACTTATGCACATTAAAACTCGAGAGCCTTTATTCAGTGTCCTACTGCTTGCTGTCACTTCTCAAGGATTCAGCTTCAGGCCATTTTCAATATGCTATAAACTAAGAGGAAACCAAGAAGTATATACCAGATATTTTTATGTGGAAAATGTAATATTTTTGAAGACTTCAAAGGTTTTCTCAGGCCTGAAGATAGCTTCATGTCTTTTCTAGGAAGCAAAATGCAATGTCAATTATGGTTTTCAGAAGGCTTGTTTTAGACTTCCTTCTTCACTACCAAGGTCCGGACTGTGGTTACACCAAGGATCTCAAATGTTAAACCAGTTTCTATTAGCAGACAGAACAGTATGGAATAAACTCCAAGTAAATACAATTTGAAACTTTATATCTGAACCCCCCAGACTCTAAGTGATACAGATATACACATCTAAAGGAAAATAATATGAACTATGTCTTTGGTAAGTTCCAAAAAACCCACCAAATGTTTTGTGATTATTTATCAAATTTTAAACAATAAGCTGCTGGTAAAATTCCACTTATTTTAATGTTTATTCTGAAGAATTTGATTTCAAAAATTATTTATCCCATCAATGGCTTATCTATTCCTTGCTTGCTCTTGGGAGGTAAGCAGGATGTACTAACATTTACAGCTTCTGGTAAATTAAGGTAATCATACTGAAATTAACAGGCTGAGAAACAGCCTATTCATCATGTCTGAAGAAAAGTAGCAAATTTTCCCCAAGTAATTATAAAACACAAATGCTCAAAGAAAATTATATGCCTAGGAAATGGTCAATAATGCATCTGTGGACCATTAATGTCTGTACAGTGTGTGTGCTTGTCAGACAGTGTCCCCACAGCTAAAGATGAGGAAAAAAACCATTAGTCTACTGCCCATTTTCTAATGAGAACATTTCTGCCTTAGACAGTGCTCATTTGCAACTGATACATAAATCACCACTGTGGAGGTGCAGGGCTATGTAAGTTAATGCATGCAGCAGCTTCAAGGACTGCAATGATGTCATACTTAGTGAAAAAAGTTTAGGATTTAATTTCTTTTCAAATTATATTTGGGACTGTATATTAGCCTAAGTTCTTTCAAACTACTCCTGCCCATAGTTCCATTTTAGTTTCTTCCATCATGGGAAGAAGATCAAGCCCTTCTGCAGCATCAATCACTGTTCCAGGTCCTGGAATGGACTGTGGGGTTCACTGGCACCTTAGACCCAATGCATGAAGGACCCCTTCCTCACACTTTCCTGGACCCCTCCCTCACCTGCTTTCCTGATTGGCCTCATGGCAGTTATCACAGTTTCCTTACGCTAGCACCAGGTATTTGGTAGCCCTTAAATCATGGGGGGAAAAGGGAAAGATGACAACTTTGGCCTAAAGTAGGTTCCATAGATATTACAGGTATTAACAAGCAAGGAGGAGTTCCTGGTCAAATAAGTCTCAGAAACAAAGGGTTAAACCACAGACCTCTGCCTTTAAAATGCTAATAAGCCCTGGGATTCTCCTTTGTGACTAGAGTTACACAGTAACACTGTCCAGTTCCTGGACAAATAAGTTTGTTTAACCCTTTATTTCTCTTGCTACCGAAGAGATAATGAAAAAGAATCACATTACACTGTCTCTGAGCTCTATTACATCATTCTGCTTAATGAGTCTTTGTTTCATGTTTTACTTCTCTCCGACCTACTCCTGTCATTAAATATACTCTAGATAAGTTGACAACAGGGGCTGTTTTCCCCAGTTCCTTGTGGTATCTTGCACTGTGCAAAAGAGACAGTGAGTGATCACAAACTATATGCTGCCTGTGTTGACTAATAAACTTTTATACATGAACCAAATAAGCAAGTGTGAATGTTTGAAGAGTTGGTGATAACTATTTTCTTTCTCATATGATCTGGGAAAGTCAAAAGTTCACAGTAACTGCTAAAGTACAACAAAAACTCAAGTCCATATTTGAATCTGCATCCAAAAAATGACTTAGGTAGGAATAGGGAATCTCTACACTCATTTGTTCAACAGATGTATATTAAGTGCTTACCTGTTCTAAAGGATGGACATATACAAGTAAACAAAAAGTCCTTGCTCTTCTGAGGCTTATATTCTAGTTGGAGGAGACAGACCATAAATAGACTAACACACAGTATGTCAGATGTTAAGCATGATAAAGAGAAATAAAGAAGGGAAAGGAGGGACCAAGAGGTGGGAAATGCTGTTTAGAAATGATGGTCAGGGAAATTTAATATGGTGACATTCAATATCTATGTCTAATAAAGTGACATTTTTTAAGAAGAGACTTGAAGTATGAGAGAGAAATCCATGTGGCTACTGAGAGAAGAACATTCCAGCAGAGGGATTTAAAAATGCAAAGGCCCTGAGTTTGCAATGTACTTGGCACATCTGAGGAACAGAGGAATAAACAGAAGCCAGTACGGCAGAATGAGTGATGAGAATAGCAGATGAGGTCAGAGAGGTATCCTGGAGCAAGATTATGTAGGGCATCAGAAGCCCTATATTGTATTTTGAATAAGTTGGAGTGTTTTGAGTAAAGGGCTGATATCTTGCCTCATGTTTTAAAAGCATCACTCTGGCTACCATGTGGAGACTAAACTGTAGTGGAGCAAGGGTGGAAGCAGGAAGACAGGAGGCCACTGCAGTGGTCTAGGAAAAGGATGATGCTGGCTTGCACCAAAGTGTACAAGTGGGACAGTAAGGAGTGAGAGCTGCTAAGAAGCTGATGTGATTTGCTGATGGATGTTTGATGTGGGATGTGAGAGAAAGAGAAAAGGTTTTCTTCTGAATAACTGGAAGAACAGAGTTGTTTATTGAGATGTGAAAAAAGTATGAGACGAGCGGGTTTGGGGAAGAATATCAGTTTAGTTTTTGTCATGTTATGTTTGAGATGCCTATTAGACTTCTAAGTAGAGATGTCGATTCGGCTGTGGTATATACAGTATGGTGTTCAGGGGAGAAGTCTGGGCTAGAGACTTAAATTTAGGAGTCATAAGCATAGGGACAGGCATTTATATCAGTAAGACTGAATGACATAACTAAGGGAGCAAGCAGATATGGGGAGGAGGTCCTAGAATGAGCTCTGAGGCCCTAAAATGGAGGTCAGGGAGATGAGGAAGATCCAGCAGAGGAGACTGAGGGGTTGGAAGAGAGTCACCTTTCTCAGGAGAGAAAGTTGTTCCAGAAACCAAACGAAGACAGAGCTCCAAGAAAGAGTACATGCCCAAATATGTCAAGTGCTAACAATGCTCATTGCATTGTAAAGGGCATTAAGGACCTTGATAAGAATACTTTTGGTGGAACGGTAGGGATGAAAGCCTGACAGATTCAGTAAGAAATGGAAGGAGAGGAAGGGATTTAACTGTGAAGGGGAGCAGATCTGTCAGCATGACTGTGTTTTTTTTTTTTTTCTCAAGGCACATTCAGATGCTTAGGTGTAGGTATGGAGCGAGAGTTTAGCTGGATTTCATTTGGGAGCATTTTGCTAGGCATAAGTGCAACAGAGGGAGAGGTGGGCAAGGGAGCTGAGAGTGCCTGTAAGGGAGTAATTATAAAGATGGACCATGGAATCTAAAGTGAGCTTAGGAAGCTGGGATTAGAACACAGTAGAAGACTAAGTTCTTGCACATCACACAGACTGTTCCATTTCTACCTAGTTTACATCAGTCCTCACTGAGAGCTACACAGTTCTCTAACAGGAAGATTTCCTCTCTTACCTTTCAATGAACTTTAAGAGAATATGGTCTTAAGTTTTCAACTTTAACTACCTTACTTATTATGTTGTCAGATCAAACGGCTTCCCTGTCATTAGAACCAAGACACAACCAAATTAAAACCTTTATAAAACTCAAGTGATGTGTGAAAAGTTCAGCAGCCACGATTTGGGGGGAAAAATGACTTTAGCAAGATAATTCTCAGTAAAATGGGTAAAACAAGGCCACTGAAAATCCAGAGATTCAAAAAGCTAGGTATGGTAGAATGACCTTAGAAGACTTAAAAACCTTTGCTGTTGCTATGAAATCCTTCAAACATACAGAGAAGAGTGAAACCGTGTGCCCACTATTCAGCTCTATTAAATTCTAACATTTTGCCATTCCTGCTTTAGATTTTTAAGTGTTTTTATAAAGAATGATTTTTTAAAAAGTACTCATTCCTATATCTGTCCCAGCGAAGCTCTGTTACTCATAGGAGTCGATCATATTCTTCAGGTGTGCTGGGAGTGGGATGAAAAGGTTTACAGTACTTTTCTGTACTGTAAACACACAAATTTGCCTTAAAATTGACTTGAAACTTAAAGAACTTAAAAATCGCTATTTGCTAATAACATAAAATTCAGTTCCTTGAATTTGCAAATGGATAGTAGCTAATAATCTTCTATTTGGATTGTGAAGGCATATTTGTTCTTACGTGCTGCAGAGTATCAGGGATGCTCATATATAAAAATGCCCCCTTACTTGCTGTTTCCCATTGCTCCTTGCTGCCAGGCCTTCATGTCTGGTGACTGGTAGCCAGAAGTGGGCGGAGTCTGCTGGAGCAGAGAGCTCTGAGGAGGAGGGATTGGCATCGGCACCATGGAGCTCCCAGGGCTTAGAGATGGAGAAAAGTTGGCCTCACCTTGGGGAACCATTCCTACAAATCGACACAAATTAATTTACGTGAATACACTATATATTTATTAACCCCATAAAAGAAAAAAAAACCTAGAAGGATCTGTCATAATATAGTTAGAAACAGCCTATTCAACAGAGTAGGAAAAATTTCAGTTCCTTAAAAACAAAACAGGAAATTTCAGTATAAACAGACAGATAAATAAACATAAAAGAGATTTGGAAGAACGTTTCCATTCACTAAGATATTGATTTGGGTACCATGATTATGTATGATTTTCTTTTCTGTTCTTTTCTGACTACATGAATTTTTAAGTGTAAAAAAAAATATGAGCACACATGCCAGATTACTTGTGTAATAAAAATAAGTTGAAAAGGATACATGATGACAGATGTTCACTAAACTTGTGATAAACATTTCATGATGTATGAAGTAAGTCAAATCATTATGCTGTATACCTTAAACTCATACAGTGCTGTATGTCATTTATATCTCAGTAGAACGGGAAGAAAAAAATAAGTCATGGGGATGTAATGTATAGCACAGTGACTATAGTTAATAATACCGTACTGCATATTTGAAAGTAGCTAGGAGAGTGGATCTTGAAAGTTCTCATCATGAGAAAAAAAAAAATTGTAACTATGTACAGAAGTAGATGGTAATTGGACTTACTGTGGTGATCATTTTATAATATATACAAAATATCAAATCATCATGTTATACACCTGAAACTAATATAATGTTATATCAAGTATGCATCAATAAAAATAATTTTAAAAAGCTTAAAAAAATAAATCGAAGAGGGAAAAAGGTAAGAAAAACCCACGCATGAAATGAAAAGTGAGAAAGTATTGTCGGCCGCTCCTCCTCAGCTGTCTTTATGGGCACTGCTTCCCTTCCCTGCCTTTTTTTAAAGCTTTACTGATATGTAATCTACATAGCATCCAATTCACCCACTGAACTGCACAAGTCAATGATTTTTAGTAAATTTATAGAGTTGTGCAACCAGCACCACAATCCAGTTTAGACATTTTCATATCTCAAATTCCCTTGTGTTTGTTTGCAGTCAATTCCCACTCCCACCTCTAGCTTCAGGCAACCATTGATCTGCTTTCTGTCCCTACAGATTTGCCTTTTATTGGAAACTTCATATAAAGGTAATCATGTGAGGTCTTTTGTGTCTGGTGCTTTTCTCTCAGCATAATGTTGAGTGAAACATTACACTGAAGTAGCATTTATCAGTAGTTTGTTCCTTTTCATTCAGGATACTGCTTATTAGTAACCATTGATATAACTGTGTTGAAAATCAACTGACCATAAAAGTAAGGTTTATATCTGGACTTTTTATTCTGTTCCAGTGATATGTATGTCTATACTTGTACTAATACTATACTGTCTTGATTGTTGTACCTTTATGATAATTTTTGAAACTGGTAGTCTACCAACTTTATTTTTTTAAAATAAATTTATTTATTTATTTTTATTTTTGGCTGTGTTGGGTCTCCATAGCTGTGCTCAGACTTTCTCTAGTTGTGGCAAGTGGGGACTACTCTTTGTTGCGGTGCGTGGGCTTCTCTTGTTGCGGAGTATGGGCTCTAGGTGCATGGGCTTCAGTAGTTGTGGCTCGTGGCCCCTAGAGCACAGGCTCAGTAGTTGTGGTGCATGGGCTTAGGTGCTCCACGGCATGTGGGATCTTCCCGGACCAGGGCTCGAACCTGTGTCCCCTGCATTGGCAGGCGGATTCTTAACCACTGCACCACCAGGGAAGTCCCCCAACTTTATTCTTAATTTGCAAAATTGTCTTGGCTACTTTAGGTCCTTTGCATTTCCATATAAATTGTAGGAGAAGCTTGTCAATTTCTCCCCAAAGCATGTTGATATTTAGATACGGACTGTGTAATTATAAGATCAATTTGGAGTAAATTACTATCTTTTCAGTCTTCTCTCTAATTTCATTTTGTATAGTTTCCATTGTTATATCTTCAAGTTCACTAACTTTTTCTTTTATAATGTCTAATCTGCTGCTTATCCCATCCAGTGTATTTTTCATCTCAGACACTGTAGTTTTCATCTCCAGAAGTTTCACTGTGGTTTTATTTATATCTTTCATAATTTTAGTTAACACGTTCAAGCTTTCCTCTAGCTTCCTGAACATACAGAATAAATGTATAATTTATAACTGTTTTAATTCTAACACCTGTGAAACTTCTGGGTTGATTTTGATGACTGATTTTTCTTCTTGTTATTGGTTTTATTTTCCTTTATCTTTGCATGTCTGGTAATTTAAAAAAATTCAGATTCCAGGGCTTGTGAATTTTACCTTGTTAGGTGCTAGATTTTAAAAATTCCTTTAAATTTAAATATTCGACCTTTGTCTGGGTCGTGGATAGGTTACATGGTAACAGTTTTAATTCTTTTGGGTCTTGTGCCTAAAGAGACAAGAGCAGGGTTTAGCCTGGTGCTTATTTTGCTCTGCTACTTAGGCACAAACATTTCTGAGTATTCTACTTGACACTGTGAATTTTGAGGTTTTCTATTCTGGCTGGTGGGAAGAGGAACTGGCCCTTGTAAACTCTGAAGATGTTCCCTCTGTTCTTTTCAGGTGGTTTTCCCCGGCCTCGGTTTGTGTACACACACACACTGATCGGTTCTCAAATGAAGACCTGAGCAGGACCCTCTATACATCCCCATGGTTCTCTCTCTGTGTGGCTCTCTTCTCTTTGGTTCTGTGCCCTAAAACCTTTATCTGCCTTGGCTTTCCCAGACTCTTAAGCACCATTGTCTCAACTATAGGAAACCACATGCTCCTGTTGGATTCCCCCTTCCTGCATCACAGTCTGGGCAATTTCTACAACTATTGTTCAATTTTTTGTTTGTTTCAGATGGAAGAATAAATCTCGTCCCTGTTATTCCATCTTGACCAAAAGTGGAAGTCCATAAAAATTTAAAAGAGTAAAAATGGGCTTCTTTTTATGTTTTGTTATGCTAGCATTTTGTGTTTTTTATTTTTTTCCTGACAAAATACATTTCACAGTTAAATACTGTTGAGGTAAAGAAAGTTATAAAGGTACAGAAAAAAAGAATATCATAATGTGATTACCCATAATTTAGTATAATTCCTTCAAATTTTCCTCTATGAAATATTGCCTAACTTTGTGGCTTGCTTCTTTCCCTTATCATAATATCATAAGTATGTCTCTATGCCCTTAATGTCTCCTTGTAAACATAATTGTAGATTCCTGTATATTTTGTGTTCTGTTATTATTAATACAATGACTTTTCTCTTTTTTCTGTTTGGTTAAACTAGCCAGATATGTAGTTAAAGTATTCACTTTTGTTTTTTATAGGCTACAGTTTTAAAAATATTTTAAATTTTCTGTGAAAGTTGAGCCAACTGTAGACTTTCTATATTTTTTTCTTTCACTAAACGTTTAGCTACTTGTTTTCTTGGTAAAATTTATACAAATAAAGCTACAGTGACTTCCCTGGTGGCGCAGCGGTTAAGAATCCGCCTGCCAATGCAGGGGACACAGGTTCGAGCCCTGGTCCGGGAAGATCCCACATGCCGCGGAGCACCTAAGCCCATGCACCACAACTACTGAGCCTGTGCTCTAGGGGCCACGAGCCACAACTACTGAGCCTACTGAGCCTGGGTGCTGCAACAACTGAAGCCCACGTGCTTAGAGCCTGTGCTCCACAACAAGAGAAGCCACCACAATGAGAAGCCCGTGCACCACAACGAAGAGTAGCCCCCGCTCACTGCAACTAGAGAAAGCTGGCAGGCAGCAACTGAAGACCCAGCACAGCCAAAAATAGAATAAATAAATTTATATATTAAAAAAAAGCTACATAGTTTTCTCCTTGCTGCTTCCTCCATATGTAATTTAATCTCTGGTAAATAATTTTGACTTAGAATATATGGAGAAATTATTTCTTTCATTTATGACTCTAGAGGGTGGGTTCCCCCCCATCATCTTCATTTTTATATTGGCTGTCTTTGCATTAATTCTACATTTTAACTTTTAACTATTTTGGTTATGATCTTTAAAAAATACTTATCTGTTTCTAATGCATTTTTAATCTTATTTATGATAAAGTAATTTCTTTCAGGAAAAATATATATGTGAGGGGGGAAGATACTTATCACATTCTGGCTATTATTCTGTGGGGTCAAAGTTAATAAGACTTCAAGTACATCAGCATGCTTTTTTAAAAAATAAATATATTTATTTATTTTTGGCTGCATTGGATCTTCGTTGCTGCATGCAGGCTTTCTCTAGTTGCAGCGAGCGGGGGCTACTCTTTGTTGCGGTGCGCGGGCTTCTCATTGCGGTGGCTTTTCCTGTTGTGGAGCACAGGCTCTAGGTGCATGGGCTTCAGTAGTTGTAGCATGCAGGCTCAGTAACTGTGGCTTGTGGGCTCAGCAGTTGTGGTTTGTGGGGTCTAGAGCGCAGGCTCAGTAGTTGTGGTGCACAGGTTTAGTTGCTCCGCAGCATGTGGGATCTTCCCGGACCAGGATCGAACCCGTGTCCCCTGCATTGGCAGGCAGACTCCTATCCACTGTGCCACCAGGGAAGTCCCAGCATGCTTTTTGACATTTTTTTCTGACCTCATTTCACATTCTAACTGCCCATGCTTTCCTTATCAGATGACCTAATTTTAGTAGAAAGAACCAGTCTGTGAATAATGAATTTGGAGGGGTAGAGTTCTGGCCCCAGTTCTGCCACTGCACTGGACCTTGGATTCCTTGGACCAGACAATCTTCTTCCTTCTAGTTTAAAAATTCTACAGTTCTATCTTTGATTATGTTAAGTCTCCCCGCTGGACCATAAATTTCACCACAGCCACCTGGCAGCAGCAACTAGAATTAGGATTCATTTTTCCATTAAAAGATTCATTGAGCATCTACTCTCCCCACCAGACCACTGTGCTAAGCACTTGAGAAACAAAGATTTAAAAGGTCACACTTGGCTCTCTCAAGGAACTTGCTATTTAAAAAGAAAGGCAGCTGATGAACAAGTGGCTCTAAGAGAGGGTGGGGCTTCCCTGGTGGTGCAGTGGTTAAGAATCCGCCTGCCAATGCAGGGGACATGGGTCCGATCCCTGGTCTGGGAAGACCCCACATGCTGCGGAGCAACTAAGCCGTGGGCCACAACTACTGAGCCTGTGCTCTAGAGCCCATGAGCCACAACTACTGAAGCCTGCATGCCTAGAGCCCATGCTCTGCAACAAGAGAAGCCACTGCAATGAGTAGCCCGCGCACCACAACGAAGAGTAGGCCCTGCTTGCTGCAACTAGAGAAAGCCCGTGTGCAGCAACGAAGACCTAACACACACAGCCAATAAATAAATAAAATTTAAAAAAAAACCCATCATACTTTAAGAAAAAAAAAAGACAGAGTGGTGAGTACTTATGATTGGGAGTGTCAGGGAGGGCTTCCCAGAGGAGATATCTCTGAGGGGAGGGAGGAATAGGAATGAGACAGATGAGGGAAGGACATTTTAGACAAAGGATACAGAAAACACAAAAGCCTAGAAGTAAAAGAGAGCAAGGTATGTATTCTTTCTTGGAACTTGAGAGGTTTGTTAAACTGGCACATTGAGGCATGGAGGGAAGGGGAAATGGAGTTGATGAGCCTAGCTCTGGACAAGTTTGGGTGCTGGTAGAAAATTCAGGTATGTCTCTCACATGCGCTGAGAGATGTGGTTTAGGTATAGAGAAGAAAGTCATAAGCATGAAGAAGTCATTGAAGCCACAGGAGTAGATGACATCACTCGGGAGGAGTGAGCGGAGTAGCATGTTTCCTGTAGTTCACAGAAGAGGGAGCTCTGGATTGGCTCCAAGGAATTCATGAAATAGGTACAAAAAATTTCTTTTAAAATTTCTCTCCTATTTTGTTTGAATATTACTATAAAATAAATTTTAAATGTCTAATTCTGTTCTTGTGCACTCATCATCATGGCATGATAGTCTACAATAATTTTCTGTTTTCAGAAATAAAAGAAAGCATACGCTGTCATTATTATGACCTACATTTTCCTTCGTTTACTTTGGGTCTATTTTAAGTTGAAAGATGCCAAAGCAAAGGACTAAAGCAAAGCTACTTTATTCATCCTTTGGTTTTACTATCATTAATTAACACAGGGATCAGCCAACTTTTTCTGCAAAGGGCCAGATAGTAAATATTTTCAGTTTTGCAGGCCATAACATTTCTGTAAGAACTACTTAACTCTACTGTGTGAAGCCAGCTATAGACTGTATGTAAACTAATGAGCATGGATGTGTTCCAATAAAACTTTATTTATAAAAACATGTGGTGCTTTTTGTTTTTTTTGTTTCTTGGAGAAGGCTTGATTTGAAAAGGTTGGAATTTCTCCAGAACTTGAATTTGTACCAACACAAAACCTGGTCTTGCAGCTTTCTACCAGGTTGCTGATCATGATAGTGCAAGTTTATAACTTAGAGCAATGGAAGAAATTTAAACTACTGAACCTTTAAATATTCTTATGCTCTCCAGAAAAACAATTCTCCCCCTGTGCTTTTGTTTTTTCATGGAAGACCTGAAAGCTCTGCCATTTCATTTCAAACTGCAACTGGATAAAACGACTACTCTCTCCACTGTACCTAGCTTCTGGGGTTTGTTTGTAGTACAGATACTCACTTCATAAAAAAGAATCTTATTTTGTGAAAAGTACTTTTTGTCAATTCAAAGTTGGACTGGAAGAAAAGTCCGGGTACCAGATAGAGCACTTACAAATGGGTAGTAACACATCTGGTTGTACTGTCTGGAGAAGAAGGAAGCTCTGCCCACTCATTATCTCCATCACTGTATTCTATGTGACTTGCAAGAGATTAAAGACTAGACCCACAACCCTGAAGGAAATCTTGTCAACTTCATAAGAAATGGGGTTTTGGAGTACTGCCTTTCCAGGAGGCTTAGTCAAGAAACAGGAGCAGATAGAAGTCATCCTTTCTTGGCTTTCCAGAGATGAAGCGTTAAAGAGCACGACTGAAAATTGACATAAGTACTGTTTTTTTTTTAAATTAGTTAAATAATTTTTAATTGAAGTATAGTTGATGTACAATACTATATAAGTTTCAGGTGTATGACACAGGATTCACAATTTTTAAAGGTTGTATTCCATTTATAATCATTATAAAATATTGGCTAAATTCCCTGTATTGCACAAGGTATCCTTGTAGCTTATTTATTTTATACATAGTAGTTTGTGCCTCTTAATCCCTTACCCCTAACTTGCCCCTCCCCACTTCCCTCTCGCCACTTCCCTCTCCCCACTGGTAACCATCAGTTTCTTTCCTCTTAGCAAAATGTCTTCCAAGTCCATCCATGTTGTTACAAATGGCAAAATATCATCATTTATTTTATGGCTGAGTAGTATTCCATTGTATATGTATACCACAGCTTCTTTACCCATTCATCTGTTAATGGACACTTCGGTTGCTTCCATATCTTGGCTATTGTAAATAATGCTGCTATGAACATTGGGGTGCATGTATCTTTTCAAATTAGTGTTTTCAGATATATACCCAGTAGTAGAACTGCTGGGTCACATGGTATTTGTATTTTTAGTTTTTTGAGACGTACTGTTTTTATCTTACTTTTTTTAATAAGACAATTTATTGGGGAATTTATTAATGTTTGGCTTATTTGTGGTTATTTTTTTCCCCAATGAATGACATAAGTCTTTTGATTTAAGGCTCTGCAATCAGTATCATAAATGCTACCAAGAATCAATTTGCTGTTTTGGCTAAGTTGCCATTTTGGAAGAGCAATGGAGAAACAACTATATAAGTCTTCTCATGTTGGAGGAAGTATTCTGTAGGCTGGAATACACTGAAGGAACCTCGTCAAAATCTTTGCATACACAAATCACAGGGCACATGAAAATACAACTCTTTTGAAGGCCACTCCTGTTCAGATAATCTTATAATTAAAATATGGATTTATAATACTTTTCTTGCCCACACATACAGTGTAAATGATATAAACCAGCCAAAGATGACTTCATTGTCTTGAGGACAAAGAAACTGATGTGGTATAATTTTGATTAAAACGTCTTAGAGAATTCTGGTACTGTCTGACACATGTCTCCCTAGATACTTAATTTATTAGTCAAAGGATTTCAGCACTTGTTGCCACCAGAATGAAAAGTCTAAATTGATTTGGCTGTCAAAGGTGATAAGCGTACTGCCATGTAAAAAAATCTCTACATAACTTCAACATTTTATTCAGGTCAAACAGTAGCTTTCTCATTGAAATTCATTTTTAAGCAGGCTTAAAATTTACTTTTTCTTTCATTTATAAAATGAAGGGATTTATTCCAATTTTTTTCCCAGGAATTTGCCATTAATTTTGCATCAGTTTAATTAAACCTGGTGGATTAATCAAATGTGTTTTATTGTCACTACCTATTAGAATCTCCAAGTGATAGAAGAAAAATTTTAAAAAGATATCATTACCTAGGACAAAGGGAATAGGACAGAGACACTGCAAATGAAAGATTAAAAAAGAACAAAGCTTTTGAAAGCCAGAAAGCTGCCTGCTATTTCAGAGGAATAGCTTACAACCTAAGCAGCTAAGGGTGGTGACACCAATGAGAAGTCTGAGATAATTTGTGAAGACTGATTATCCTTATGTAATCTATCAAAAAAAAGTTACAAGATAATTTTTAAAATCTGTATGCAAATTTTGAGTTAATGTACTTACACCCACTGTCTGACATGGACTCTCATAAGATTCTTATAGGAATCAATGAGAGAAAGTAAGAAAGTAAGAATATGCTTTGCGGACAAAATGTTAAAAATTTTCGTGTCAGGTCCTTATGGATCCTCTAATTTAATCATCTTAGCTTTATGTAAGAGAGAAGCCTCAAACCACTCAACCATTTAGTGGCAAGAGCTGAGCCTAGAGCCTGGATTTCCTGACTCCAACGCCAACATCTTTTCTTTTTTTTGGCCGTGCCCCGCAGCTTACATGGTCTCAGTTCCTCCCAGGCCACGGCAGTGAAAGCCCGGAATCCTAACCACTAGGCCACCAGGGAACCCCCTCAGCATCTTTCTTTTTTTTTTTTTTTTTTGCGGTATGCGGGCCTCTCACTGCTGTGGCCTCTCCCGCTGCGGAGCACAGGCTCCGGACGCGCAGGCCCAGTGGCCATGGCTCACGGGCCCAGCCGCTCCGCGGCATATGGGATCCTCCCAGACCGGGGCACGAACCCGTATCCCCTGCATCGGCAGGCGGACTCTCAACCACTGCGCCACCAGGGAGGCCCTCAGCATCTTTCTTCTTCAGCAAATTGCCTCAATGTCAGTGAACTGAAACACATGTGAAAAGAGACCTAAGCCTGTATGTGGTATAGTCGTCCCTTGGTATCCATGGGGGATTGGTTCCAGGACCCTCATGGATACCAAAATCCATGGATGCTCAAGTCCCTTATATAAAATGAAGAAACAGAACCTATGCACATCCTCCCATATACTAAATCATCTCTAGATTACTTGTAAAACCTAATACAATGTAAATGCTACGTAAATACAATGTAAATAGTTCCCAGAGTGCAACCAATTCAACTTTTGCTTTTAGGAACTTTCTGGAATTTTTTTTGGGGGGGCGTGGATATTTTCGATTTGGGGTTGTTGAATCCACAGGTATGGAACCCGTGGATGCTGAGGGCCAACTGTACTTATAAAAGCAACATGAAGGTGTAATCCTCATACCTGATCCTGGGTACTGGAAGACATTCTGCTGCATCTGAGGACTGATTCCAGTGCCAAACTGGCCTCCCATGTTTCCTGTCATGCCTCTGTTCACCATGCTGTTGCGGTTGGCCAAGGTTGCCTCAGGATTTGCTGCCAGTTGTGAAAATGGGCTGGTAGAAGCAGGTGGGGTTCCTGGATTTGTACCATAGTTTGGTGGGTAGGGGAATTGCTGCGGAGCACCCTGAGGAAGACGGGGGTTCCCCATTTGAACTGGCAGTCCAGATGAGGGAGGGAGGTTGTTCCCAAAGCTCTGTTGCCTCATAAGCATGGCTCTTTGCTGCTGTATTAGCTGCCTCTGTCGGTGCTGTTGACTATACAGCTCCCGCTGGCGCTGTGCCAACATTTGGGCATTCAGGGGTGGCTAAAAAAGAGAGAAAAAAATCCTCACTTACTAATATTATTATGATTACCACCTATCTTAGACAGCTTACAGGATTAAGCCTAGTAGCTTGGAGCAACAGAATATGTAGCAATTATCAGTGTACAAGGGAAACTAAAACAGAAAAGGAAGAAAACCTCTTAAGTAATAGCTACAGGAGAGAAAATAAGTACATTTTACAGATTAAAGTCACATAGGACTGATAAAAGTCTAAGAAAGCATATATTGATTAGTATTATAATATAGGCCATGAAAACTATTAAGAGAAACATGAAAATCATAAAGAAGAGAAATAGAATGTGCTTGATGACTTCTATCTTATCTGGCATTAGGTTGTTAGGGGATTTTTTTCTTTTTCATTTCCAAAAAATTCACTGTGTTTCTAGTATGGTGAAACTTAGTTTTCCCTTTTCTCTTTGAGATCGTTTATTCCACTTTACTTAAATGAAATGTGATAACAGGTGATTTTAATTTTCTGTATTTTCCAAGTCATCTATAATGAATGTGCATTATCTTCACAATTAGAAAAACCTACAAATACCATTAAAAAAGGAAGAATCAGAAATCAGGGATCCAATGCCAAATGGTCACTTAAAATGCAAATAATTAATTAGAAACAAAATAATAAGCAGAAATAAATGAACCCAGGTATCTTATATTATTGTTGCAGTGTAAGACTGCTCCAGGCATTAGAGTAAGTGTTTTAGTAGCTATAATATTATGAATGATGAAAGAAGTGGTAAAATTAGGTTGAAGTCACTTTCTGGTCTAACTTGCAAAGCAACATGGCATGTCAATAAAGCCTTCGTCAGAAAATGTCCATTCAGGTTGAGGAGCTGATTAAAGCATACAGCTCCATTAAAATGAAAATTGCCAACCAGATGAAGTCTAATCTGGAAGAAACTGTGACATAATGACTTCCTGATAGAATTCGTCTTTATGTGAATTCCAAGAGTGGGGTCTTGTATCCTTATAACCTAATTACCCTTGCATGAGCTAACCACTGAGATTTTTAAGACAGAGAAACCCAAGTCTGGATCCATGAAGATGTCAACATCTGCTGCGAAACAGCAGTTTCTATCAATATTTATCCTTTTGGTTAGTATTTGCTCCCAATCCTTCTAGGTCCATTTTATGGAGAAGTGTTTTGTTCAAATCCTCTCTAAAATACCTCATCTCCCAAATTTTTGTGTAATTTGTTGGGAAACCATAAAAAAAGTGGTTGAGGGAATTCCCTGGTGGTCCAGTGGTTAGGACTCGGCGCTTTCACTGCTGTGGGCCTGGGTTCAATCCCTGGTCAGGGAACTAAGATCCCACAAGCTGTGTGGTGCAGCCAAAAAAAAAAAAAAGTGGTTGAAGCAAAAATATTAAAGTACGTGCAGAAGTTAAATAGGGAGGAAGCACTAGATAACACTTAGAAGCCTACACCGTTCTTTTTATGTTTACTTCCAATGGCTCTGGGTTCTTACACAAGGATCATTAAAACAAATAAAAAACAAAATGCTGATGCTCAGACTGAGTGCAGAACACAAGGTAGTTAAGATAACTGAGCAATGTGACTGGGTTTTGATCAGGTTTCAGGCACCATACACACAGTTTCATATCCGAGGCTTCTTATTACTGGTACTAATCAGGACAGCAATAAGAGTTTTCTACTTAGACACCTGATATCTAATAGCAATGACAATAATAACAAAACGAAACAAAGAACCCTCAGCTTTACATCAAATATCAGTAAGGGGTATCACAAGTTGATTATAAATTCATTCTAGAAGAAAGCTACAGTACAAACATTAAAAGATCAGTTCACAGACCATTTCAAAGACACTCAAGTCAACACTTTAAGAAATACAGTTTGGGTTATGGGTTAGAGAAGTACTAACAATGCCTGGTTTTCTCACGTTACCTGAGGTGTAATTTGCTGCTGCATGCCTGATCTCATACTGATGCCAACAGGAGCGTTTGCTGCAAACTGGTTCAAGATAGCTTGCCGATTTTGGTGGATCAACTAGAGAAAAATGGAAACAATGAGATATACTTCTACATATAAAAATACAGCATGGCCCTTTTATCAATTAATTAAAAAAATTTTTTTTTTTTTTGCGGTACACAGGCCTCTCATCACTGTGGCCTCTCCTGTTGCGGAGCACAGGCTCCGGACGCGCAGGCTTAGTGGCCATGGCTCACGGGCCCAGCCGCTCCGCAGCATGGGGGATCTTCCCAGACTGGGGCACGAACCCGTGTCCCCTGCATCGACAGGCAGACTCTCAACCACTGTGCCACCAGGGAAGCCCTATCATGCTTTTTAAAACATGTTAATACTTAGTTATTTCAGATTCACCAGGATGGTGGAGGAGTAGGGGGACATGGAGTTCACCTCCTTCCACAAATGCAGCAAGAATACATGGAACAATTCTCACAAAACACCAGATGAAAACTAGTAGAAGACCTTGGACACCGGAAAGGACAAAAAAGATCCCTGCATAACTGGGCAGGATGAAAGAAACAAGGGAAAAAGAAGGGGAGAGGAAGTGGGACGGGATCTGTGCCCCTGGCGGGGAGCTGAAGCAGAAGAGAGGTTCCCGCATCCAGGGAAGCCCCCTCACCAATGCGGAAATCAGTTGGGACAGAAGGGGAGCATCTGAGGCTGTCGGAGGAGGGTGAAATGGCCGGTCTGTGGCAGACAGGACAGACCTACACAGATGATCTGCACCACAGCCTTCCACACCCCAGACTGGGACGTGTGTCCGCCGGTGCACATGGGGGCTGAGAGCTGGAACATGGGGACTGGAGAGCAAACCTGCAGGGAGGACTGCTGTTGCCGGTGAGAAGATGGCCTAAGGGGACAGGAGGGAGGAAATCCACAATGAGGAATGCTTGTGGGGGAAACCCAGACTGCCATAGAAGCAAGGCACCTCTGTTGAGTGACGCACAGTGGGTGGAGATGCCACTGCAGCCTCTCTCTCCCCACGTGCTGGGCCCCTGCCCTTCCAGGTGCTAGTAAAAGCCCCCACCAGGGCTGACTTTCTTGCACCGGCCGCCAGGTGCTAGGAAAGCCTCCCACCTGGGCCAGATCTCTCGTGCCTGTAGCCACTGGCTTTGCCACACCCCGTCCCTGCCAGGGCCCCTGTGACCCAGGCAGTCGTGCCACCTCCACACCCTGTCCTCACCAGGGCAGACCCGAGTGCTCCACGGCAGCCTCGGGGGCAGACTCCTGTGGGTGGCCCAAATGCAGAGGTGAGGCTAAAACCACAGCTAAGCCCCAAGGGCGGATCGACTAAGGAAGAAGAACAAAAATCTTTCCATGCAGCTACACAAACCACAGATTAAATCCCTGTCTTCAGCTTGGTAAACCCTGCATCTATGGAATATCTGAATGGACAATGAGTGTTCCCACAACTGAAACTGGCCTAGTTCTAGCAGCTGTGGACTTTGGGGACTAGTACATGTGGAAGCTGGGCCAGGTCAGAGTCTTAGCTGCCCCACAGTGTCCACAGAGGGACCAGACACCTACCTAGAGGCTTTGGAGGGCTTCCTGGGGAGGTGAAGGTTGGCTGTGACTCATGGTGGGGGCAGTGACGCTGATAGCTGAGACCCCAGGAAAATATAATTATTACTATTTTTTTAATGTTTTGTTTTGTTGCTGTTTTATTATTATTATTTGTTCTTATTTTTATTTAGCTTAAAAAATTTTTTATTTTTAATTGTTTTATATTTCTATTTCTATGTTACTTTTTGTTGTTCTTTTTCTTTTTTTCTTTCCTTTGTTCTATTTTCTTTTTATCCTTTGTTCTATTTGTTCTTATCTTTTTTTTTTTTTTTTGCGGTATGCGGGCCTCTCACTGTTGTGGCCTCCCCCGTTGCGGAGCACAGGCTCCGGACGCGCAGGCTCCGGACGCGCAGGCTCAGCGGCCATGGCTCACGGGCCCAGCCGCTCCGCGGCATATGGGATCCTCCCAGACCGGGGCACGAACCCGTATCCCCTGCATCGGCAGGCGGACTCTCAACCACTGCGCCACCAGGGAGGCCCTGTTCTTATCTTTTTAAAATCATTTTTTAAAAATTATTTTTGTGTGTTTGTTTTGTTTTCTTTGCTTTTTCCTTCAGTTTGCATTCTGCTTTTCTTTTGTTTTCTATTTTTTGTTTTTGTTGATTTTGTTTTTAATTGTTTGATTTCATTTTGAGGTTCTTTTGTTTGTCTGGTTGTTCTCATTTTTTTTTTTCTCTGCTTTTGTTTCTTATTTTGTACGTGTGTGTGTTTGTTTTCTTTGTTTTTGTTTGGTTTTGCTTTTACCATTTGTTTGGGGTTTTGTTTGTTTGTTTTTAATTGTTTTTGTTGCTGTTTGCTTGCCCAGGAAATATTAATTGGCAAGAGCTCTCCTGGAGGTCTCCATCTCAACTCCAAGACCCAGCTCCACCAACTGCTTGCAGGCTTCAGTGCTGAACGCCCCAAGCCAAACAACAAGCAAGACGGGAACACAAACACACCCATCAGCAGATGGGCTGCCTCAAGTTGTACTAAGCCCACAGACACCCCAAAACACACCACCTGACGTGGCCCTGCCCATCAGAGGGAAGATCCAGCTCCACCCACCAGAACACAGGCACGAGTCCCTCCCACCAAGAAGCCTACAAAAGCCACTGGACCAACCTCACCCACTGGGGGCAGATACCAGAAGCAAGAGGAACTACAACCCTGCAGCCTGTGGAAAGGAGATCTCAAACAGAGTAAGCCAGACAAAATGAGAAGACAGAGAAATATGTTGCAGACAAAGGAGCAAGGTAAAAACCCACAAGACCAAATAAATAAAGAGGAAATCGGCAATCTACTTGAAAAAGAATCCAGAGTAATGATAGTAAAGATGATCCCAAATCTTGGAAATAGAATGGAGGAAATATGAGAAATGTTTAACAAGGACCTAGAAGAACTAAAGAACAAACAAACACTAATGAACAACACAATAACTGAAGTTAAAAATATACTAGAAGGAATCAACAGCAGAATAACTGATGAAGAAGAACGGATAAGTGAGCTGGAAGACAGAATGGTGGAAATAACTGCTGAGGAACAGAATAAAGAAAAAAGAATGAAAAGAATTGAGGACAGTCTCAGAGACCTCTGGCACAACATTAGATGCACCAATATTCAAATTATAGGGGTCCTAGAAGAAGAAGAAAAAGAGAAAGGGTGTGAGAAAATATTTGAAGAGATTATAGTGGAAAACTTCCCTAACATGGGAAAGGAAATAGTTAATTCCAGGAAGCACACAGCATCCCATACAGGATAAACCCAAGGACAAACATGCTGAGACACATATTAACCAAATTAACAAAAAATTAGATACAAAGAAAAAATAATAAAAGCAGCAGGGAAAAGCAATAAATAACATACAAGGGAATCCCCATAAGGTTATCAGCTGATCTTTCAGCAGAAACTCTGCAGGCCAGAAGGGAGTGGCAGGATATATTTAAAGTGATGAAAGGGAGAAACCTACAACCAAAATTACTCTACCCATTAAGGTTCTCATTCAGATTTGATGGAGAAATCAAAAGCTCTACAGACAAGCAAAAGCTAAAAGAATTCAGCATCACCAGACCAGCTCTGCAACAAATGCTAAAGGAACTTCTCTAGGCAGGAAACACAAGAGAAGAAAAAGACCTACAAAAACAAACACAAAACAATTGAGAAAATGGTAATAGGAACACACATATCGATAATTACCTTAAATGTAAATGGATTAAATGCTCCAACCAAAAGACACAGACTGGCTGAATGGATACAAAAACAGGACCTGTATATATGTTGTCTACAAGAGACCTACTCAGACCTAGGGACACATACAGACTGAAAGTGAGGGGATGGAAAAATATTCCATGCAAATGGAAATCAAAAGAAAGCTAGAGTAGCAATAGTCGTATCAGAAAAAATAGACTTTCAAATAAAGATGGTCACAAGAGAGAAGGAAGGACACCATATGATGATCAAGGGACCAATCCAAGAAGAAGATGTAATAATTGTAAATATTTATGCACTCAACACAGGAACACCTCAATACATAAGACAAATGCTAACAGCCATAAAAGGGGAATTCAGCAGTAACACAATAATAGTGGGGGACTGTAGCACTCCACTTACTCCAATGGATAGATCATCCAGACAGAAAATTAATAAGGAAACACAAGTCTTAAATAACACATGAGACCAGATAGACTTAATTGATATTTATAGGACATTCCATCTGAAAGCAGCAGAATACACTTTCTTCTCAAGTGCACACAGGACATTCTCCAGGACAGATCACATCTTGGGTCACAAATCAAGCCTTGGTAAATTTAAGAAAACTGAAATCATATCAACCATCATTTCTGACCACAATGCTATGAGATTAGAAATCAATTACAGGAAAAAGAACTGTAAAAAACACACACACAGGGAGGCTAAACAATGTGCCACTAGGTAACCAAGAGATCACTGAAGAAATCAAAAAGGAAATAAAAAAATACCTAGAAACAAATGACAATGAAAACACAATGACCCAAAACCTATGGGTGGCAGCAAGAGCAGTTCTAAGAGGGAAGGTTATAACAATACAACCCCACCTCAAGAAACAGGAAAAATCTCAAATAAACATCCTAACCTTACACCTGAAGGAACTAGAGAAAGAAGAACAAACAAAACCCAAAGTTACTAGAAGGAAAGAAATCATAAAGATCAGAGCAGAAATAAATGAAAGAGAAACAAAAAAAAATAGCAAAACTCAATAAAACGAGAAGTTGGTTCTTTGAGAAGATAAACAAAATTGATAAACCTTTAGTCAGACCCATCAAGAAAAAGAGGGAGAGGACTCAAATCAATAAAATTAGAAATGAAAAAGGAGACACTTCAACTGACACCGCAGAAATACAAAGGATCATAAGAGACTACTACAAGCAACTCTATGCCAATAAAATGGACAACCTGGAAGAAATGGACAAATTCTTAGAAAGGTACAACCTTCCAAGACTGAACCAGGAAGAAATAGAAAATAGGAACAGACCAATCACAAGCACTGAAATTGAAACTGTAATTAAAACTCTTCAAACAAAAGTCCAGAACCAGAAAGCTTCACAGGCAAATTCTATCAAACATTTAGAGAAGAGCTAACACCTATCCTTCTCAAACTTTTCCAAAAACTTGCAGAGGGCGGAACACTCCCAAATTCATTCTACAAGGCCACCATCACCCTGATATGAAAACCAGACAATGATCTCACAAAAAAATGAAAATTACAGGCCAATATTACTGATGAATATAGATACAAAAATCCTTAACAAAATACTAGCAAACTGAACCCAGCAACACAATGAAAGGACCATACACCATAATCAAGTGGGATTTATATCAGGGATGCAAAGACTCTTCAATATATGCAAATCAATAAATGTGATACACTGTGTTAACAAACTGAAGAACAAAAACCATATGATCATCTCAATAGATGCAGAAAAAGCTTTCGACAAAATTCAACACCCATTTATGATAAAAAACACTCTCCAGAAAGTAAGCATAGAGGGAAACTACCTCAACATAATAAAGACCATATATGACAAATCCACAGCAAACATTATTCTCAATGGTGAAAAACTGAAAGCATTTCCTCTAAAATCAGGAACAAAACAAGGGTGCCCACTCTCACCACTATTATTCAACATACTTTTGGAAGTCCTAGCCACAGCAATCAGAGAAGAAAAAGAAATAAAATGAATCCAAATTCGCCAAGAAGAGGTAAAACTGTCGTTTGCAGATGACATGATACTACACAAAGAAAATCCTAAAGATGCCACCAGAAAACTACTAGAACTCATCAAGGAATTGAGTAAAGTCACAGGATACAAAATTAATACACAGAAATCTCTTGCATTCCTATACACTAACAATGAAAGATCAGAAAGAGAAATTAAGGAAACAATCCCATTCACCACTGCAACAAAAAGAATAAAATACCTAGGAATAAACCTACCTAAGGAGGCAAAAGACCTGTATGCAGAAAACTATAAGATACTGATGAAAGAAATCAAAGACAACACAAATAGATGGAGAGACACACCATGTTCTTGGATTGGAAGAATCAATATTGTGAAAATGACTATACTACCCAAAGCAATCTATAGATTCAATGCAATCCTTTTCAAATTATCAGTGGCATTGTTCACAGAACTAGAACAAAAAAATGTTACAATTTGTATGGAAACACAAAAGACCTTGAACAGCAAAAGCAATGTTGAGAAAAAAAAAAAAATGAAGCTGGAGGAATTATGCTCCCTGACTTCAGACTATACTACAGGGCTACAGTAATCAAGACAGTATGGTACTGGCACAAAAACAGAAATATAGATCAATGGAACAGGATAGAAAGCCCAGAGATAAACCCACGCACCTGTGGTCACCTAATCTATGAGAAAGGAAGCCAGAATATACAATGGAGAAAAGATAGCCTCTTTAATAAGTGGTGCTGGGAGGGCCTCCCTGGTGGCACAGTGGTTAAGAATCCGCCTGCCAACGCAGGGGACACAGGTTCGAGCCCTGGTCCAGGAAGATGCCACATGCCGTGGAGCAACTAAGCCCGTGCACCACAACTACTGAGCCTGCGCTCTAGAGCCCGCGAGCCACAACTACTGAAGCCCACGTGCCTAGAGCCCGTGCTCCGCAACAAGAGAAGCCACCACAGCGAGAAGCCTGCGCACCACAATGAAGAGTAGCCCCTGCTTGCTGCAACCAGAGAAAGCCCATGCGGCAACGAAGACCCAATGCAACCAAAAATAATAAATAAATAAAATAAATACATTTATTAAAAAAAAATAAGTGGTGCTAGGAGAACTGGACAGTTACATGTAAAAGAATGAAATTACAACAGTCCTTAACACCATACAGAAAAATAAACTCAAAATGGATTAAAGACCTAAATGTAAGGCCAGAGATGATAAGACTCTTAGAGGAAAACATAGGCAGAACACTCTTTGACATAAATTGCAGCAAGATATTTTTTGACCCACATCCTAGAGTAATGGAAGTAAAAAGAAAAATAAACAAATAGGACCTAATTAAACTTAAAAGCTTTTGCACAGCAAAGGAAACCATAAACAAGATGATAAAACAACCCTCAGAATGGGAGAAAATATTTGCAAACAAAGCAACTGACAAAGGATTAATCTCCAAACTATATAAACAGCTCATGCAGCTCAATATCAGAAAAACAAACAACCCAATCAAAAAATGGGCAGAAGACCTAAATAGACATTTCTCCAAAGAAGGCATACAGATGGCCAACAAACACATGAAAAGATGCTCAATACCACTAATTATTAGAGAAATGCAAATCAAAACTACCTTGAGATATCACCTCACACTGGTCAGAATGGCCATCATCTCAAAATCTACAAACAACAAATGCTGGAGAGGGTGTGGAGAAAAGGGAACCCTCTTGTGCTGTTGGTGGGAATGTAAACTGATACAGCCACTATGGAGAACAGTATGGAAGGTCCTTAAAAAACTAAAAATAGAACTACCACGTGACCCAGCAATCCCATTCCTGGGCATATACCTAGAGAAAACCATAATTCAAAAAGACACATGCACCCCAATGTTCACTGCAGCACTATTTACAACAGCCAGGACATGAAAGCAATCTAAATGTCCACTGACAGATGAATGGATAAAGATGTGGTACATATATACAATGGAATATTACTCAGCCATAAAATGGAACGAAATTGGGTAATTTGTAGAGACGTGGATGGACCCAGAGACTGTCAGACAGAGTGAAGTAAGTCAGAAAGAGATAAACAAATATTGTATATTAATGCATATATGTGGAATCTGAAAAAATTGGTATAGATGATCTTATTTACAAAGCAAAAATAGAGACAAAGACTAGAGAACACACATATGGATACCAAGGGGGACGTGGGGGTGGGGGCGGGAGGAATTGGGAGATTGGGGCTGACATATATACACTATTGATACTATGTATAAAATAGATAACCGATGAGAACCTAGTGTATAGTACAGGGAACTCTACTCAATGCTCTGTGGTGACCTAAATGGCAAGGAAATCCAGAAAAGAGGAGATATATGTATACGTATAGCTGATTCACTTTGCTGTATGGTAGAAACTAACACAACACTGTAAAAATTAAAAAAAAAACTTAGTTATTTCAGACACATGCAATAGTAGAGAGAAAAGAAACATTGGCCCTAGGTCTTAAACTGTCGTGAGTAAAAAAGTAAATATACAATAGGGAACATTCTATAAAGGTCTGGGAGATGAATGGAAAAGTTGAGGTACTTCTGACTTGGAGGGTACCTGTCTGATGGGTATATATTTGGGGAAAATCCGATGTAATTTCATTAGCTGGAGAGAATTATATAAGAAACAAATGGTCTGAGAAAATGGACTATTTATTTAACTAGAAGAAGTAATTACTTTAGACCAGCATTTCCCAAATTGGTGTTCTAAAGAACATTGTTCTGCAGGATATTAATAGATGTGCCAGGAAAATAGCATGCTGTGCTGTATTAAGCATTGGAAATAATGGGTTACACAAGGTGAAATAGATTTCTTTACTGTATTAATTCTATGAGACTTTAATTGGCCAAAGCACAGTGAAGAGCTCCAAGAAGGGGATAAACTATGCAATTTATTTATCATGAACCTTTTTTTCTGACATATAGCCATTAACATTTATTATTATCTCCTAGAACAATCTTCTAGAGAACATTAGTTTGAAGGATAATATCTATATCAGGCTTAGCATTCCAGGTCATAGGCATGCCTTAACTTTATCAAATAACAAAACAAGCATCCTTACAAGTGATATCTCTTGATAAACAATCTATTGCTTAAAGGATTTCTTACTCAACAATTTGATATGAATAAACTTTTCAGAGAGATAACAGTAATAATACCAATACTGTTTTGTGTTTATACGGTACTTAATAATATATAAATTATTTATAAAATACACTGACATATCAATGTATTTTATTATATTCATATTTAATACATTTAATATATTTTAATATACTATTTGAAAACTAGAAAGCCTATGAAAATTTTATAAGAGAATCCAAAGAGCTGCAAACAGCTATCTCCAAAAAGCTCAATTCTCAACTCTAGTTTCATTCATTTTTTGACTCCCATTAGATTAGAAAACAAATTGATTTGGAGGGAAAAGCCCAATATAATATAAATATTAAAGTTACAACTTTCAGGCACTGTGGAATAGGATAAAACATTCAGAATCACGTCAAAAATAAAGATAAGAAATATTATGGTTCTAAAAGGCTCTTAAGTATGAAAATCTACATACTTCTTAAACTCAACAGACCTTGCACATAAGTTTAAATGAACCATAAGTTTTACAAAGATTTAAAAAAAACTCAGTATATGCAAGATAGTATATAAAGTTTTCAGGCTACAAAAGTGAGCAAATTTCTATTTTCTGGGAACTCTCTGTTGAGTGGCAGAGGCCAATACAGAAGTGCAACGCACAAGCGCTATACTGCATATATAGATGTGTAGAGCAGCACTGGGGGAGCAACTAACTTAGCCTAGGACCTGAAGGCAGAGACCAAGAGCATGAGTGAGCTCAATGGGACCTTGAAAGATGAGAATGCCAGGTAGCAAAGAGGATGGTAGAGTTAACTCAAGGCAGAAAGAACAGCAAGTCTAAAAACAGAAGAGAAGGCAATGAGGATAGGTGAAAATACATTAATACTTAGCGATGAAGAGAAGTAAAACTGCCAGAAGTGTGGGAGTTGGGATTCCAAACTTACAGCTTTATATATTCTTTGAACTGTGAGATAACATGAAAATGAAATGGGTGGGGACAGAGGAAAAAATGCTTCAGAACTAGTAAAAGTGAGAAAAGAACCTTAGAAAATAAATCAAAACCTTAGAAAATAAATAGGTTACTTTTAGAAGTAGAAGGAATTGTTCTAAAAGCAGCAATTTACAAGGACTTTCTGTTAAAGAAAAATTATTCCTGCCCTTGGAAAAACTCAGTTTATCTTCCCCTCCCCTTAACTGTGTGTACAACCTAACTAATGCTGTGTACAACAGTCTCACTCTAAACTGCTTCTTCTTTCTGATTACTAAAATGCTACCCATTTTCCAGTAAGCAGGTCAAATTCTACTTCTTCCAAGGACGTCTTCCTAAAAGGATCACCATATCCTTTATCTCCTCCAAAACCTTAACCTTTGGGGGTTAGGGAGTGGGAAGAGAGAAGCTGGTAATCCTTAGATTAGAGTTGGTTACACAAATTCAAAAGCCTTTAAAGGTCACATCACCAGGCTTGTGTTACTAAAGGAGATGTGGTGCTTGAGGCCAGTGGAAGAGCACAAACCCAGCCTATATGTATAAAATGCACACATGTGCACACACACACAATTCAGGCTTGCTGTCACTTTATCTGCCTGAATGGATTTTTTTCCAGTGCCTTAGCAAGAAGCCCTTCTACAGTAAACCTGAAAGATGATTATCTGGCCAAGAGGTTCTCAACCAGGGGTGACTTCTGCACCATAAGGAAGAGTTGGCAATATATGACGACATTTAGTTACCGCAGCTTGGGGAGGGGTTGTTACTAGTATCTGGTGGGTAGAGGCCAGGGATGTTGCTAAACATCCTTCAATGTACCAGTCCCCAAATGCTCATTGTGATGAGGTTGAGAACCCTGATTCAGCCACCACATAAATTCTTGCCAAAACAAAGAGTTCTTTAAGGAAGCTTATTCTTTTATCAGGCAGTTTTCATTGCCAGAAAGTTTTGCTTTTTGGGACTTTCTGGAATTTTAAAAAAATACTCTTTCTGATCCACAGTTGGTTTAATCTGCAGATGCGGAACCTGCAGATACAGAGGGCTGACTGTACACTATGTTTTGAATACCCCAAGCTGATTGTAAGCTCTGAAAATTGCCTATATCTTTTATTTTTTGTATTTGTCTCAGTAACTAGTATAGTCCCCCTAAATATATTTTGTGAAAAATTCAATACAGGGGAACTATTAAGTATTTCTTATTGTGCCATCTAATAATGAATGACAAGTTATAACAAGAAGTAGTTTATCTTAAATAATACTCAGAACGTATTATTGTTTCCTTTGTTTCTGTTTTCTTCTTTCTCTTCCCTTAATTCCTCTTTGTGTCCTTTATTCCACTCCAGTGTTTAAAAATTATTCCTTAGTCTACCATTAAAAATATTTTTGGGGGCCTCCCTGGTGGCGCAAGTGGTTGAGAGTCCGCCTGCCGATGCAGGGGATACGGGTTCGTGCCCCGGTCTGGGAGGATCCCATATGCCGCGGAGCAGCTGGGCCCGTGAGCCATGGCCGCTGAGCCTGTGCGTCCAGAGCCTGTGCTCTGCAACGGGAGAGGCCACAACAGTGAGAGGCCGACGTAACGCAAAAAAAAAAATATATATATATATATTCTTTTTCATCCTATGTCATCTCTCTCTTTCTCCCTTTCCTCATCTTCCTCCTTTTAAGTGGAATGGAAGCACATTTTATATTATTTGTTATATTTACTGAATACAATTTTATAATAATAGCTAGTATTTACTAAGTGGGACTACATGCCAGGCACTGTGCTAAGAGCTTTACATCTATGCTCTACATCTATTATCTCATTTAATCTACACAACACCTATGAGGTAAAGGAATTATTTATTAGATTCTTTTTACAGATGAGGAATCAGAGGCTTTAAAAGGCTCAATAATATGACTATCAACCCACTTCAGATAAGGTTAAAACTAGGACTTGAAACTAGAGCTAACTCTTGCAGCCATCTTATCACGCTGCCTGTCTAATATAATTTAGCTCCTTCTTCCTCTTCCTTTGTCTATTAGTAAGGCTCCAGGGAATTTCTTTAAATGCTTTTTTAAAAATTCAAAGCAATATAGACATATGGTTAAAAAAATACAAAAGATTAATAACAAGAAGCAACAATCTACAGTCCCCGTCCTGCTTCCCAGAAACAATACTTTTAACAGTTTGGGTTTTTGGTTCTTGATGATTATCCCTATAACTGCTGCTTATACAATCTTAAATATTTATGTCATTATACCTACTCATTATTTGTCATGAGAGAAAATACTTAACTCACCCACAACTCCCAGGACCCCCAAACTATCCCTTCCTCTGTTCTCCTAGTATTATGACATCATTAGGCTTTAATCACTCTAACTACAAACAACATAAACGTCATTTTGGGTTCAATTATAAACAATCTCTCTCTCTTTTTTAAACTTTTTATTTTATATTGGAGTATAGCCGATTAACAGTGTTGTGAAAGTTTCAGGTACACAGCAAAGCGACTCAGCCATACATATACATGTATCCATTCTTCCCCAAACGCCCCTCCCCTCCAGGTTGCCACATAACATTGAGCAGAGTTCCTGTGCTATACAGTAGGTCCTTGTTGGTTATCCTTTTTAAATATAGCAGTGTGTACATGTCAATCCCAAACTCCCTAACTATCCTTTCCCGCCACCCTTCCCACTGGTAACCGTAAGTTCATTCTCTAAGTCTGTGAGTCTGATAAACAGTATCTCTTGATGCTCTACTTTAGAAATTAATCAATGTTTCAATTTTATTAATTTAATAACCATATTATGTTCATCCTAAATATTTCTTATCTCAAAAAACAAAAGTAAATTCCTTTTAAACTGTTGGTGTCAAAGTACCTTGTTATGAGCTAGAAGTCTTTAATTGAATGAATGTCCCTTATTCTTATCCTAATAGACCAAGGATGACTTTGAGTCATAAAGGTTCTGGGAGTGGACTTGACACTTCTATTGTAGCAATTGGGCTGTCTTATTACACAGAGAGTGAGCGCATACCTTTAAAAAGGATCACCAGCTGAACAAGAGTACTCACCTGCTGTTGTCCTTGTAATCGCTGTTGAAGCTGAAGTCTAAGTTGGTTGGGTGCAGCTGGAGGTCTGTTTAGAGTCTGCCTGGTCTGCATGCCCATGCCAGGTGAAAAAGCACCTCGAGGGGGTGTTACTTGAACAGGCATAGTCCCCAGTGAAGGTTTTTGCCTGACCACACCTTGGAAAGGGCTGGAGAGATTGGCAGTAGGCGAAGGAGAAGAATAAGGCTGGGAATAAAGGTTGGGTCTCTCTTCCATCATCAATGGTGGTGTCGCTTGTTGTGGTGGAAATCTCTCTGATAATACATCTAATCCACCTCCCTGTTGGAAAATAAGCCAGAACATTTTACAAATAAATTTCTGGCAATAAATGACGTGCTTCTCTATATAATTTTGGATCTGAGGGCATGTTATCTCTAGAAAGTTTCATAATATATTCATGCTGAATTCATGAAGCTCTCCAGAAGTTTGCTACTTAAAGGAATCACTTATAAAAGTTACTTCTGAAATGGAGTTATAGATTAACTGAGATGTTTAAAATCTCAGTAAAGAGATGAAAATATAGTTAAAATAAGGGCCTTACATCAATGAAATAAAGCTAAACGGTTTGAAAAGAACCTCACTGCAAAGTCTAAGAATCAACAAATGTTACATTTAATGGGTTACCATGAGAAGTAGAATCCTAAAGGAGGGATTAATTTTTCTATCTCAAATACAGAATTCATGCTTTTATCTCATTTGAAAAAAAAATTCACAGCTGACCTAACAGAATGCAATAGTTAAACTTTTTGACTATTACTCATTGTAAGAAATGTAATTTAAATTGTGACCCATTGTGTGTGTGTGTGTAACTGAAAACAGAGTTTCATGAAACATAACTTCCCCTTTTTCTGCATTCTGATACTCTGTATTCTACATTGTTCTACTCCATTAAAAAAATACTGATGGCGGCCTCTAGAGTGAATCATAGGAACCCTGAGGATGACCTGACCCTTTTATTCACTATTTCACATCACACTGCAGACCCATCAGAGGGAGCCATGTGATAATTGTGGCCACCAGCTGACCCCACAGCCACCTTCTGCCCCCCTTGGACCCACCCAAGAATTTCTGAGCGTTCTTTATGAGAGAAGGAGGAGCTTTAAGATGCCAGAGGAGTAAGACGCAGAGATCACCTTCCTCCCCACAAGTACATCCGAAATATATCTACACGTGGGACAACTCCTATAGAACACCTACTGAACGCAGAAGACCTCAGACCTCCCAAAAGGCAAGAAACTCCCCACGTACATGGGTAGGGCAAAAGAAAAAAGAAAAAACACAGACAAAGAATAGGAACGGGACCTGCACCAGTGGGAGGGAGCTGTGAAGGAGGAAAGGTTTTCACACACTAGGAAGCCCCTTCGCGGGCGGAGACTGCAGGTGGCGGAGTGGGGGAAGCTTCGGAGCCACGGAGGAGAGCGCAGCAATAGGGCTGCGGAGGGCAAAGCAGAGAGACCCCGCACAGAGGATCGGTGCCGACCAGCACGCACCAGCCCGAGAGGCTTGTCTGCTCACCCGCCGGGGCGGGCGGGGGCTGGGAGTTGAGGCTCGGGCTTCGGTCGGATCACAGGGAGAGGACTGGAGTTGGCTGCGTGAACACAGCCTTAAGGGACTAATGCGCCACAGCTAGCCAGGAGGGAGTCCGGGAGAAAGTCTGGAGCTGCAGAAGAGACAAGAGACTTTTTCTTGCCTCTTTGCTTCCTGGTGCTCAAGGAGAGGGGATTAAGAGCGCCGCTTAAAGGAGCTCCAGAGACAGGCGCGAGCCGCGGCTAACAGCGTGGACCTCAGAGACGGGCATGAGATGCTAAGGCTGCTGCTGCCGCCACCAAGAAGCCTGTGTGCGAGCACAGGTCACTATCCACACCTACCTTCCAGGGAGCCTGTGCAGCCAGCCACTGCCAGGGTCCCGTGATCCAGGGACAACTTCCCCGAGAGAACACGCGGCACGTCTCAGGCTGGTGCAACGTCATGCTGGCCTCTGCCGCTGCAAGCTCGCCCCGCATCCGTACCCCTCCCTTCCCCCTGGCCTGAGTGAGCCAGAGCCCCCGAAGCAGCTGCTCCTTTAACCCCATCCTGTCTGAGTGAAGAACAGACGCCCTCGGGCGACCTACATGCAGAGGCGGGGCCAAATCCAAAGCTGAGCCCCGGGAGCTGTGAGAACAAAGAAGAGAAAGGGAAATCTCTCCCAGCAGCCTCAGAAGCAGCGGATTAAAGCTCCATAATCAACTTCATGTACCCTGCATCTGTGGAATACCTGAATCAACAACGAATCACCCCAAATTGAGGAGGTGGACTTTGGGAGCAACAATATATATATTTTTTCTCCTTTTTCTCTTTTTGGGAGTGTGTATGTGTATGCTTCTGTGTGTGAGTTTGTCTGTATAGCTTTGCTTTTACCATTTGTCCTAGGGTTCTGTCCTTTTTTTTTTTTAAATTACTTAAAAATTTTTTTTTCTTAATAATTATTTTTTATTTTAATAACTTTATTTTATTTTATCTTCTTCTTTCTTTCTTGTTTTCTTTCTTTGTTTTTCTCCCTTTTATTCCGAGCCGTGTGGAGGACAGGCTCTTGGTGCTCCAGCCAGGTGTCAGGGCTGTGCCACTGAAGTGGGAGAGCCAAGTTCGGGACACTGGTCCACAAGAGACCTCCCAGCTCCACATAATATCAAATGGTGAAAATCTCCCAGAGATCTCCATCTCAACGCCAAGACCCAGCTCCACTCAACGACCAGCAAGCTACAGTGCAGGACACCGTATGCCAAACAAATAGCAAGACAGGAACACAACCCCATCCATTAGCAAAGAGGCTGCTTAAAATCATAATAAGGCCACAGACACCCCAAAACACACCACTAGACGTGGACCTGCCCACCAGAAAGACAAGATCCAGCCTCATCCACCAGAACACAGGCACTAGTCCCCTCCACCAGGAAGCCTACACAACCCACTGAACCAAACTTAGCCACTGGGGACAGACACCAAAAACAACGGAAACTACAAACCTGCAGACTGCGAAAAGGAGACCCCGAACACAGTAAGTTAAGCAAAATGAGAAGACAGAGAAACACACAGCAGATGAAGGCACAAGGCAAAAACCCACCAGACTGGGCTTCCCTGGTGGCGCAGTGGTTGAGAGCCCACCTGCCGATGCAGGGAACAGGGGTTCGTGCCCTGGTCCGGGAAGATCCCACATGCCACGGAGCGGCTGGGCCCGTGAGCCATGGCCGCTGAGCCTGCATGTCCGGAGCCTGTGCTCCGCAACAGGAGAGGCCACAGCAGCAAGAGGCCCCCTTACCGCAAAAAAAAAAAAAAAAAAAAAAAAAAAAAACCGACCCACCAGACCTAACGAATGAAGAGGAAATAGGCAGTCTACCTGAAAAAGAATTCAGAATAGAATAACGATAGTAAAGATGATCCAAAATCTTGGAAATAGATGGAGAAAATACAAGAAACGTTTAACAAGGACCTAGAAGAACTAAAGAGCAAATAAACAGAGAGGAACAACACAATAAATGAAATTAAAAATTCTCTAGAAGGGATCAATAGCAGAATAACTGAGGCAGAAGAACGGATAAGTGACGTGGAAGATAAAATAGTGGAAATAACTACTGCAGAGCAGAATAAAGAAAAAAGATTGAAAAGAATTGAGGACAGTCTCAGAGACCTCTGGGACAACATTAAACGCACCAACATTCGAATTATAGGGGTCCCAGAAGAAGAAGAGAAAAACAAAGGGACTGAGAAAATATTTGAAGAGATTATAGTTGAAAACTTCCCTAATATGAGAAAGGAAATAGTTAATCAAGTCCAGGAAGCACAGAGAGTCCCATACAGGATAAATCCAAGGAGAAACATTCCAAGACACATATTAATCAAACTATCAAAAATTAAATACAAAGAACAAATATTAAAAGCAGCAAGGGAAAAACAACAAGTAACACCTAAGGGAATCCCCAAAAGGTTAACAGCTGATCTTTCAGCAGAAACTCTGCAAGCCAGAAGGGAGTGGCAGGACATATTTAAAGTGATGAAAGAGAAAAACCTACAACCAAGATTACTCTACCCAGCAAGGATCTCATTCAGATTCGATGGAGAAATTAAAAGCTTTACAGACAAGCAAAAGCTAAGAGAATTCAGCACCACCAAACCAGCTTTACAACAAATGCTAAAGGAACTTCTCTAGGCAGGAAACACAAGAGAAGGAAAAGACCTACAATAATAAACCCAAAACAATTAAGAAAATGGTAATAGGAACATATATATCAATAATTACCTTAAATATAAATGGATTAAATGCTCCAACCAAAAGACACAGACTGGTTGAATGGACACAAAAACAAGACCCATATATATGCTGTCTACAAGAGACCCACTTCAGACCTAGGGACACATACAGACTGAAAGTGAGGGGATGGAAAAACTTATTCCATGCAAATGGAAATCAAAAGAAAGCTGAAGTAGCAATTTTCATATCAGACAAAATAGACTTTAAAACAAAGACTATTACAAGAGACAAAGAAGGACACTACATAATGATCAAGGGATCAATCCAAGAAGAAGATATAACAATTATAAACATTTATGCACCCAACATAGGAGTACCTCAATACATAAGGCAAATACTGACAGCCATAAAAGGGGAAATCAACAGTAACACAATCGTAGTAGGGGACTTTAACACCTCACTTTCACCAATGGACAGATCATCCAAAATGGAAATAAATAAGGAAACACAAGCTTTAAATGATACACTAAACAAGATGGACTTAATTAATATTTATAGGACATTCCATCCAAAAACAACAGAATACACACTCTTCTCAAGTGCTCATAGAACATTCTCCAGGATAGATCATATCTTGGGTCACAAATCAAGCCTTGGTAAATTTAAGAAAATTGAGATCATATCAAGTATCTTTTCCGACCACAACGTTATGAGACTAGATATCAGTTACAGGAAAAAACCTGTAAGAAATACAAACACATGGAGGCTAAACAACACACTACTTAATAACCAAGAGATCACTGAAGAAATCAAAGAGGAAATCAAAAAATACCTAGAAACAAACGACAATGAAAACACAAGGACCCAAAACCTATGGGATGCAGCAAAAGCAGTTCTAAGAGGGAAGTTTATAGCTATACAAGGCTACCTTAAGAAACAAGAAACATCTCAAATAAACAACCTAACCATACACCTCAAGCAATTAGAGAAAGAAGAACAAAAACATCCCTAAGTTAGCAGAAGGAAAGAAATCATAAAGATCAGATCAGAAATAAATGAAAAAGAAATGAAGGAAACGATGGCAAAGATCAATAAAACTAAAAGCTGGTTCTTTGAGAAGATAAGCAAAATTGATAAATCATTAGCCAGACTTATCAAGAAAAAAAGGGAGAAGACTCAAATCAATAGAATTAGAAATGAAAAAGGAGAAGTAACAACTGACACTGCAGAAATACAAAGGATCATGAGAGATTACTACAAGCAGCTATATGCCAATAAAATGGACAACCTGGAAGAAATGGACAAGTTCTTAGAAATGCACAACCTTCCGAGATTGAACCAGGAAGAAATAGAAAATATGAACAGACCAATTACAAGCACTGAAATTGAAACTGTGATTAAAAATCTTCCAACAAACAAAAGGCCAGGACCAGATGGCTGCACAGGCGAATTCTATCAGGCATTTAGAGAAGAGCTAACTCCTATCCTTCTCAAACTCTTCCAAAATACAGTAGAGGGAGGAACACTCCCAAACTCATTCTATGAGGCCACCATCACTCTGATACTAAAACCTGACAAATATGTCACAAAGAAAGAAAACTACAGGCCAATATCACTGATGAACATAGATGCAAAAATCCTCAACAAAATACTAGCAAACAGAATCCAACAGCACATTAAAAGGATCATACATTATGATCAAATGGGGTTTATCCCAGGAATGCAAGGATTCTTCACTATATGCAAATCAATCAACGTGATACACCATATTAACAAAATGAAGGAGAAAAACCATATGATCATCTCAGTAGATGCAGAGAAAGCTTTCGGCAAAATTCAACACCCATTTATGATAAAAACCCTGCAGAAAGTAGGCATAGAGGGAACTTTCCTCAACCTAATAAAGGCCATATATGACAAACCCACAGCCAACGTCATCCTCAATGGTGAAAAACTGAAACCATTTCCACTAAGATCAGGAACAAGACAAGGTTGCCCACTCTCACCACTATTATTCAACATAGCTGGGAAGTTTTAGCCACAGCAATCAGGGAAGAAAAAGAAATAAAAGGAATCCAAATTGGAAAAGAAGAAGTAAAGCTGTCACTGTTTGCAGATGACATGATACTATACACAGAGAATCCTAAAGATGCTACGAGAAAACTACTAGAGCTAATCAATGAATTTGGTAAAGTAGCAGGATACAAAATTAATGCACAGAAATCTCTTGCATTCCTATACACTAATGATGAAAAATCTGAAAGTGAAATTAAGAAAACACTCCCATTTACCACTGCAACAAAAAGAATAAAATATCTAGGAATAAACCTACCTAAGGAGACAAAAGACCTGTATGCAGAAAATTATAAGACACTGATGAAAGAAATTAAAGATGATACAAATAGATGGAGAGATATACCATGTTCTTGGATTGGAAGAATCAACATTGTGAAAATGACTCTACTACCCAAAGCAATCTACAGATTCAATGCAATCCCTATCAAACTACCACTGGCATTTTTCACAGAACTAGAGCAAAAAATTTCACAATTTGTATGGAAACACAAAAGACCCTGAACAACCAAAGCAATCCGGAGAAAGAAAAATGGAGCTGAAGGAATTAGGCTCCCTGACTTCAGACTATACTACAAAGCTACAGTAATCAAGATAGTATGGTACTGGCACAAAAACAGAAATATATATCAATGGAACAGGATAGAAAGCCCAGAGATAAACCTATGCACATATGGTCACCTTATCTTTGATAAAGGAGGCCAGAATATACAATGGAGAAAAGACAGCCTCTTCAATAAGTGGTGCTGGGAAAACTGGACAGCTAAATGTAAAAGAATGAAATTAGAACACTCCCTAACACCATACACAAAAATAAACTCAAAATGGATTAAAGACCTAAATGTAAGGCCAGACACCATCAAACTCTTAGAGGAAAACGTAGGCAGAACACTCTATGACATAAATTGCAGCAAGATCCTTTTGACCCACCTCCTAGAGAAATGGAAGTAAAAACAAAAATAAAGAAATGGGACCTAATGAAACTTAAAAGCTCTTGCACAGCAAAGGAAACCATAAACAAGACGAAAAGACAACCCTCAGAATGGGAGAAAATATTTGCAAATGAAGCAACGGACAACATTAATCTCCAAAACATACAAGCAACTCATGCAGCTCAATATCAAAAAAACAAACAACCCAATTGAAAAATGGGCAGAAGACCTAAATAGACATTTCTCCAAAGAAGATATACAGATTGCCAACAAACACATGAAAGAATGCTCAACATCATTAATCATTAGAGAAATGCAAATCAAAACTACAATGAGATTATCTCACACCGGTCAGAATGGCCATCATCAAAAAAATCTACAAACAATAAATGCTGGAGAGGGTGTGGAGAAAAAAGGGAACTCTCTTGCACTGTTGGTGGGAATGTAAATTGATACAGCCACTATGGAGAACAGTATGGAGGTTCCTTAAAAAACTAAAAAAAGAACTACCATACAACCCAGCAATCCCACTACTGGGCATATACCCTGAGAAAACCATAATTCAAAAAGAGTCATGTATCACAATGTTCATTGCAGCTCTATTTACAACAGCCAGGACATGGAAGCAACCTAAGTGTCCATCAACAGATGAATGGATAAAGAAGATGTGGCACATATATACAATGGAATATTACTCAGCCATAAAAAGGAACGAAACTGAGTTATTTGTAGTGAGATGGATGGACCTAGAGACTGTCATACAGAGTGAAGTAAGTCAGAAAGAGAAAAACAAACACCATATGCTAACACATATATATGGAATCTAAAAAAAATAAAATAAAATGGTCAGAAGAACCTACAGGCAAGACGGGAATAAAGATGCAGACCTACTAGAGAATGGACTTGAGGACATGGGGAGGGGGAAGGGTAATCTGGGACAAAGTGAGAGAGTGGCATGGACATAGATACACTACCAAATGTAAAATAGCTAGCTAGTGGGAAGCAGCCGCATAGAACAGGGAGATCAGCTCGGTGCTTTGTGACCACCTAGAGGGGTGGGATAGGGAGGGTGGGAGGGAGGGAGATGCAAGAGGGAAGAAATATGGGGACATTTTTATATGTATAACTGATTCACTTTGTTATAAAGTAGAAACTGACACACCATTGTAAAGCAATTATACTCTAATAAAGATGTTAAAAAAATATATACTGGTCATGATGCACTAAAGTGATCTTTTAACTACAAAGCCTGAATAATGCTAACCCGGAAGTTGGAATGTCATGGAACATATAGGTTGAAGTGTAGCATGAATGAAAGACAAATTAAGTCCTAAAATAAGAAGTGATGATATAAAATATGGATTTTATTCTAGGGGGAGCTTCTAAGATTATGTTCTATAGTAAAAGGCTAAAACTCTCTAATTCTAATTATTTCTAATTCTAATTATTATGATATTTTTGTTTAAAAAGCCCATTATTTAACTATTATATATTTTGATAACTTTCACAAGGGTAAATTATAAAACAACTAAAACACAGTGAGAGTAATACGGAAAAGTCTTGTTAAAAATAATTTTCTAGCTTTCAGGGCTCCATCATTTAAATAATGCCAACTTTAGTAAATACCTGAACAAGTTTGTCAATTCCCAGAGCTCTGTCTAGTTCAGCTAGCTCAGTTTCATCTTTGCCACTGAGGAAGGATACCAGCTGTTCAAGAAGAGCCTTCTCATCATTTCTTCCTTCGACTGTTGTTGGTGGACAGAGAAGCTCATCTAACTGTGAACTAATGCACTGGCTGCAGAATCAAAAGATAAGAAAGTTTAAGACTGATATAGCAAGTAAGTATTCAACCTTAAGAATGCAAATACACACACACATATATATGCAAATGTAGTTCTAGGAAATTCTCTGTTGAAATGCTTGTTTAACCAATTCTTATGCAATGACATTTTCTATACTTAATGGGCAGAAATTTATGAATGTTTGGTATGTAGTTTGAATATATTTTTCATTATTCTGTCAATCATTGAATTTTGTTTCCATATTCTTCATGTTAGCTTACAGAAATAGCCTGAAAAATGAACCAAACATAGTTAAGAGAAAATAATTTTTAACAGAAGTAAAAAATAAAAATCAACCAAAAACGCAGAAAAAAATCATTTAGTCTATATCAAGATTTATACCATTTATTCTATGGGTGCCATTTATTATTGATAATTGAACCATAATCAAAACAGTACACATTATATTACTTAACTTTCAAAGATGATCAAATTATATTGATAACATGACATGATAATCATTTACAAAAGAAATCAAACTAGAAAAATGAAACATGCTCAGTGTTAAGCAATAAATTGTTGATTACATGTAGGAAATACATAGTCTAATCCAAACTGATACCAACTGATGCATAAAACTTAGAAATACATAGAAGATAATACTAGTACTAAAATTACTTGTATAATAATATAATTATAAGGATTCTTCTTTTGGGAAGGTAAATGGGACTATAGTTCACAGTTAAGGCTCCACACTCAATATTACCTACTCATCCTTTGGTTGCTATATATGAGATATAGTCTATGTGTTGGAATGGAGCTACCTGTGTGGATTAAGAAATTAAATTCCAATTAAGATGGGACACTGAGTAGATGTGGAAAGTACCTTCCCTTCTTATCCACTCTTGCTCCAAACAAAGAGAAAAGCTGGACAAAATAAAGAGCAACATAGTTGTTGTGCCGAGGCCAATTCATCCACAGGTCCCAGGAATTTTATGGTAATCAAAGAAAAGTAAGAGATAAAAAATAAAACAACAGCTGCATACTATATCAGCCTCCTGATAATTACAATGTACTCTAGCCTTGCAGTCATGCAGTAAATAAATCTGTTTGATTCAGTGTCCTCCTCCATCCTTTTCATTAAACCTTCACTTCTATTAATATCTCACAAAATACCAATACAGACTGGAATCCAGTTTGGGAAAAGTAGTTCTTTGCTGTAGAAGTTGGTATCTGATACTTCATAATATACAAAATGTATTACTCACTCCTCTGGCTTATTCTGATTTACAGCTGTCACTGTATTATTTGTCCATGGAACCTGATCACCACTTCCTGGTTGTCCAAACTGGTTATCAATTGGTTCCAATTCCAGCTCAGGTAATCCTGGTTAAAGAAGAAAAGGTAAGAAGTCAGGACATATTACAATGGAAGATAAGATGAAAATACTTTTAAGAAGTAATATATTGTACGGTAGAGTGAGATTTCCACTATAAAATACTACCTCAGTGATACAAAAGTCACTTATTCAGAAACTTAAATTATCTAGAATGTGACCACATAATAAGTAAATGAGAAAGTGAGAAAAGGTCTCTGAATCAAAGGAAGTCCGATGTTAAAAGTTTTTATATATTACCATAAGAGAATCACTTAGGACTTTGTTTGAAATTATTTATTTTAAAGACAATCATAACAATTTGGTTAACTGCTTATTTGGTCTACACCATATTAGAATATGCTATAAGTAGGGACAGTGTTACTGTCATAAAATGAGAGCCGCAAGTAAAAGATAAAATATGTTCTATAAAAGGCAGGAACAGAAACTAAAGGGCACTGCAGTCTGGGGACAGAACTCTACAGTTGTTAACTGAGAATACAGCTGTACAATAACAGTATAATTAAATGATGTCTATAATGATGAATGAAAAAAGGGGTTGAATTATGTCTTGTAATAGAAGAAAATAGTTTGTGCACTTTAGAACGTTTTTGTGTGGGCAATGTTTTTGAAAGGTTTATTTCTGTACTATTTATAGTAGGAAAGAACTGTAAAATAACCTAAATACCAGAAATTTGCTGATTGATTAATGAATTATGGTATAGATATTTACAACATGCTGATAAATGAAAAAGAAAAAAAGTATAATCCAAGACATTATGTTCAGGATGATTCTGTTTTTATAAGCTATTTCATATATATTAATAGAAAAAATGCTCGTAGGCTATATATCCTTGGTAGCTTTTAGGTTGTGAGATTAAGGATTACTTTATTTTCTTTTAGTGTTTCTCATGGTTGTTTGTAATCTCTAAAGAGAACAAAATTCATATGTTGAAGCCTTAACCTCTAGTACTTCAGAATATGACTGTATTTGGGGACAGGGCTTTGAGTGAAGTGACTAAGTTAAAATAGAGTCATTAGGGTGGGCTCTAATTTAATATGACTGGTGTTCTTAAAAGAAGAGGTGATTAGGACACAGACAACACAGAGGGACGGCCATGAGGACATAGTAAGAAGGAAGCCATCTGCAAGCTAGTGAGAGAGGCCTCAGAAGACACCAAACCTGCTAACCCCCTAACCTTGGACTTCAAGCCTTTAGACTGTGAGAAAATAAATTTCTGGCAATAAAATACCACTGGTCTGTGGTATTTTATTATTATGGCAGCCTTAGCAAACTAAAATCAAAAACAAAAACTAAGAAAGCCTTGGTGGCTTAAGAAAAAACATAATTATGTAGAATTCCTCATTCTAATGAATGGAGAATAAGTAGATTTAAGGATGCTCCCCAAATTTATTTAATGCTGGATACTGATCATTATTAACTAAACAAAACATGTTAGGCTCACTTTTATGGGAAATATACTCAATATTTAGTAGGAATGAAATATAGGAGTCCAGATAAAAGCACATTCACTTCTACATGCAAAGAATTATAGCCTGCAATTAAACTTGTCTTCTTTATCATGACAAATGATGGAGAAATCAAATTCTAAAGGATTCTGGAAAAAAAAAAAAGCAAAAAACAAAGCAAACAAAAACCACCAAACAACAACAATAAACGGTGATAGGAAAGTAATCACTTAATTCCTCTCATTACTTCAGTCAGGAAGTTGGTCAAAGATTATCTAAAGCTGTCTCATTGCTCTGCGCCACACATTAATTTTTCAATCTTATTCCATTTTAGAAATCTAACCTGAACAAAATAATTATATTTAAGAGTCAAAGAAAATTTACATGGCTGTCTACCATCAATACCTAGTATCACAGGATAGTTTATTTGACTCAGTAATAGGACACAGTATCTCATTTTAGTAGTCTTGATGGGAAAAAAGGTTAAGAAAACAAGTTGGATAAAATATTTTCAAAATAAAGTAAGATTCACGTGCTAAATTTGGTGAAAAGGGGGGGAAAATCCAAAGAAATCAATCACTGATTCAATTAAAAGCTTTGTTTGCATAGGCTGTATGCTTAAAAGAAGTTGGTTTTTATTCTAAAAATCACTTCAACCTTTTAGGACTTCCTTTAGAAACTCACTTACATAAAAAAACTCGAGGATTTGCTGCAATGTTTTACGAAATACACACTTTATCTCTCTTTGTCCAGGGAATAAACCTACTATTTTTGGTCATATTTGTGTCTCTATTGCAAACATGAGTAAGTATGTATATATGTTACACAAGACAGGCATAGTAATTTTTAAAGGGACGCATGACTGCATTTACTAGTCTCTGTTGGAGAGAGGCAGCTGAAGCGGGGGTAGGAAACAAGCTCTTAGCGATTCCTGATCAAGCTATTAATGGTTTTGTTTTTTTTAATCATCTGAGCAAAGGGCTCAACATCTTATTTTCTCCATTTTAAACATGGTTAAAAGAAAACTTTATATCCCCATGAGCCACAGTGATTCCAGCTTAAAAAACCTTGTATTATTAAAAAATTTAAAAACTTCTGCACACAAAGTAGAAAGCATTGTCTAATCAAGAGAGTGGCTTTTGCACACTTTACTCCATTAAGAGTTGATTCAGCATCTAGTGATTGTGATGTTCACAGTTAATTTTCTTCAGCTGTTGGTAAAGAGACTTCTGGTTCAGTTTTGTGTTACATTTGGCTGTTAACTACACACAGCAGTTACAATGTTTTATTTGACTAATTTCTCTAATATACAAAAAGAACTATAAATCAATAAGATAAAAACTGAATAGCCCAATAGATATATGGTCAGAGAATATAAACAGGTCACATGAAATCACTGAAAAATGATCAACCTAATTCACAATAAAAGAAATACAGATTAAAACTACATTGAGATACTTTAAAAAAACACATCAAATTGGCACAGATGAGAAAATGCATAATTCAACTTATTAGAAAGGATGTGTGGAAAGAGGAACATTATCAGTTACAGTGTAAACTGGCATAAGAAAGGCCATTTGGCAAAATCTGTCTACGCTTTGACCCAGCAATTCTGTTCAGAATTTATATTTCAGATATACTCTCAAATGTGGTCAACTATCTCTACATAAGATTATTCATTATAGTTTTGTACTAGCAAAAGATGCCTACTGATAGCCACAACACACTAAACACAACCGCAGAAACAGGGAACTAAAAATGGAGTTTTTAAGTACTGAAAATGTTTTATGTGAAACATTTATTTTTAGAGTTATGAACACTATTAATGTACTACAGATTAATAAGATTTTAAAAATAATCATCTCAGAATCTGTATGTTCATAGAACATAAAAACAAGCACCTCAGTAGGTCATTCCTTACTTCAGTGATGTTACCAATGTTCAAATATTTTTGGAATTCTTCTAGAACTGTCTTAACCAGTATACAAGTCCTTCAAGAAAATACTTCTCCTTATAACTACATCTAATTTTGGTTCTGATGTTTTAAAAAGTATTATTCTTTTCAGATCAACAAATTTGGCTCCAAATAACTTCACAAAACTTCAAAAGTCAAATCCACCCTCAAGGGATAGAAATTTAAAGATGGTCAAAAGGACATAGTAGAGGTTCTGAAGGTACTGCCAAGAAAGCACATTCTGTATATTTTGATCAACATCCTCCTAAGTTGTCTCTTGATGTGCTCCTGTAGTACATTTCTAACAAAATTATTTAAATCACTTGGTCACACTGCATGGTTGTGTCTGTGCATATAAACAATGTGTTTTGAAACCAGGCAGACTGAAATTTAAATCCTGGTTCTGCATATACTAACTGGATAACTTTGGGCAAGTTTTTGTTTGTGTGTTTTCTTTTCTTTCTCTGGAACTTATGACCTTAGTTTCCTCATATGTAAATAGATCTAAGGAAAATTTCTGGTTCAATGTGAAATATATCATCTATATTTTATTTGATGTGTAAAATTATCACTGAAACAAAAGAAATTAAAAGGGGAAAACAGATATACAGCTGAAGGAGAGGCAAAAGAAGCAGCATGGCAGCTGACTAGAAAAATGAAGAATTTCTGGAAGATAAAACAGTTGGAAAGATAAAACTGATGGTGAAACTGACCTAAACTAAAAACCTTACATCAGAACAAAGAGGAGATTTTCCAAAAAGGGGGTTTTTCTCAGAAGAACACTAGAACAACTCCAGGTTCAGTGGTCATTCGAGCGTGTAAAGGAACAGGCCATGGGTGATTGCTGGGATAATTAAAGGACAACTGAACAGCTGTCACCAGGCCCTGCTCTGAATGCAGCTGACTCTGGCATCTGCCCATGGGATTAAAGTGGTGAGTACATGACTCAGTGTGGGAGTTCTGCCCAGGGAATCTCCCAAAGTGGGTGTGAGGGCTGCCACGAGGGATTTCCCCATCACCAACCCCCACTCCTTCACAACGACAACTAAGAATCAGGGCCTCTATAATCAGAAGCTACATTCACTGCCAGAGCAAAAGGCCTCTCACTTTAGCTAAAGAAACACTCTAGCTACCAAGATGTTTCATTCTAGGTCTTTTTCAGTATATATGGACAGACAGCCCTGATTTACCAAACATTCAAGAAAAGTCAACAGCAGAAAAGAAAGATAGCAAATTTGACAAAGAAAGAAAGAAACTTTGAAGGAAAAAGGGTCGTTACAGAAAATAGATGAGCCCTAAAGTAATACGCTAAATTTATCATCACACAGATTTAAAAGTCTATGAAAAAAAATTTCTAAAAACATGATCGCCACAATTAAAAGAACTCAATAGATTGACTGAAGAGCAGGATGGATATGGTTGAAGATTCAGTTTTGATCCAGAAAATCTGGCCCATAGACTCTCTCAGAATACAGTGCCAAGTATGACAGAAAAGATAAGTGACATGGCAGATAGATCCAGAAGTTCTAACAGATATATCTCAGGTGGTGAAATACTATGATAATTAAACTGTCCTATGTGAGACCTTTGGGCACAAGGTCAAGACATGGAATCAGCTACTGGATAATGGACTCTGGCTCTAGTGAAAGGTGTTGGTGGGCAGTGTAGATGCTAGAGGGGGCAGAGAATCAGAGGCTGTTCTCTTCCCTTTATAAGCTATCATATTTTTGTCCTCATCTTCTTTTTTTTCTTTCTTTTTTCCTCTCCAGTCTTTTGTTATCTTTTCCTTTCTCCTGCCCAACTTGTTTCCTTAGCCTTATGCCTCTTGAAACCTTTTTTCTTGTCGGTATGGAAACTTTGTAAACACTGTCTGCAGCTATCACCCTCCCCTCATTTACCTCAATTTCTTCCCCTCTATGCTTCTGGCCTTCAGCAATACTACAGCACAGGGTTTAACAGATTCTGGCCTATTTACAAACTTTTATACATGGAGCTGTATTCAGGGGAGGAAATCTCAAGAAAGAAAAAAGAGCTATTTGCCTCAAGACAGATTATAAATGAAAAACACTCTACTTTCACAGACTTGTAGAGCTAGAAGACACCTTCTATTTTTTTAAAATTAATTAATTAATTTATTTTTGGCTGTGTTGGGTCTTGCTGCACACGGCCTTCTCTAGTTGCAGCGAACAGGGACTACTCTTCCTAGAGGTGTGCGGGCTTCTCACTGTGGTGGCTTCTTGTGTTGCAGAGCACAGGCTCTAGGTGCACGGGCTTCAGTAGTTGTGGCACACAGGCTCAGTAGTTGTGGCTCGTGGGCTCTAGAGCACAGGCTCAGTAGTTGTGGAGCACGGGCTTAGTAGCTCCGCGCCATGTGGGATCTTCCCAGACCAGGGCTTGAACCCATGTCCCCTGAATTGGCAGGTGGGTTATTAACCACTGCGCCACCAGGTAAGTCCCCCTACTATTTTTATTAACTTTAATTTTCATCAAATTAACACATATACATAAATTTAAAAGTCAGGACCAAAAGGCCTATTATGAATAAAAGCAATTTCCTGTCTTGCCCCTTCCGATCCTTTAATTATTTCCCTTTCAACAGAGGCAACCATCCACAACTTGTGTAGCTGTTTTCTTTAGCATTTGCCTAATTATTTCTAAAATATCTCCATTTTAGATTTCTGACTCCCCATCATGATAGATGAGGTTTTAGTTCTCTCACATCACCTCTCTTATTACCTCCTGTGCCCTCAATTCCCTAACAGAGATCACAGTTCTTTATAAAATAAAAAGTTAATATTTAGATTCTTACGACTACACAAATATTACTCACTGCTAAGTCATGTCGTGTACTATGTTCAAACACCCTTTCTTATATCATGATTTCTTTTTTCTGGAGTTAACAATTATCTTATTTTTTTTCATTTTCCTGCTTTTCTAGGAGAATTTTTTGGATGCTTCCACATTTTTGACATAAATCTATCATTAATATTTCCTATAAACTCAAAGAGATAAATCTAATTTCTCCCTTGGAGGCCGCCTTTCCAGAGGACTCGGGCCCCCTGCTCCAATCAACACTGGTTGTTCTCTAATCTTGCTGATCATTCCTAGACTTCCCTTCAGATCCTCTGTTTCTCCTGGACCCTGTTTTTCTTTTTTGGTTTTCTCCCTGTTCGCTGAAGTATATCTTCTAGGACCTGTCAAACAAACAAAAAAAGAGCATGCAAAGGAAGTATACAATGAGTGTATGGACTAAAAAATTTTTGAAAAGATATTTCATCCATGAGTAACATGGGAAGAAAAAAAGGGACAAAAAGCAAGAAAGATTTTTTGGAAATTAGATATCCAAAATTTTTTAATTGCAAGAGAAATATTAGAAAATAAAGCTGAGAAAAGCTGTCAGAAAGAACAAAAAGACCAAAAGACATATAGAAAGCAGGGAAGAAAAAGTTAAGTTCGACCTTGTTTTGTTTGCTCTCTTTCAAGTTACAGACTTCCTTCAAAGTCCTGATTATCTTTGTCTGTGTCTATTCTATACAGACACAGTGTTCTAAAACACTGACTGGTTAGGCTCAGTGTGAGGCTTGTGTCTGCTGGTAGCCTTCACTGTTGGATGCTTTTGCATTTTAGGATGACCTTTGCATTTTAGGGATTTCCCCATACATACCAATATTCAGACATCTTCTTTCTGGCCATTTGGTATCTCCTGAGATAACCCCTCCAGTCTCCCACATTGGAAGGGGAAGGATGAGGATGAAACCAATCAATATGCAGACTTTCATTTTATCTCCTCTTAGCCTTACACCTCATTGTTTCCCAACTGTGCCAGATATCCCAGAGTCTGGAATCTCTATTTCAATTAGAAGACTTCTGAAGTTGTTTCATCTAACTCTTATTTTGCAGATAAAGCGAATGAGACTCAGAAAATTCATGTGCTTAAGGTATTACCGTTAATAAACGGGAAATATGAGACTTGAACCTAGGCTCCTGCTCTCATCTAGTGTTCTGGTCAGCTGAAAAACTGCTTCCAAAAATGTCAGAGATGACTTGAGATTCTTCTTTCCAGAGGTCTGGAAATCTTGGTAAGCTTTTGGGAATTGTGTCATGCCAGCTAAAAGCTGTAGTCAGAAATAAACAAGGCCCACATCTGGTCCCATTAGAATAGGGACAGGCAAATTTTGAAAGTGAGCTGGTTAGTTTCCTTTACTTTCAAGGTCACACAATGGAATTATCACCACTATTTTTTTCAACTTCAAAATCTGATGGGTGAAAACTATCTTCATGAATTGGAAGTATACTATTGGAAGTATACTACTCTTAAGTAGGAGAATGCTAACATGGGCTAGAGGAGTCATGACCTATTTCAACATAGATATCTCCTAAACAGTGCCCCATGAAAAACTCATTTGTGGGGTAACATGTATTAGTTGAGAAAAGGAATTCCATAATCAAGAAAAGTTTGGAAAATGCTGGATTAAAGAAATCTTTAAATTAAATTTAAATTTAACTTGTAAGACAGGCTACAAGGATGTATTGTACAACATGGGGATATACAGTCAATATTCTGTAATAATTGTAAATGGAGTGTAAACTTTAGAAATTGTATAAAATTTTGTTTTAAATTAAAGAACAATAAACTGGCACAAAGATAAAGCAAACAATTTTTAAAATATATAAACTAGTTCATCTAACACAGGACTTCCTAAAACCTTTGATATGCACTATGGAATTTTAATAGAGGAATGGTGTATTATGTCACGTAGCATTTGCCCAGTGTATGTTAGCACAAAATCCTTTTTTTCATAGGACTAGTGTTCAAGGAATACACTTTGGGAAACATAATCTGATTCAATATTATATTTCTGAAAGTCCTACTATGGAATGTTTTGGGTAAGAACACAAAATTGCTCTCCTTAACATCAACTGCTCACCTTAACATCAATTACAAAAAAGTAGAGGTTATACTATAACTTAAAATAGACATGATGAGTGAAGTTCATATGTCTGAAAGTAACTGTGTATTACTAATAGTGGCATTAATGAAAAGATATTTCACTCTCAACAAACAAAAGGTCTGTGCAATAATGATGAGAGACAAAGCACTAATCCATATTATCATTAAACATTTAAAATGAAGTTCTGTCCCCAACACATACTATTCAGCCTAGAAGTGGGTCTGGCAGTGGTGGTCTGAAGTGCAGCTGGCAGGATCTCCGATTTGATGGCTACAGTGGTGACCGCACCATCCATCCTCTCTGTCTCACATAAGCCTGGCAACTGTGCTGCCTTCTCCAGCGTGGGTAGTAACTGATCAAACTGGTCAAGGTCAGCTGTAAACTAAGAACGGAAACCAAAGTTAGAGGAAATATATTCTACACTTCCACCTGAAACAGTGTAGAAAACAGGTTGTTCCTTTATATGAATTGAGTGTGACTATGAGAGAATGAAGAAAGAAGAAATAATTAGAAAGATTGGGGTCTCAATGAAATAACAGGACCTAACACTGGAACAAAATGTGGACGCTTATGATATTAATATACTACAGGATATAAGATAACATACACATAGTGTTTATCTACTATATCTTGGTATAAAATGTATGCACTGGAAAAAGACTGAACTGGAAAGAAATATCGAGAGTACTGTGTTACGACGATAGCATCATGGGTGATTATCTTGTCATATTTTTCAAAATTTTATAAAATGGCTTACTTTATAATGGTGCAAAACATACACTGTTTTTTTAAATAATTTTAAAAAGTTTGGGGAAGTTTTTAATACATATTAGCTTGAAAGATCCCAGAAAGGTCACTTCCCACTTAAGGGCTTACTAGAATAAGAAACATATCTTCTAGCATAGGTAGGGAGTTCCTACATCTGTCTGTGGCTATGCACAGGAGAAAACTGACCTTTATTTCACAGTGTCATTCCACTATGGTTACCTTAAGATAATTCATCAACATAAAATGTCTACCTGTTTGGGTTTCATTATTTACTTCAACAAAAATTTCTTTCTAGATTGTGTAACAGAATTACATGTATGTATTTTATTTATTTATTTTTTTTGTGGTACGCGGGCCTCTCACTGTTGTGGCCTCTCCCGTTGTGGAGTACAGGCTCCGGACGTGCAGGCTCAGCGGCCATGGCTCACGGGCCCAGCTGCTCCGCAGCATGTGGGATCTTCCCAGACCGGGGCACGAACCTGTGTCCCCTGCATCGGCAGACGGACTCTCAACCACTGCGCCACCAGGGAAGCCCAATGTATGTATTTTTTAAAAGTGTGGCTTCTTTCACTTAACGTTACATTTCTGAAGTTTAGACACCTTGTCGCAAGTAGCAGTAGATCACTTTGTTTTGGTTGCTGAATAGTATCTCATTGTATGAATATGCTACAATATATTTATCAATTCTACTGTAATGGATTTGGGAGTTTTTCTGGGTTTTGGCTAATACAAGTTAAACTACAATGACTATTGTTGAACATGTCTTTTGTGGCACGTGCAGAAAGTACTAACAATAAAGGAAAAAACTGACAAATTGGACTACGTTAAAATGAAGAACTTCACTCCCAACAAAAAGCACCATTAAGAGAAAGAAAAGGCAAGGCACAACATAGAGAAGATATCCGCAAATATATAAACAATAAAGGACTCACCCAAAATGCATAAAGAACTCTTACAGGTCAATAGGAAAAATATAACATATTGGGAAAATGGGCAAAACACTGGAACAGGCTATTTACAAAAGAAGAAATCCAAATGACCAATAAATGTTTACCAGGGAAAGGCAAATGAAAACTACGAAATATCACTACACAGACCCCAGAACAGCTAAAATTTAAAAGATTGACAACAGCAAGTATTAACAAGGACATGGAACAACTAGAAGGAATTCTCACACACTAGGAAAACTGGCATTATCTACTAAAGATGAACACATACATATTTTACGATCTTGCAATTCCACTCCCAGGTATAAACTCAGCAGAAATACATGTACATGTGCACTAAAACAGATGTGCCAAGATTGTACACAATGGTGTTTTCTTATAAAGCTGTTACTTTTAAAGTTAATTTGAAAGCCTGAGAGTTTTAACATAGTTATTATTTAAAGCTGTTTTTCAGCTTAGAAACCCAGCACTAGTTTAGTCGTACCAAGAGGCAGCCTTCTCAAAGAGCACACATGTAAAGAAATAACCCAAACAGTGTTATAGTAAATAGAGACAATACAGAGCACTATGAGAGTGGAGAGGAAGGGAATGTTTAACTAAGGCTACTGGGGAAGGCTTCACAGGAATGATGTCTGAATTGTTTGTGAAGGAGTAGAAGTTCAGCAGACATAGAAAGGAGAGCAAGGCAGAAGATGCTTAGAAGAGACATGGCTTATCCCAGGAATGGCAAGGGCTTCCATGTGCCTAGAATGCAGTATGCCTGAGGGAAGAGAGAGACTTCTGTGAGATGAGGGCAGAAAACAGAGCTGACTCAAGAAACTGCAGGACCTATACGTAATAAGTGTGAATCTTGATTCACAATGAAGAGTCTTATTAAAAAACTGCTTTGTGAATACATTTTCAGCTATTTCATGTATGTCTATATTCTGTCTAAATAATGTGTAAGCTCCTAGCAGGGAGGAATCACATTTTCTGTTTTTCTTAAATTCCTTCAGAGTCCACAGCAATTATTCAATAAATGAAGCTGCCTATTACTTTTCACTCCACGCCCTACCCCCAGCCTAAACACAGAGGTTCCTGATCCATAACAATTTATGCAAAGGTTTATTTGTATTTACTTTTGTTTCAGGGCATGTTATATACCCTACTACCCAGAATACTCAAAGTCCCTATTCTGATGGGGGTTGTGGATTGAGGGCAGTTAGAATCAGACGAGAAGGAAAAAGACTTTTAAAAATGCTTCAAAGGAAATTAAATAGCAAAGCAAGCCAGACTAGGCAGCTTTGTCCACCTCCTCACATTTCTCTCTCATTTCATTTATATCAGAGGTTCCCAAACGTAGTTACATATCAGAGTTCTCTGGGGAGTGTCTTTAAAATACAGGTTTCTAGGTTCTATTCTGAAAGAGTTAGATTTAATAGGTGGGAAGATGGGAGGAGGGGGCAGGGAAGGTATTTTTTTAAACCTCCAAAGATGTGAACTCTGATTTTATAGAAAGAAAGAAACATCTACTTTCTTAGAATGCCAGATTAATATTGTCACCCTCTAAGATTCCAAAGAGAACTTTTCAGGGCATCCCGTAATTTCTCAACCATCGAAACTAACCTTTTAACATATGCCCAAGGGATAGGCAAAAACATAGCCTGAATCCAAATATGGTCTATGGATGGAATAAAATAAATGAAAAGAAAAAAATAACTAGGAATGTTCATTCTGTGAAGCAAGGAATTACCTACCTGGCTCTGTGACTCCAGTTTAATTTCCTCAGGAGCAGGTTTGGTCATTGGGGCTGGATTTGTGTTACAAGGATCCATCTGTTCTTTCTTTTCCACCTTCACCTTTACATCATCCAGGCTCAGGTTTGGAGTGGACCTTAAATCTTTCTCATCTTTATCTAAAAGGTAGCGTAGGAGCTGATGGTCTTTTGATTCTTTTTTCTTTGAAGCATCCAGTTCCAGCTTTATATTCGAGTTCCCTTGTACCTGTCCAGTCACTGCCACAGAAGTAGATGCACTGTCCTTTTTATCAGGCTCCACAGACAAAGTTGTGATATCCGAGGGGCTACCCTCCTGTAAGAGCCGGTGTAGGATTTTGTGCCGCTCTGTCAGTGAGCTATGAGAGGAAGGGCAAGAACCACTTGAAGAGCTAGCAGAGGCAGAGTTGGGAGTACCTGTGCAGGACAGTACCTCTTTGCAACTTGTGTCTATATCAGCATGCCGTAACTGCTGCTCTGCAGTTGTTGTCAAAAGCTGCACTAGTTTGTGACTGGTTTGAGAGTATTTATTGTCTCCATCTGAGAGTCTGTCACTGTTATGCAGAAGCCCAGAATCCAGAGGTTTGCCATCATTAGAGCTGTTGTCAGACTGAATCATTTCATTTAAAATGGATGCGATCTCTTTATTATCTTTGGATTCAGCTTTTGCTGGCTGTATATTTAATCTGTTAGGTGAATTCTGTGAGCTCATCTGCCTGAGGACTGGAGAACTGGCAGAGAAGCCAACAGAGTTATTGGGTCCTTCATTCATACTCTGTAAAGGTGTTACTGGGATGTTTGAATAAGATCGGTTACTATTATTACAGGCAGTACTTGTCATGCTAACGGGGGAGCTTAATGTCGGAATATTAGGAGGAAATGAATTGTTTGGCATCCTGGGCCTTGTTGCCAATCCAGAACTAACTTGTCTCCTTGGAGACATGAACTGTGCAAGGGATATTCCTGTACCTTCCATAGGAGAATTATTGAGGTTTAAAGACGGATTAGTGCTCTGGGAACTGGCCTGTCCCTGGTTTAAGGCAACACTGGCTACAATCTGATTTCCAGGTGAGCATCCAAAACTCCCTTGGCTGTTGCTAGAATTACTATGACTGCTGCTATGAAGGTCTGAGCTCTGTTGGCGGTTTACTCTGGTGGATACCACGTTGTTGTTGGATGGTGGCAATGGAGCTGAACGGGCCGCGCTGTGAGCTGGAGAGATACTAGGATTGACGGAAGGGTTTACCCGGGGAATTGACATTCCAGGATTAGTGTCCTCTTGAGGAGAAAGACCACTGTGTTCCCTAGAGGAGGAAAAGACATTCAAAGATCTTCACTGTTTTCCATTATAATATTTTTATGGTGCATATTATAAAACAAGACCATTAATCTCACTAATGTAGCAAACTATCAAGTAAAAAGCTTCTCTATCACTTTAAACTAAGAAAAGCAGTGGACTGTTAGTACTACTGTGAAATATTAGCATCACTCAATAGGCAATAGTGCTTAAGACCCTGTAAATATGATAATGGTTTCAGTTAAATGGGAGAGAAACCTTTCTTGGCCTTGGAAAAAAATCCAATATATGTACTCTTAAGCTTTTCAAAATTTCATATAAATAATTAACACTACATAAGACTTTTAGTTAAAAGAGAAACTTTCCACACCTCTCTGGTTACAAAGTATTTATTTATGACTCCCTTGCTACAGCTTTTAAGTATTTCAACTCCAAAGAGGAAGACTGGATAAGGAAAATACTGTGTCACTGATGTAAAAATTAAAAAGGGTGACATGCAGACATAGCAGATGTTCTGAAAGAGAAATCACAATATGAAAAAAAGAACTGTGCTAATTCCACTCACAAGCATAAATTAAACTAAAATTAGAAAATGCAGAATACTGAATTCAGATTTTCATCAAGTTCTTTACTCAAATCCATAATTACGACAACAGATTTGTGACTGGTATAACCATGTTCCCATAAGCAAATATATCAGATGAGAGAAAGATGAAGTGAGGGAAAATGTCTTTGCTTTTGTTTAATGCTAAATTTTAAATAGTTGTAAATGTGGGATTTTGAATAATTCATAGGATAAAAGAATGGTTTCATGAATTTACCATATATAATAGTGCAAAACATATTTTGAGAGGAGAACAAATTAGAGGCAATGACATTCAAAAAATCTCAAGTGGATAGTTTAATAATTTGTAGTTTGATAAACTGTCAACTTGAACTCAGGAGCCACTGAGTTTTGCCCTAATGAAAATAAAGCACTTTTAAAATTAAAAAATAACAATACTAATAAACTCAAATCTTTTATAAGACCATAAGTTCACATATGGAAAGTTGGAAATTCTTAGCCTCGTTTTTGGTTTTTACCCCTTAAGCATATATTCAGCCACACCTTTCCTGTCTCCCTTTTTAAACAACAAAGCTATTGTTAGGCGACAGAACTATAAAACTCAGTATGGATATATTAACTATATACTCATCATGCTAGTTTAATGCCTAATTTAAAATTTGTTTTCTCGCCATCAAGAATATAAAACTTTTTTCTCTAAGAAGAGATATGTGAACTGACTTATTTCATATGAAGCTCTCCAAATAAGTAGTACCTGTCGATGATATGAATTCCCATGATGAAAGGTTGCATGTCTGGACTTTGAGGGTAGCAAAGTTTACACTTGGTGTGGGCGCTAAGCATTGTCCCATCATTCAATATGAATCTATAGGATGGGCTGGAGGCAGTGCCACGAGTCATCACTGTTTCAAACAAAAGAGAAACCTAGTTAAAATTCTGACACTTATACTTTGGGCAAAGGAGAGTTACCAAGCCTTATTTCTACCTAGAACTTCATTTAAATGCCCTTCTAACTGCTGCCTGCTCAGACTCAAAATACAGTCAGATAAAGCAGATATCTGAGGGGGAAAAATGATTCTGGGTGAAATATACAATCTGATGACAAGTTTTAATTTAGTCCTACTTGAATGGGTACCTCCTCACAGAAGTTATGATTATGAAGAAACCACAAACCACAAAAAATCAACCTTAATCTTTCCCTATAATGGGGCAGCTCCTTAAATTTATTAAGTGTTCATTAAAAATACCAAGAAGTAATTTTCTCCCCTCTCATTCTCAGTATTATCTCTAACAAGCTCTCCCCCAACCTTTGGCTGGCTGATTTTTAAAAAGAGCTTTATTGAGATATCATTAATATACTATAAAATTCACCCTCTGAGTTTTGATTAGTTTGCAGAGCTCTTTAACTGAAATTCAAATTTAATTTTTCACTCAGGAATGTGAATTGATAAGGTCCCCACTTGTCAAATTATTATAGTCATATATATTATTTTTGATGTTGAGTTTAGTTTAGTAAGCAAATTAAGATAAAGCCACTGATTACTAATATAAAATAAAAACTAGGTTAAAGTAGTCAAATCACTGTATAAACAACACAATTTACTTTTGTCTTAAAGCTTTATTAACAACAGATAAAATTCTAACTCTACTGGTAAATATTTATGAAATATGTAAAGGCTCTACCAGACTACTAAGTAAGAAAATGTCACTGATGTTTCAGTAATACAATAGAATTCTTTTTAAAGAAAGATTTAGTAGATAGACTCAGCTATACCAAGGTTAAAAATCATATCCACTGAAATACAAGGGTTACTACCACAAATGACTATTATAATTTAGCCTGTAATAAATGTTAGTCCTATTTTTCAAAGACATTTCAGAAAGGGCTTCAGTCACACTTTAAAGACATATGAGAAAGACAAAATGACCAACTGATAAATAATTTTTGAAGCTACATATTACTTTAAGTAAAGAGAAGGCAGGCTCTACTTTATTGCCATGGGTATACCACATAAACTGAAGTGGGCATAATCTGCTGTAAATCTATGCCATACATAAATCTCCCAAAGTACCAAAACCAGGATATAAAGTTAATTTCAAGGATTCCTTACCCACTTGGCAATTTCAGCCAAATCACTGGCACATTTACCAAATATAACACATGGAGAAATTTAGTATCTAGTGAAATAATAAATGATGAAAAAGTCTTTAATGAAAACTGATAATTTCTGTGTAAGGATATAAGTTAAATGTTTGCTCTGACAAAACCTTAAAAAATATTAACAATTCCCAACTGTTAATATCTTCTGATAATGTATTTTAGAAAACACAACTACAACAAAAAAGTGGCACTTTAAGATAAATTATTAACCTGGGATAATGAGAAAGCTACAGATATATAAATGGCCAGATAAGACACAGAATATGTTTCACGTTATTTTGCTTATGCCATTTTGTCTATTTTTTCATCACACTTTATTGCGCTTTAGGATCATTCTGCTGGAAAACATTCTCTGGCTCTTCACCACTGGGCTGGCTGTCCAATATGGTAGTCATCAGCCACTTTCATAATGTGGCAAATTGATGTGGCAAATTAAATTTAAAATTAAAAGAAATTTAAAATTAAAAGAAATTTAAAATTCAGTGCCTTAGTCCCACTAGCCACATTTCAAGTACTCAATAGCTGCATGTGGCTAGTGGCTACCATATTGGACAGTACAGCTCCATACAATCTGATTTCATTTTGCATTTCCAATCTTATTTTTCATTGTTTCATAAACATTTCTTCTATATCTCTTTGAATAGGAGATAGAAAACCTTTTATACACTTATTTTTCTTCTTCAGGTAGAATAAACCTAAGGGCTAGTCCTGTGTTCCACTCTTATTTTCCACTCTCCATTGAAATTGTACGATGCTTTTAAAATGAAGAACTAGAAACTCAGGCTAACATGGGAATATTAAGATACTGTGGTTTACAGAACCATCAATAGTCCTTTGGTAATTATGCTGCCTTAACTTGGAGAACTACATCTAAACTAGTGAAAATTCCAAAATTGGGGAATCCCTTCTAACTTAATACAGGAAATTATTACACTTTAAGTTTTGAAGTTAGGTTATTTATTTTCGATAATAAGGTGTGGAATAAGACTCAGCACAAGGAAGGCAGCACAGGTCAATGAAAAGAATAAACGCCTAGGAATCAGATTTAGGTTTGAACTCTGACTTTGTCATTTACAAGTTTAGGACTTAATAATGCAAATTAACCTTTGCCCATTGTCACTAAAATGGAGCCAGTTTATTGTGAGATAATATCTAGCATGGAACCTGGTACATAGCAGGTACTGAATGAATATTTCCTGAATAAATACCAAAGAAAAGACAAACTACAAATAAACAGCTTCCAAAGTACCTATGTCCTGAGTCATACTCACTCACATTCAGCCAATCCCAAGATACCATTTATACTAATAGCTTCAACCCTACCTAACAATCTAATATTCTTAATTAAGATATGAGTATGGGAGCCATAATTCTTTACAGAACTGGTTGGTTACACGTCTGTTCTACACACCAAATTTTCCCCATAAGAAAGATCTGTGCCTGAACAAAACTATTTGGAATTTCATTTGATCACAGGTCCTGACCTTGTTTTCTGATTTAGTTTTACCAGGTTTTGTTTCCTGATTTAGTTTGGCCAGGTTTTGATCTCTGACTCCTGTGTCCATTTCTAAAATTTTTAGAACACTTAGTGAGGAGGGATGTTCTTGATGTGGTAGTATTGCCACCCCAGAAACTCTTCAAAGAACCTTTAAAATGGCAATCGTTTTTGCTTTTGTCCCCCCAGAGTAGGCCTCAACAGAGCCAGGAAACAGAGCAAAGGAAACTGTTTTCTCTGGTCATAGCAGCTATAGAAGTAGAGCTATTTGGGTTTTTGACTCCACCTAATTTGGTGCTGAGATAACCTCAACAAGCATGCCTTACTGATGTTAACCAACTGGGCAGGTTTAAAACGTATGGCAGGGTACTACAGATCAATGCTGTAAGAGATTTCTCTTTCTTTTTGATATTTCCCTAGATATATGCAGAAAAATGCAATTTAAAAATTGTTACTAAGATAAAGAAAAAAAATTACCCCTAGATGCTCTAAGATTTTCAGTCACCAATGTGTAAACTCTATTCAGTATACCAAAATTTCTAAAAAAGGAAAATAAACTCATATTTTGAATATTTTTAATAAAGTTAGACAAAAAAAAAGATTTTCAGTTAACTCTGTTATACAGAACATGGACATTCTGGTTAATCATTCATATGGGAACTTATGTTTTATAGCAACACTTCCAAACTTATTGATACTACAAACTCCTTCCAACTGTCTCATGATTTTTTTAATGAAAATAACTTTATTTTGTGATTATAAAGTTAACAGAGAAATGAACAAAGAGTAAGTAAAGATAAACTTGGATAATCCCATCACTCAGAGATAACCACTGTTAACATTTTGTTAGCCTTCTAATATTGGATAAATAGATATACAAGAATGAGATCTTACTATATATGCCATGCTTTCTTAGCCTACTTTTTTTTTTTTTTCGGTATGCGGGCCTCTCACTGCCGTGGCCTCCCCCGTTGCGGAGCACAGGCTCCGGACGCGCAGGCCCAGCGGCCATGGCTCACGGGCCCAGCCGCTCCGCGGCACATGGGATCCTCCCAGACCGGGGCACGAACCCGTATCCCCTGCATCGGCAGGCGGACTCTCAACCACTGCGCCACCAGGGAGGCCCTAGCCTACTTTTTAATGTAACAATGTATCATGGACATCTTTCAAAGAGAAGAAACGATCCATTACATTACATTACATTATTGATAATAGGTAAACAGAACTTTCATAAAACTTTTCTAGGCTATCTAGCCCAACATTTCCCATGACTACTACTCTCCTCAAGTGCTAATAGATGTGCTACAGGAAAAAGTATTCTGAGGAAAAATAAGTCTGGGTAACAAAGTCAAACATGAACCTTTATTGTAGAACCTCCCAGAAACTTAAATACCTTAAATATGTCTTATGAATCCCCAAAAGTGAAGACTGAAATATTTCCCATATTTAATTCAGCATGAAACATCATTTCCTAGTTATAGCTATTAATATCTTGTGGAACCTATGTTTATGTTTTCCAAACTTTTCTGTAATAAAACATCTTAGACTATAGACTCTGGTTCAGTAGTGTGGGTGGAGTCCAGAAATCTGGTTTAACAACTGCCCAAAATGAATCTTATCAGGGACGTTAGGGAAGCATTTAACCTAGACTTTTCTCTAAAAGAATGATTCTGAATTTGAACAGAACTTAGGAAGCTTTTCTAAACTATATACCTTTATGATCTTCCTCCCAGTTTAAAAAGTTCCTCAGGTGGTCCTGATACCCATTTCCCCCCCAGTCTCAATGGATAACAACTGCTTTAATCTAGTTCATCCTGAATGCTTCCACAATATTCTTTGGCTGAAATGTGTTTTCAAATTTGATTCTGGAAAATAAAATGGTCAATACCCTTTAAAAGCAGTCTGTGAGCTGTCTGTCAAAAGCAGCTGAAAAACTAAGCTAAGAACTTAAATCTTTTTTTTTTCACACAAATACTAACGTTTAATCTCGTTTTCAAAGTCCAAGAATGAAAACTTGCAATTAACCACTGAGCAAGCCACATATTTAGGTAATATTTCTTAAAAAGTAAGAAATTAAATTTTTAATGCATATTAGGATTTTATACCAGCTGCTGCCTTCAAAAGGTAAGTTCAAGGCAGGAAAAAAGACAGATGGATTACAAATTTTCTTGCCTAAATATCAATTACTATAGAGGTTTTACATTTTAAAAGTTTTACACAAAATCAAGGATATAGTGGCATAATTTGTTTCATTCTTTCACACTGTCCCTCAGTGCAGAGGCAGCAAGGAAACTGCAAATGCTATTTACATCTCTCTCCATTCTTGATAGACCAGTGGTTCTCAAACTTGATGTTGAATATAACTTGACTGCTGAATATAACATATAAGAAAAAGATGTGCTCGATTCATGAACACTGTTTGCCAAGTTGTCCAGAATCTCCAAAACACTAGAATCAGTCATGTGAATTCTGGGCAATTTAATTCTGAGAAAAAAGTTATTTCTATTGAGGAATTTTTTTTTCTAAAAAAAGTACAAGAAAAGGACATTAAGACATGAGTAATGGAGAAGAGGTGTTGAATTATATTTCTTTACATTTCTCTCTAAATTGTTTCACTTCATATGTTAATGATAGGTTAGTTACTTATTATACTTTAATCAATCTATTTTATAAAGAATTCCAATGGTTTAGAAACATATACTTTAAACCACGGCTCAATCACATCTATGGGCAGCCTAGACATTTGGACAATGAGACAATAATCTAGACCTGCTTTGCCTTGGCCAAAATGTATATAAATTATAGGCAAATAAAATTGAAAGTCTTTTAAGGAAAGCCTTGGAAGGTTCAACTTATAAAGTTAAGGCAAAAATCAAAGAGAAGAGTATCATATACTGCAGCATTTTAGGCAATGAGTGAAGACAGTGCTCTGAGTCTCCCATTTATGCAAAAGTCAAGTGCTATTGCTGGTAGAGGGAGTCACAAAGTTTGCAACCAGTGGATGGCATTAACTGCTTTCTGTAATGGTTTCCAAACCTGACTGCACTTCAGGATTGCCTGGGGAACTTCTTGGTCATATCCACTGAAATACCATCTTTGGGGATGGTAACAGTCTAGTAAGAGGCCAACTGAAGAACCATTAGTCTGTAGGAAGCTGTCCCAGAAGTAAACAGACTAGTGAGATTCATACAGATGGCTTCCTGAAAAAAAAAAAAATCAAGCTGCTTCCTTCACATACCATTAGGAAGCAGCTGACCTAAAATGGAATGAATGGAAAATCATCTGTAAACTTAAGAAACCTAACGGGAAAATGTTAAAATTAAGAAAGGTGATGGAATAATGAAAAATATTTTTTAAATTGTTTTTCAGGAATGGCCATACAAAGAGTCTCTTTCCAGACAAACTATTTACTTAGAGATTACAGAATAAATTACACTGGGAAAGGTGTATTAGGCTACCATAATTACATGACAATATTTTAAAATATATCAAAACCCCTTATCTCTGAATCTTTACAAACTTTCTGGCCTTCACTCTCAGTTAATTTTCCCTATCTTTCCTAAAATACTGTTAAGTTCCTTAAGGGCAGGGAATATACTTGTTTCATATTCCCATAGTACTTACTATGACACAGCAGTTGTTCAATTATTAATTAATAATTTCATATGACATATTTTTAACTTGAAACTTCAACCTGAGTCAGGTACTGTAACAGTCATGAAGTAAACATGCATGATATAGATTTGTATTATCTAGAAGCCCTCTGACATGCCTGTTCTGCTGGGAGTGATCGTCAAAAGCCAGACAAAAATATCACTTCCTCTCTAAAGCCATCCCTGATTCTCCAAGTCAGAATTAATTTTTTTCCTTCTTTTGTTATACCTCTTTTATAGCCCAGGCCACACTGATCTTTAAAACTGTCATATATCCTCCTAACAGATTTTGAGCTCCTGGAGGGCAAAACCCTGCTTTGTCATCACTGAATCCCTGGCACCTTACATAGTGTTCTGTGTATGTGAGGAACTTGATACGTGTCTGCTGAATGAATGAATGAATGAATGAATGAATGAGTGACCACCACATGATATCCTGTTTTTTATAATGTGCATCCCCAAATTCAGGATCCACTCATGAATTACTTTGCTTACCCGCTTCTTCCTTCCTAAAACTGATTATTGCAAAAACTGTAATTTGGAAAGAATACTTATCAAGCCATAAATTCCATATAAATTATTCAATATTAATAAAGAGCAAGGTTAATGAAAACAGCTGAGAGAGAAAAACCTTACCTTCTTGAAATAGTTGTCTGGCATAAGATGGCTCTCTGCCTTGAGGTTGGAAAAAAGCATAAATGCACTTCCTCACTAAATCTTCCCAGCCAGTTCTGCCAGCAGCTCTCAGGGAACTAGTATCAATAGAGATGATTTTACCTATACAAAGAATGAAAGTTTATATTTATGAGAGCCTCCTGATACAAGTCATTCATGTTTCAAAACTAACAACTGCATCTAAAAAATATTCTGCCACCTCTCAAATGTTTAATGGACAAAAGCACTATTAATTTTTATAACATATGGTAATGGAATATATCAGTGACATGATAATACAAAATTGTTTTTGCCTTGGAGTGCGTTATATTATATCCTAAAATTCAATACCAATCAACTAGTAAAGTCATATCATAAAGACCTGAAGCTGCAGAGACTAATGTAGGTCAAACTCCTCTGGCTTGCTCGTTGGATCCTGCTCTCTACATATACTAATGTTTGGATCACTTATTGGGGATGGGAGGCAGAGATGAAATATATTATTTTGGTTTAAATTAATTTCCAATAATTAAGTGAAGAGAATATGAGAAAGTAAGGAAGCCTTTCCTTTCCTACCTCCTCTTGGGCTATAGACAATATTGCATTTAAGAATAAAGACTGAAGGCAAAAAAAGGACAATCAGAAAAAGATAAGTGAGAACATTAAGATCTGCTAGGCATTCTGCAAACAGAACATAAGCTTTATAAAATTTAGTGGTGATTTGACATTGTTATCACATTTGAATAAGTTTCCTAAATGACTATGGAAGAATTCAGGCAAATTATTTCTTAATCAGGAGCCAATTAATCCAGTTTGTGATTATTCAGATCTGTTTTATTTTATTTTTTATGCAATCTTATATTCACACAAAGTAATATTGGTAAGATATATATATATGTATGTGTGTGTGTGTATATATATATATATAAATTAAGAAATAGATTAATAAGATGAAAACTTACAAAGCCCCATCCAACTTCAAAACTTGAACATTACCAATATCATCAATATTATTCAATTATGTGTGTACTCCTCACTTGTCACATCCCTCTGTCTTTATATTCTCCTGTCTATCTAGATTGCTCCCAGTTTTTTGTCATTACAATCAATACTGCTATGAATATCTTCACATTTTCCATAGTGCATGTGTGTAAGAGTTTCTCTTGAGTACATATGTAGGAAGAGAACTGTTGAGACACAGGTTATGTCAATGTTCAACTTTATAATATTGAACTGTTTTCCAGACTCTTATATAAGAGTTACTGTTAGTCCAACATCCATTCCATCACTTGGTACTGTTGGGCTTCTTTATTTTTTACAATTAGTAGTTGAAAAATGGTTATGGTCTAACTTTGTATTTCCCTGATTAATGAGGTTGAACATTTTTCATGTTTATTCACCACTCAAGTTTCCTCTTCTGTGAATGCCTGGTTGTCTTTTCCTCATCTTCCCTTTTTTCACACAATCAACTCAAATCTATTGCACTGTTTGTGCCTCTTCATTTTAACTAATCCTTTCTTTATATATTTCTCTTGGTTTGTTTACAAATAAAGTATTTATTAGACCTCTTTAACGTAGGGTCTTGAATCTAATATAACCAAGTATGTCTGATCAGGTTGTCACCCAAGTCTTGGCATAAATGTAGAAAGAAAATAAATTAAAACTTAAATGAGGGAATTTTTGTTATTTTAGAACAGCTCGGGGAAAACCTGATGAACACTGTGATTGAAACTACAGATAATTTCAGATTTTCTAAGAGTTTTAATCATTCAATCTTTGTCTCATCACATAAGAGACTAAGAGTTCGTTATAGCAGAGAATCCACTATTATATAATCTTCAAATGCAATAATACTCCTCATATGCAGTGACTAAGTGAGGCATGTGTGTTTGTGTTTATGTGTTCAAGGTCAGTATTAACCCACATGAGAGCAAGGACGTCTGTAATTGTGGGACTGGAGGGGAGAAAGTGATTAAATTATCAGTAATGGTAGCAAATGATCAGTAATGCAATGAGTATCTTAGGAGAGAATCATAAATAGGTTGATTTAGAATACTTCTCCTTGCTAGAGGAAAGTTTAACCAACCAACCAAACAAATAAACCACTGTTCAACATTTCCTGGTAGAAAACTTCTTTTTTTTAAGGGACATGAACCACTCCATGTAGAGTTGAAAGCACTACTAAAACTTAAGGAATTAAATATCTAATACTTATTGTAGCTAGTTTATTATTTTTTTATCTAAATCAACTCTATGATATGATGCTAATTTTACATTTTAAGAATACTTCAGGGAAGCAGCCGCATAGCAGCAGGAGATCAGCTCCGTGCTTTGTGACCACCTAGAGGGGTGGGGTAGGGAGGATAGGGAGGGTGGGAGGGAGGGAGATGCAAGAGGGAACAGATATGGGGACATATGTATAACTGATTCACTTTGTTATAAAGCAGAAACTAACACACCATTGTAAAGCAATTATACTCTAATAAAGATGTTAAAAAAAAAGAATACTTCATATTTTTCTGGCATCTTTCTATTTTCTTTATTTTTTCTCTGGTATCTTTTGTGTAAGAAGTGTGTGCAGTACAGTGATGCCCTTTAAATAGTGCGTCGCTGGAAGGCAATGCAATATAAAGAAAGAGTTCTATATTAGGGCCTAAAGATGTCTGCCCTCAGCAATTAGCTGCCTGGTTTTAGAAAAGTCACCATTCCCTCATTTATAAAATGGACAGGCTAGATTCTGTAATCTCTGAGGTTCCCTCTAGATTTATAATTACTTTATGATCCAGAGCTTAATTTTTTAATTTTTATATATTTATTCTAAAATCAAGTGTATCTAAGATTTTAATGCTGGGTGCTTGGTCAGAAACAAAACTATCAGTTATAACATTGTTCCTATGGAAAAATACAGTCTTCTTTAAAACAATCTAATTTAGGATTCAATTTATAGAAATGCAATATGAGGAAAAGCTGAAATATACTGTTCCTAAATTATCCTTATAATTTTTAGGCCTCCCTTGTCTCCCACATTTATTCTGTGGCCTAACCATCACCCCTTTCCAACAGGCTTTTATTCTGCTATCTCTCGAACCCTTGTTTGGTTTTACTGACACAAAAGACCAGCTATATTTTTTAATAGACCCTATTTTTCTTTCATGCAATAATATTTTGGATTTTCAGTAAGGGTTTATTAAATTTTTCCAGTGTTGTTCATCGGTGGAAAGTGGAAAGGAACGTGTACATGGTAGACTCAAAAAGTGAATGAATAAAGGTATGGGAATTGATCATTACTACCCTTAGATGCTGTAATTGTTGCTGTAAGGGTAGTAATTGATCATTACTGTAATAGATGCTGTAAGGGTAGTAATTGATCATTACTACCCTTAGATATCAAGCTCCTAGACATTCTCTTTGTTGTATTCTATTGGGGTGGCCAAAAAGTGCGTTCGGGTTTTTCTGTAAGATGTAACGGAAAACCTGAACAAACTTTTTGGCCAAACCAATATTTTCTGCCCTAATTTATCCCCACCTACTCTTTTTTTTTTTTTTTTTTTTTTTTTTTTTGCGGTATGTGGACCTCTCACTGCTGTGGCCTCTCCCGTTGCGGAGCACAGGCTCCGGACGCGCAGGCTCAGCGGCCATGGCTCACGAGCCCAGCCGCTCCGCAGCATGTGGGATCTTCCTGGACCGGGGCACGAACCCGCGTCCCCTGCATCGGCAGGCGGACTCTCAACCACTGCAACACCAGGGAAGCCCCCCCACCTACTCTTTAGTAAGAGCAGCTGGGAGTTTATCTTTAAGAACACAAGAGTAAAGTACGCAATACAGGAATATTAGATTTCTGGGACTAAAAAATTAATAAAATATTGTAACAGGATCTTGTAAACAATGGTAAAGTGAAAAAGTACATTAAAACTAAACTTTCACAAAGAATAAAATTTAGTAGAAATGATTTTTTAAATCTTGGTCTGCTAAAAAATCTATCTATAGTATCTATCTCTATTTTAAGACTAGAGTGGTAAGTAACACATATTCAATTCTGATTGATGTAAAAGTATGAAAACCCAACATGACAAAGTGAAGATAAGATTAAACAATATAGGGGAATTCCCTGGTGGTCCAGGGGTTAAGGCTCTGCACTTCCACTGCAGGGGGCACGGGTTTGATCCCTGGTCAGGGAACTGAGATCCTGTATGCCGTGTGGTGCAGCCAAAAAGTTTTTTAAATTTAAGAAATTTAAAAAATTAACAAAAAAGATTAAGCAGTATATGAGAAATACTTTATAAATTATAAATAACAGTAACAATTTGTTTTTGTTGAAAATCAAATCTGAAGTAGGCCTTTAAAAAGAAGGGCTTAGTTTCAGGTACGCTCACTATTACTCACTTTGTGGCTCTACTGCCTTTCTTCCAGTTCTAACATACTCCTCTGTCTTAGGGCTTTTTGCAGTTCTGTCTCCTCAGTCAGGAGCACCCATTATGCACCATGCCCCATGTCCAACGCGCCCTTCCAACACACACACTTTGCACAGCTGGCACAGCCTCATCCTTTGGGGCCTACGGGCGCGATATCAGCTCGACAGGCCTTCTGTTAACCAGCTAATTTTAAAATAGGACCTCCCTATTAGTTTCCCTTATACCATTTCACACCTTTTCCGTCAAAAAAGTACAAATCTGTAATTATATCATTGCTTTTTGCTCAATCAGGTACACCCTGAGCAATCACACAGTGACAGACATTTCTAGGAATTCAATCAGTATGTGCTGAATAAATTTAAAGACAAAGAATAAAGGCAAAAAGAAATAGCCAGACGTATTTATGCACAATATTGAAACCACTTCTTTGTATCTGTTTATAAACAAATACATTAATATCTACATTGCCAAATTTCTTTCTATAGATTATGAAAAATAACTTATAATCAGAATATAGATATGTGCATAATTACAAATAATGTTCTCCCAGCACCCTGCCATAACAATGATGACAGTATCTAAAATGCACAGAATCAAGACCACATTGGAAATGTTTTCTGTACAGGACTAGTGAACAGAAGCTGAACAGCAGAGAACAGAGGGACACAATTAGTTTTAAGGGCATAGTCACATCATTAATACTGAGAGAACATTCTGAATTTTGCAGCTAGTACCTGTAGTATCTTGCTTGGTCATAAAGGATTCTACACCCGTAATAGCTGGAGGCCGAGGTAATCTCCGTGCAATACAAATCAAACATGACTGGAAATCTGCCCAAAACAAGAAGGGGAAATTGAAGGAAAGAGGGTAGAAAGTGGTTCACATCTACCACCTGCCATTAATGGTTTTTATAAAAACAGTACATGTTATATGATCTGACACAATATTGGAGTCACTCTGATCTAACAGTATAATATTAGAAATAAAATTGCTCGCAACTAAAAACTGGCAGCTCCAGATAGAGATCTAGTTAGAATAAATTATCCCTTCCCATTGAATGTTCTTACATAAACCAGAGGAGACTGATGCATCTCAAGTACTTGGATGATAACAACTTGAAGAAGTAGTTTTGGCTACATTTAAGCAACATAGTGGTTTATAAAATACAGTTTTTTAGTCCGTTTCCTATATTCATTAATGGCTACAAAGATTATTCCTATAACCACTGTGCAGAGAATAATTTATCATATGAAAAAAACATTTAATTGTTTCTGAAGAAGCATTATTTTGCCCTTGACAGAGGACTTCTATGTTTTTAGGATCTGTAATTTTTTTTGCAAGTCCCATTTCCAAATTTTTTAAAGAGGTTACACGCAATATCACACAACTAACTAAATAAGAATTTCAGTCATATAAGACAGGCTTGCATGTGTATTTTGTAAAAAGTCCCCAGTTGATTGTGGCGCCCATTCTGTGGTGAGACCCACTACATACACGGCCTCTTTTGCATCTGACTGACTTCTCGGCTGCTACCTTCCCTAGTCCTTACTCCAGTTTCCAATTTGTGGTGTTCTTAACTTAGCTCAGTTTAAGCTTGCATGGAAAACTCATCCACTGTAACAAATTTAACTAATACCATGTTCATATCCTGTTCATATTAGAGCTTCAGCAGTGTTTTCATCTGTTCATAAGCTTTCTCCTTATAAATTACCTTGTATGGCCTCAAAAATACTAACTCTATTCTCCAGTGTTCCATATACTCTAAGCTTGAAACTTTCTAAAAATCAGAGCTGTTCAACAGCCTGCTGCATCTGGTACATTTCCAACTGGCAGCAGTTAGTTACAGCTCTTATTTCTAGGCAGCAAGTTGGTTTGAATTTGACATTTTAGTGGGAATGTCAGCTTAAAACTGAGGATTTGGGGGCATTTTAAATGGGTAATTCTAGATGTTAGCAATTTTTTTCTTAAGTATTAAGAAATACAGAGCAAATTGAATAGCCACTATGATATATAATAACCAAAAATACTATCTGAAGAAGGCAGTTTATAATCAATTTCCTCTCTGTTCCTAAAACCATGGAAAAAGCAGTCAAACAGCTTAAAATCACCCTTTGTTTTTACCTTCTCCATCCTCTTGAATTGATTTTGGCTGTGACACAGTGAAACACTGCATTACTTCATACCGCTGGCAAGCTTCCTGGTTCTCGGTGCCTGGCTCATCTGGAGGGTGAATTAGCATCCTGCAGTTAAAGGTATGGCTATTTCGTCGTGTTGCCTCTTGAGGCCAAGGAACTCCATTTACTGTGAAAGAAAGATTGATTATGCCTGTGAAAAAGGTGAAAAAGTACAAACTCTGAAGATACAAAAGACATACCTTTACTCATCTGCTTAATTAGCTACTCAGATTAAAAGACAGACTTCCTCAGATCCAACATTATCCTGAGGGAATAGGATACTTATCTTCCTTAGCAAGGCTAAATGTTTACCAATTAGAAAAATGTAAAATTTGCAAGAAATTGTATAGGATTTCCTCCCTCAAAGATAAGGTCTTACAAATAACCTTAATTCACTAACAGCTTTTATAAACAGATAAAGACAAAATTAAAAGTTAATAGCTTTAAAAAGTTAATAGCTTATTGCTCTTTTGCTCAGAATTTTACAGCAGTTAATTAATGAGCTTTTCCACTTGTTTCCTGTTATACCCTGGCAATGAAAAAAATGATTGAAAATCACAGGGCTGTTGTTAGGCAAGGGTTTTAACCTGGTAGGCATGGATGCTTAAGGATGGCTTGTGTGTGTGTGCACCCTTTTGGTTGGAGGAGTCCAAGTTTTTCATATGAGCCTGTGACTCAAAAAAATATTTAGAATAGACAGAGACCAATCTTGGTTTCTTAAATCATTTTTTCTTGCTCTTTATTTTATTTGCACAGTCTGCATGCTACAATGCCTTGAATATAGTGGGTAATCATTACATAAAAATGACTGTTAAAACAGAAATGTTACCTGATTCAGTATAAGAAAAGTGAATTCAGTTATAGAGAAGATAACTGTACATTTCAAGTGAGAATCACTGTGTGGCGGGTCACCATTTCCCAGTTACAATGTTATATTCAAACCATGGTGGCAGTCAGAGGGGTTTTTCAGCTATTCTCTCCCCATTCCCAACAGATTTCTTACCATAGCCTCGCCGTTGAACCTCCTTCCTTTTTACTATCTCATCACTCTATAACTGTTAGAGGAAATCATGGAAACAAACCTATACTGGAGTACGGAGTCTTGGTTGGTCTTTGAACTAGCTCTGAGTTTTGGGTTAATGGCTTAATCTTTGCCTTGTCTTTAAAATAAAGGAATCCACTGTATTATCTCCAAAGTCACTTACACTCTAAAATTCTATAACACATTAAGACCCCTTGGTAACTCAAGTATCAAACTAGCGATTTTAAGAGGAACAATTGTTTCAGGCTTCCAGTTACTATAAACACATACTACTCTTTTCAAAGAAGAAATAGGATTCCACTTCATCGAGTGAACAACACAGAAAATTAAGAGCTATGGATAACATTTTATTTGCATGTTTCGTTGAGTTACATAGGATTTCTAGCCAAGACTCTCCCCCAACTTTTGGAGCACATACAGGCTAAAGACTAGGCACATGGCTTAGTGAATAGAACACAAGCCGGAAATCAGGCCCCATCCATACTCTCAGCTAGGCTCCTTTAGCAGTGAACAACCCATCCAACCATACTTAGAACTACTGAGTTGAAACCACTCACATCCAAAAATGTTAATTTTAGTAAGTATGTAATATGAAGGGTATTCCTTCCTCCCTCCTTACCCTCTTTCCTCTCTCCCTCCCTTCCTCCCTCCTTCCTTTTCTTTTCTTTGAGCAAGGTGGTAGGATACATTATATACATTTGTCTCTTCCTTGTACATAATTAAAATGGAAAACAAAGGGAATTCCAAGCAGAAGCTTCTTGTGGCAAGACAACTAACTGCTCTGCCTCCTAACACTGTCACATAATTGTGGCATAATCTAGAGGAAGAGGATAAAAGGAATGCTCTCTATCAGCTATTTGATGACACTCCTCCATATTTAATCTCAGGCTGAAATTAAATTTTAAAATATTTTTAGTACGTTATTATATATATTAGGATAATACTATATATTATAAATATAACAATGATATATTATATATATTATGTGAAGGGAAGCTATAGAGAGTTCATATTCTTTTAAAAAACACATTTCTTTTACCTAACGATTTTGGTAGCAGATTCTTCACAAATTCCGCATGATCACCCACATGCAGTATGCTGTAGACACTGGTATTCATTAATTCCTCCTGATTGTAACCCAAGTAGCTGGTCACATTTTCTGACACAAATACAATTCTCCCTTCACAGTTCACAACAAAGAAAAATCCATCCAAAGCCTGCAAAGCCAAAAAAACGATTAAGAGGTTATGGGGTTAAAAGAGAGAAGAAAAATACATATACATTTCTCTACTGAAAAAGAGATGGGAAATATATGCCAACTTAAAAAACGGGGCACTGAATAGAAGATTTAACATTGCATGTTCTCTGTGGAGGGAACAGGATTTTTAAACAGACTGTACACTCATGTTTCAAGTAGGCATCAATGAATATGTCAAACGTCTTCCTTGGAAAGAAATTTTATGGCAGCAAATGTGAAGTAAATGACTGACCCATTCAGTCAGTCATAAACATCTCTAAACTGTAAGCTAAGACCTGGTGTCTACCCTCAAGGAACTTGCAGTGGGGAGAGAGACATAAGCATAATAAAACACCAGTGAGAAATGCAGTATCAGAGCCATACACAGACTACTCTGTGAGCACAAAGAAGGATACTTATTTGAGGTCGAGGTGGGCAGCAAAGAAAGGCTCCTTACAGACCCTGATCTGAGCTATAAAAGGCATAGTGGAAGAGGGGAGGAGGAATGAGGCAAGAACATTCTAGGCAGAGGAGAGAACATGGCACATAATGGAACAAAAAAGCCATTTGGAGCTGCTGGAGCACAAGGCACAGGCAGGCAGTGAGTCTGGAGAGGTGGACAGGAGCCAAATCACAGAGGACCTTCTATGCACTGCGAGGGAGCCAGAGACCTCCAAAAGAAGATGTACATGCCCCAAGGGGACATAATATCCACAGGGGTGCAGGGAAAAGAAGTCGGAATCTCTATTTATAGCATAATCTAAAACATAAGGAAGAAATTAAGCTTAATTAACATATCAACACCCTGGTGCCTCACTCAGTCTAGTCACATATCACAAACCACGGAATCTGAGAGAAGATCCAGAATGCAGAGGTTGACAGCGGTACCTTATTTATAATCTTTCTGTTTATCACAACATATTACAGTTTACTTGCTATAGAATGTATAAAAGCAATAAAAACAAGACCTTTAAAAAGTAGAACATTTATAGAATTTTGTAACAAGATGTAACCACCCTTTGTATCATACAGGGGTTTGCTGGTTACTGGTGGCAAAAGACTTAAGCCATCCAGCAATGCTGATGGGCTACTCATTTTTGTTTTTGAAAAAGGTTAAGTGTCCCAAGTTTGCTGACCTTTTCTATGATGCTGGGTGCTAATGATAATATCCTACTAAGAAGGTATTTTCCAAATAATAAACACACCTAATTTTGTTCCTTCAGGGTAAAGATGAAATTTTAACAATGAATAAAAAATAAACTGCTTTCAAAAAGACACTTATGCTATAGAGACAACACGTGAAAATGGATGTTTTGAAATGTTACCACAGTTATAATTTTGTTGCTGAAAATGATGTACACCACTTATAAAAATTATCTTCTCAGTGTAAAACATTTAGAAACAAAACCTTTTCCCTGTGCAAAATTCTTCCAATAAGAGTTTCAATGGGCTTTAAAAACCCGTGTTTTAAAAAAGGAAAATGCAACTCCTTTTGATTAATTTGGAGAATCACTATTTGAGATAAAAAAGGATGGAATTTAGGGAATTCCCTGGAGGTCCAGTGGTTAGGACTCGGCGCTTTCACTGCCGGGGCAGGGGTTCAATCCCTGGTCAGGGAACTAAGATCCTGCAAGCTGCACAGCGTGGCCAAAAAAAAAAAAAAAATTGAAATTTGAAGAAAAACCTTTGCATAATTGGTAGATAGGATTTCAAAATGAGTATCGTGACTTAGTAAACTCATCCAATGGTATATTTTTCCATTTGTATCTACCTCATTAAGCCAAATATTAAAATAAACTGAACTTGAAACTACATCTTCAAATCACTGTGTCCCAAAGCATTCAACCAAGATTTTAAAAAATAATGAAGTACAGCATTGTTCTCATTAAAAATACTGCTAACACTTTCTTTAACAAGAACAAAAAGAAATAAAACTGTTTTTATTCCACCTGTTGTGACTATTTTTCATTTAGTTCATAATGCAAAGAGGAGAGGGATGTGATTAATAATCTAAAAACCTCAACACTAGATAACCCTTTGCTAAACTATTTTGGATTTAGATGAGCACAGGAAAGCACCCTCATATCTAATTGTTTTCTTAAAGTCAGATTAGCTATAAATTTCATAACAGGTAATCTCTCTCTCTCTCTCTATATATATATATATATTTGTCTGGCAGTTTATATTAAAATAGGGTAACTGAAATGCAGACTTTTTTTTTTTTTTTGAGGTACGTGGGCCTCTCACTGTCGTGGCCTCTCCCGTTGCGGAGCACAGGCTCCGGACACGCAGGCTCAGAGGCCATGGCTCACGGGCCCAGCCGCTCGGCAGCATGTGGGATCTTCCCGGACCGGGGCACGAACCCGTGTCCCCTGCATCGGCAGGTGGACTCTTAACCACTGCGCCACCAGGGAAGCCCGAGACATATTTTTTAAAAAGAAGATCTAAAAATTCTTTAAAATGTTCTTAGCTATTAATTGAATCAGTGTAACTACAATTTAACTTTCTTTTTTTCTTTTTGGTCTCTTAAAAGAGTTTAATAAAGAACAGTTTGGGTATAACTAAGTATCATAGTTCAGAGCAAGAAACAGGATTGATATCAAAACACAGGCAAGTAAAAAAAACTTGGCCATTTCATGGTGAACCACTTCCAGGGGCCACACCATCCAGCTTCTAAAGCACTACCTTCTTCTATTTTCCATCTAGTTTTCAGGGTGTCCTTTTTAGCTCCTTGCTCTCTGCCTCCCTAGTGACACTATCTTCAAAGCCACAGTTTTTCCCTTGCTCTTTTTTTTTAATATATAAATTTATTTATTTTATTTTATTTATTTTTGGCTGCCTTGGGTCTTCATTGCTGTGCGCGCGCTTTCTCTAGTTGCAGTGAGCGGGGGCTACCCTTTGTTGTAGTGTGTGGACGTCTCATTGCGGTGGCTTCTCTTGTTGTGGAACACGGGCTCTAGGCATGTGGGCTTCAGTAGTTGTAGCTTGCGGGCTCTAGAGTGCAGGCTCAGTAGTTGTGTTGCACAGGCTTAGTTGCTCCACGGCATGTGGAATCTTCCCAGACCAGGGCTCGAACCCATGTCCCCTGCACTGGCAGGTGGATTCTTAACCACTGTGCCACCAGGGAAGCCCTCCCTTGCTTTTCTCACTCTCCACGTCTGGAAGTTATCCACTGTCTGCCGAGGGGCTGGGAGAGGTTGAGACCCACTCCTGGGATCATCTCTGCCCAATCTGAAGACTGTCCAGCAGTGGGCACAAGGCTGGTGGTGCTGATCTCGAGCACCAGCAAGGCCCAGGGATTCACCTGGACTACTCGGTGCAATTATTTTTAAGGCATTTGTGAAATCCAAAGGATTTAAACTTCCTTTGCAGTAGGCCTGGAGTCCCTGCAGTCTCCCGTTTCCACAGATTTTCTGGGACTTCTCCAAGTTCTCCCATTGACTGCACCTGACCTCACTGCCAAGCTGGCAAGTTATTCTAGTAGCTGGCCTCTGGAATATGCAGCTGGTCAGCCTTACAGGGAGTACAGAACTTTCACCAGGTCTCTGTTTGGCCTCGGTTACATGGACTCATCGTTTCCTCTGAGAAGTCTGGGGCATCATATTTCTTTTGAGTTTCTCCAGAAAAGGTTGGCTTGGCAAACAGGTTAACAGAGGCTGCCCCACAGTTGCAGAGAGGTCCTGCTGACCTTCTCCTGAGATACAGACAGCCTGCCCTGTGCTAGAAATGAGTATTTTTTGTTTTTTTAAATTATAAATGAAATATAACTTAAACTTTTTTTATATGAAAATTAAGTAGATAGTATAAGATCTGCCAAAATCCTACCCCCAAGAGATTGGTAACATTTCAAGGAATCCTTTGAGACTATTCCTATGAATATACAAACATCTTTAATTTCTAAAAGTGTGTCTGATTAATATAACCTGCTAATACTTGTTCTTATCCTACAAGTTTCCCTCATATGTTGTGCATATAATTAACTTCCAAGTGTGCTCCTAGGAAGGAATCTTCCTGTTTCTCCAAGTCCTGACAGCTGGGCTGACACTGAGCTACACACAGGAGATGATAACAAATGCCACTCCATTCTGTACAGCATCATCAGTTGGAGGGGTTTTTCTCTCTACCCAGGATATCAGTCTTCGAAGAGGACCACCTTGGGTCTCACACTGGCCAAGGCTTCTCACAGGGCCCTCGCTTTAAATGACTACACAAGCTTCACTAAGTAACACCTAAGTGTCAGTCACTGGATAAAGTTCTGGGAATAAAACACATATTCTCAACAATTTTATAGTCTCTGACGGGAAAAAAACAAGTACGTGTAGTCACATTATAGTACAATGGAGGAATTCATAAAGGTTAGGCACAGAGTGAAGCACCCAAGTGGGCAAAGGGATGACTGCTGTCGGTAAGGTTTCCTGGGAGGAGGCCACATGACACCTCAACTGAGGCTTGAAGGACACAGCAGTAACTCGGGTGGGCGAGGGGTGGAAAGAACATTCAAAACAGAGGAAGCAGCTCAGAGGTTTAAAAAAAAGAAGAAATCACCTTGTACGTACTTGTCATATTTGTGTTATATTTAACAATAAAAAGTTTTTTTGAAAAAGCTTCAAGGAAAACCAAAAAAAAAAAAAAAGAAAGAAAGCAAAAATGGCCATGGGGATCATCTTGAAGGCAATGCTTTTAAGCAGGAGACTGACATGATCTGCTTGAACAAAGATCCTTCTGGCAGTGGGTATGGCATGTGGACTGGAAGCAAGCAGACAAACTGCAATGGTATTGTGATACTCCAGTTCAAATGCGAGCCCGAATCAAGGCAATGGCAGTGGAAGTGATAGAAGAGAATTCTACAGAGGCAGGAGAAACAGATTTGGTGATCTCTAGCAGCTGTGGCAACAAGCACTTGGGGCGATCCTTCATTAATGACTTTAGGGTTCTGGTAGACAAGTGCCTTTCCCTAACAAAGGGGATTCAAGGGGGAAAAAAAAATCTAGTTTTTAATTTTTTGACTTTTCTTTTTTCAAACAGGAGAGAAAGGGATCGATTATAAATTTAGTTTTAGAAATGTTATATTTGAAATGACTGAGGAACTTTCTGGTAGAGATGCTCAAAAGGCAGCAGGATATGATGAAAGGGAAGCTGTGAAAAGAGATATGGGCTAAAGACAGACATTCTTGACTTACAGGTACATACAGTATCATTTAGTTTTTGTTTATTTTTAACTACAATCATCTTTTCCCCTTCCACAGAATATCTGATTTCCTTTGAGGAGTTACTTCTTCCTCATTTAATAAAGTCTCGTGGGATTCTTAATCAGGTCGTTGGGAAACTTCCTCCTTAAATGTGAGCCTTGAGAATTACAAAAAGAACGAACATGGCTGGAACACATTCATTCTGGCAGCCGGGCACTGTCCAGATGGGTCTTTTGAAGAGACCATTCGTACAGTTTCTGCTTTCTAGCCTCCATAAGATGCCTTGGTTTCACCTTATTTCTAAGCACAGTTCTGTGGTATCCAAATAGCATCCCAATAAATTCACATTTGCTTAACTTAGTCATAACTGGTATCTGTTGCTTCAAATCAGAAAACTCTAATTGGTATTTTACACACACACACACACGAACACATCATATAGACTGAGACATAGATGTTGATAAAACTGTCCAGGAAATGTGCACAGAATAAAAGACAAAAGGAAAAGAGCCAAGGCCAGAACCTTGGGGGATGCTAACATTTAAAAGAAAGAGAAATCTGAGAAAAAGGCTGAAGAGCAGCCAGAGAGGCAAGGAGATAGTTTTATAAAAGAGGCTCACGAGGAGTTTTAAGGAAGAGGGAAGTGGGTGGTTAACAGTGTCAAAGAGCCACAAAGCAACGTAAGGAACGGTATAATATGAGGTTAGGAGGCCTGAACGCACATGCAAGGTATAGGGAGACTTCTGTGACTAAAGCAGAATTTTCTTGTGGAGCAATAGGAAATAAGCAGCGTTAGAGTCAGATAATGCAGAGCTCTGAATAGGAGGTAGAGGAATTTAGACAGCAAAGAACACTGGAGAATGAGGAGCTTTAAAAAAAAAAAAAAGCCTATAAATTCTAATACCACTCTCTCTTTTGTTTTATTTTGCTTTTTGTTTTTGTTTTTGTTTTTGGCCACACCGCATGGCATGTGGGATCTTAGTTCCCTGACCAGGGATCGAACCTGAACCCCGTGCACTGGAAGTGCAGCGTCTCAACCACTGGACTGCCAAGGAAGTCCCACCACTCTCTCTTTAAGTGTGAGGAAATTACCTCTAATACCTTTATTCTTCACTCGTGCTACCTTTTTATGTTTAAGAAAAAGGAGGGGGAAATATACTGAAAATTGTATGGTGAGAATTTCTCACAATATCGTGGATATTTGGTCACCTTCTAGATGTGCAGATCTTCTACCTGAGCAGGCCCCTGTAGACTGATGACAAATAGAACTTTCTGCAATGATGGAAATGTTCTCTTTCTGTGTTGTCGATACAGTAGCTACTAACCACATGGGGGTATGGAGCATTTTAAATGTGGCTGGTGAGAATTTTTCTCACCAGACATTCAGCAAAAATGTCTGAATTTTTCATTGTATTTAACTTTGAATAGCCATGTGTAACTATCTTACTGAACAGTGCAGCTCTAGACTGCAGCCTGGATAAGTCCATGAACAATCTCGTGGTGGCTTTTCTACCACCTCTTCTCTTAGCCGCCCTGGATCAGATTTCATAAAGTTTAAGGCAATGAGGCAGGATTGGGAGATACAGAAGAAGGGTTAGAAAAGGTTGTCAATGAAGGCACCTTTGAAGTCTATAAAAGTAATTCTATTTTACAGTCTCAGTTTCACATCTGTATAGCTCATAAATAAAAATATTATTAGCTCCTTGAAGTCAAGAACCTAAATATATTTCTATTCTGAGTTTTTGGAACTTCTAATTTGATTTTTTTTTTTTTTGCAGTTCACGGGCCTCTCACCGCTGTGGCCTCTCCTGCCGCAGAGCACAGGCTCTGGACGCGCAGGCCCAGCAGCCATGGCTCACGGGCCCAGCCGCTCCACGGCCTGTGGGATCCTCCCAGACCGGGGCACGGACCCGCGTCCCCTGCATCGGCCGGTGGACTCTCAACCACTGCGCCACCAGGGAAGCCCTAATTTGATGTGTTTTGTCATATTTGAAAACGCTTGCCTAATGACATGTAATTCATGTGTAATGTTGTGTTACAGTTTTCCTTTGATTCATAGTGGTTTTCAGGGTAATAATTTCATCATCTAAAAAAAATGCTTTCTTCTTACAGCAGTTTTGAATGGATGCTTTCCTGTCGTTTTCTGTTCATTTTAAAGTGTTATAGATTTTTCTTACACAGAAATAACAAATGTCTATGTAAATTAAAGCAGTAGTAGTATTCTCTGGCTCCAGTTGTGCTGTTTTCAGTTTGTGGATAGTCTATTTGCTCTCCTTATTGATCTCTGTGGTTTCTGAAGAACCTGTGGTAAAACTGGGATTTAAATGACTACCACTTCTCTACAGGAACTCCACAAATCTCAAGGACCTCTATACCTTATACTTTTTCAGTATCTCAAATGGCATTATATGCAGAAAATACATTTCATAAATATTTAATGAATTGACAGGAGATATAAAGTTCTTAGGCCAGTTTTAAACTTAGGGACACTGAGAAGGCAGACAGAACCGCAAGAGAAAAACTAGAAGATATGAAGAGACTAGTCTACTGATATCCTGCAGAGTAGAGGAGATAAGCAATAAGTGCTAGGATGGGTCAGGTCTCATCCTAGGATGGGAAGGGTCCAAGTGTAACCAAGTAGTGGGATGGGAACAGGAACCAAGGCCGGGGAAGAGATGGGATAGCGGGAAATGAGCCTAAGGTACTTTTCTTTCTTTAACTTATTTTCCTCTAATGGCTTATATTAAAAAATTTAAAATATAGCAAAGTTGGAATAATTTTGTAGTGAACATCTGTATATCCACCACACAGATTCTACCACTGACATTTTTACTATACTTCTTATAACACTATTTCCAAAAGGCAGTCATGTGTCATGCAATCAATTTAAGGGGTTGTGAAAAGAACAAAAACATCAGAGTCCATCACATGTGGTGGCTTTCCCCTCTCCCAGTTATATGTTATACACTCACCCAGAGAGTAGTTTCTATCCAGCTTCAATGGCCAATGTTTTTTATATTTTACAACACTATAAAATATGTGCTCATTCCCCTAATAAAAATCATTAAAGGGCTTCCCTGGTGGTGCAGTGGTTGAGAGTCCACCTGCCAATGCAGGGGACATGGGTTCGTGCCCTGATCCGGGAGGATCCCATGTGCCGCGGAGCGGCTGGGCCCGTGAGCCATGGCCGCTGAGCCTGCGCGTCCAGAGCCTGTGCTCCGCAACTGGAGAGGCCACAACAGTGAGAGGCCCACGTACCGCAAAAAAAAAAAAAAAAAAAAATCATTAAAACCAACAGGCTCAAGTAACAAAGCACTTGTATAGCTTGGAGTAGGAAAAGGAATTTAGGTTTTGAGGGGGAACTTGCTAACAGGAGAGTCAAAAATATTTAGCAGCCTGTTAAAAGTACAGGAATAGAGTTCGGAAAGAGGTTAAAGCAAGAAGTACATATTTGAGAGTCATCTCTAAAGATATAAAAGATGAAGCAAATGATATTACTTGGGCAAAAAACCAAGCACTAAATTTTGAGAATGTTCTCACATTAGCGGTGTTGGTAGAGGGAATTATGGTTCATACAAAAACAGAATAGTTAGGGTAATAGGAAAAAAATGTATAAAGGAGTTAGAAAATCAAGAGACCTATACAAGTTTGAGTGTTAGGAAGACTTCACCAGAAAGAAGGGCCTTGTGGTGGGACAGGAAAGGAGAATTTATTTAATTTTATAGATATTTATTTTTAAATATGTGTATGATTTAAATACACATATTTATATTTAAGTATATGCACGTACATAATGAACATACATATATAAAAAAATAAAATTAGGCCTAGAGATGGAAAAGCCTAATTTGTGGGGAATGAGTGTGTATATATACACACATATATGGGTTTTTAAACATTCATGTATGAAGAAGGAGTACTTAAGGTGATGAGCCTGCTCGGAAACAAAATATCTGTTTTGAGAAGAGAGGGAGGAAAGATTAGATAGGAAAAAACGGGTGAAAATTACACAGTAATTACAAAGTAATTCAAGATTAAAAGTTCTTAATTTTAAAAAGTTTGACAACGTTGTTAAAATAGAAAGTTCTCTTATAATGCCTACATAAATAGTTTAAAATTTTTGGTCAGGAAAACACCTACTGTAATAAACTGAGGCATCCCTTACTCAAAAGTGAAATTCTACAGTAGAAATTAGCACTAACTAGCTAAATAATTCTAAAAGTTTTATTTTCCCACTAGTCCTAACTATAATAAAGAAGTAGCAAAGCCAGACAGTTGTCTTCAGTCTTCCATCTGACCATTAGAATGCCTTTATCAAAATTTCTTTTTCTTTTTTAACATCTTTATTGGAGTATAATTAATTTACAATGGTGTGCTAGTTTCTGCTTTATAACAAAGTGAATCAGCTACATATATACATATATCCCCATATCTCCTCCCTCTTGCGCCTCCCTCCCATCCTCTCTATCTAGGTGGTCACAGAGCACCAAGCTGATCTCCCTGTGCTATGCGGCTGCTTCCCACTAGCTATCTACTTTACATTTGGTAGTGTACATATGTCTATGCCACTCTCTCACTTTGTCACAGCTTATCCTTCCCCCTCCCCATTTTCTCAAGTCCATTCTCCATGTCTGAGTCTTTATTCCTGTCCTGCCCCTAGGTTCTTCAGAACAAATTTTTTTTTTTAGATTCCATATGTATGTGTTAGCATACAGTATTTGTTTTTCTCTTTCTGACTTACTTCACTCTGTATGACAGACTCTAGATCCATCCACCTCACTACAAATAACTCAATTTCATTTCTTTCTATGGCTGAGTAATATTCCACTGTACATATGTGCCACATATTCTTTATCCATTCATCTGTTGATGGACACTTAGGTTGTTTCCATGTCCTGGCTATTGTAAATAGAGCTGCAATGAACAGTGTGGTACATGACTCTTTCTGAATTCTGGTTTTCTCAGGGTATATGCCCAGTAGTGGGACTGCTGGGTTGTATGGTAGTTCTGTTTTTAGTTTTTTAAGGCACCTCCATACTGTTCTCCATAGTGGCTGTATCAATTTACATTCCCACCAACAGTGCAAGAGGGTTCCCTTTACTCCACACCCTGTCCAGCATTTATTGTTTGTAGATTTTTTTGATGATGGCCATCGTGACTGGTGTGAGGTGATACCTCATTGTAGTTTTGATTTGCATTTCTCTAATATTAGTGATGTTGAGCATCCCTTCATGTGTTTGTTGGCAATCTGTATATCTTCTTTTGAGATTTGTCTATTTAGGTTTTCTGCCCATTTTTGGATGGGGTTGTTTGTTTTTTTGATATTGAGCTGCATGAGCTGCTTGTAAATTTTGGAAATTAATCCTTTGTCAGTTGCTTCATTTGCAAATATTTTCTCTCATTCTGAGGGCTTTTTCATCTTGTTTATGTTTTCCTTTGCTGTGCAAAAGCTTTTAAGTTTCATTAGGTCTCATTTGTTTATTTTTGTTTTTATTTCCCTTTCTCTAGGAGGTGGGTCAAAAGAGATCTTTGCTGCAATTTATGTCAAAGAGTGTTCTGCCTATGTTTTCCTCTAAGAGTTTTATAGTGTCTGGCCTTACATTTAGGTCTTTAATCCATTTTGAGTTTATTTTTGTGTATGGTATTAGGGAGTGTTCTAATTTCATTCTTTTACATGGAGCTGTCCAGTTTTCCCAGCACCACTTATTGAAGAGGCTGTCTTTTCTCCATTGTATATTCTGGCCTCCTTTATCAAAGGTAAGGTGACCATATGTGCGTGAGTTTATCTCTGGGCTTTCTATCCTGTTCCACTGATCTATATTTCTGTTTTTGTGCCAGTACCATACTGTCTTGATTACTGTAGCTTTGTAGTATAGTCTGAGGTCCAGGAGCCTGATTCCTCCAGCTCCGTTTTTCTTTCTCAAGATTTCTTTGGCTATTCGGGGTCTTTTGTGTTTCCACACAAATTGTAAAATTTATTGTTCTAGTTCTGTGAAAAATGCCATTGGTAGTTTGATAGGGATTGCACTGAATCTGTAGATTGCTTTGGGTAGTACAGTCATTTTCACAATGTTGATTCTTCCAATCCAAGAACATGGTATATCTCTCCATCTGTTTGTATTATCTAAAATTCCTTTCATCAGTGTCTTATAGTTTTCTGCATACAGGTCTTTTGTCTCCTTAGGTAGGTTTATTCCTAGATATTTTATTCTTTTTGTTGCAGTGGTAAATGGGAGTGTTTCCTTAATTTCTCTTTCAGATTTTTCATCATTAGTATATAGGAATGCAAGAGATTTCTTTGCATTAATTTTGTATCCTGCTACTTTACCAAATTTATCGATTAGCTCTAGTAGTTTTCTGATAGCATCTTTATGAAAATTTCTCATGTTCATTATTCACATTTAATTTTGAAATAGTAACAATGGTCAATATAGTTTCTAAAATAAAATAATTATTAAAAGTTCCTTAACACTTTACTTTGTTTTATAATTTATTAACTGGATGTTAAAACATAAAAGAAGATAAAGAAAAAAACCAAATTGGCTAGAAAAAAGATTCTGATCACTTTTTGAGTCAATGAGAACAGCTACCTCCAAAAGAAGAGGTCCCAAGGATTCCTTTTCTATCACTCCTTGACTACTCGACGAGATGTCTGACTTCTGTACTTCATCATCAGTTGTTGATTTCTCTGTAACAAAACAGCAAAAAGTCACACATCCAAAAAGAGCTCATTTCCATAATGGCATGTTTATTAAGACATGAATTCACCTAATTTCAGATTCAAATAACATTTATTCATTATGTAGGCACCTTCACATTTAATCTTAATTATACTCATTTTATGGATGATGAAATTGAGGTTCACAAAGGTTAAATAATGTGTCCCAAATCATATAACTAATAAATGGCAGCAGGAGGATTTGAATTCTGACCTACCAAGTCCAGTGTTCCAACAAATGGAAAAAATGGTGTAAAAATATACAGCCTTTTAAAAAAAAGTCTACACCAAAAATTTTTAAGAAATAAGTAAATTGTAAAAGAATAATTATTTCCTCTATCTTTCTCCTTTTCTGATTTGATTAATTGCCATTGAAGAGAGAGTGAAGGTACAATTCTGTGAGCCTGCGTGAAACAGCTAACTTTTCACCTTCATGTCATGATGATCTGATTGATAAAACTGCAACTGCTAAATGATTTAGAATTCTTTTGTGTGGTGATGTTGAAAAGTCTATCCATCATCTTAAAGCAGCAGCATACTTATATAAAAGTTTCCAATCTGTCAGACTAATTAGCTCACCAAAAAGCAAATACAGTATTACTAAATATAGAGCTTCATTTTTTTCACTTTAAAATATGAAGTATTTCAAATATTCCAAAAAATACAGAAAGTGGCATAGCATACAGTCACACAGCCACCATTCATTTTTCACAGATGTTAACATTATTTGCTTCAGGTCTTTCCTTTTTAAATAAATAAAATGCTACAAATAGAGCTACAGCTCTACCACTATTCCTCCTCTGTCCGTTTTCAGAAGTAACCAGTGTTCTGAGGTCAGCATAAACATTTCTAAGCATGTTTTTATACTTCAACTACATATGCATGAGTTTTACAAATATATTATTGCTTTGTGTTTTAATGTTTACATAAAAATATATAGACTTTTTCCACCCAATATTATGTTTGAGATTTAACTATACTGATACATATAAATTACATACACTCATTTGAACTGCTGTATAGTGTATGAATAACCCACAGTTGATTTCCTAGTCCCCTATTGGTAGACCTTTTGACTTCTTACAATGCTGTAATAAACTATTTTCAGTATTTCCTCTTTTGCACATTTGTGACAGTTTCTTTAGGGTAAATATTAGAAGTAAAATTGCTGGATCACAGGGTCTGTGTATTTTCAACATTACTAAGTTTGACAAATTACTCTCCAAAGAGGTTGTACCACCAGTAACATACAAGGGTTATTGTTTTTCTGTATGCTGACACTTGATATCATCACAGCTTTTAATTTTTGTGAACCTAATGGGTGTAAAATGTTATCTCATATAGTATTTATAATAACAGCTTTACTGACCTACAGTTCACACAGCATACCATTCATGGATTTAAAACATACAATTCAGTGGTTTTTAGTGTATTCACAGAGTTGTGCAGCCACCATCACAATAAATTTTAGAACACTTTCATCAACCCAAAAAGAAACCCCATACCCTTTAGCAGTCATTCCTCATTTTCTCAACACTCCCAAGCCCAAGGCAACCACCAATCTACTTTCTGTCTCTATAGATTTGCCTATTTTTGACATTTTATATGAATGGAATCATATAATATGTGGTCCTTTGTGACTGGCTTCTTTTGCTTAGTGCAATGTTTTCCAGATTCATCTATGTTGAAGCATTTATCAGTACTTCACTCTTTTTTATTGCTAAATAATATTCCAGTGTATAGGTATCTCATTTTATTTACCCATTGATCAGTTGATAGATATACTGTTTGCTTCCACTTATTGGCTATTTATGAATAATGCTGTTATGAACATTTGTGTACAAGTTTTCATTTCTCTTGGGTATATACCTGCAAGTGGACTTGCTGGACCACATGATAACTTTATCTTTAATATTTTGAGAAACTACTGGGCTGTTTTCCAAAGTGGATGCATAATTTTACACTCTCACCAGCACTGTATGAGGGTTCCAATTTCTCCCATCCTTACCAACACTTGTGACTATCTGTCTTTTTGATTGTAGCCACCCCAGCAAGTGTAAAGTGGTCTCTCATTGTGGTCTTGATTTGTATTTTTCTGATGGCTAATAATATTGAGTATGTTTTCCATGTGCTTATTGGTCATTTGTGTATTTTCTTTAGAGAAATGTCTATCCAGAGCCTTTGCCCATTAATTAATTGGGTTATTTATTTTTAAATTATTATAGTATAGGAGTTCCTCATTTAGTTCTAAGATGTACTTCCTTCATCATTTCATGTGTTTCTAACATTAAGACAGGTTTTGTTTCTTAAACAGTTCCAAAAAAACAAACCATCAAGTCCAAGTACATTAAGTAACTATGCATGAAAAGCACAACAAACAAAATTTTAGGCAAAACCCAAGGCAGGAGTGGCTATATGACTGGCCTAAGGCATGTGAACAGATGAGACACACAAGGAGAGAGTCTTGTCCTTAAAGGGACAGAAACATGCCTTCCTGTTTTCTTCTCTCCCTTTCCTGTCATCAGGAACACGTACAGGTGAGCCATGTTTGACCACATGGGTAAGGGCAATACCCTAGGAATGGCACAGCAAAACAGATGGAAGGAATCTGAACCTCTGACACATGCCTAGACTACCTTGTTAAAGCCACTGTACTTTGGGTCTCTTGCTACAGTAGCCTTGTCTGTATCCTAACTAATACATTTCGTATTTCTCAATAACATGCTTATTTGCTATATCCTGACTGTGCCCATGTTAGACATAATCTATTAACATGCCATCATAAAAGGTAAGAATTTAACTTATTTACATCAACCATCTAGACACACATACATATCCCCTCTTCCCATTCTCCCAGTATAGTTACAATAATTTTTAGAGCAGTCAGTATTTAGTATCTATGTTACTATGGCCATATAAATATCGTTCACAAATGAGTCAAGGTATGTGCTATAATTTACAATTCTCATATTTCATGTTTTAGTTTTTCTGTGAAGTTTGACTCATCTCTAAACTCTCCTCCAGACTAAAAAATTCCTCTCAATTTGGTCAGTCATCATATACTCTATGTGTTCCATTTTTTTCCCCATGGAAATATTCCTCCTAGAGTTCTCTATCCACCTGCTCCAATTGGGACTGGCTACTTCATTAGTCTGCTGCTCAACTGTAACCCTGGGTCTCCTTCTACCTTCTTTTGTTAAGATTCCATGGTTTCCCTGGGTTAAGATCCTATGCCTTTCTTTCTTGGTTTACTACCTTGGTCTTGATAGATATTTCCGAAAAAAAGTACACAGGAGACAACATTCTTGAGGCTTCAGATGTCTGAAAATGTCTTTATTTTGCATTCATATTTCATTTGGATGAACACAGAATTCTAGGTCCAGGATACTCATTTTCAGTGTTCCTATTTAGAAATCTGGACCCTCCTGAAAGTAATCTAGTATGTGTTTGTTTTTTCCTCTCTCTTGTTTTTTCTTTCTGGTGTCCAGAAATTGTGCATTGGTGTGAGGTTTTTTTCTTTCTTTTTTATTCATTGTGCTGTGCACTACATGTGTGCTTTCCATCTGGAAACCCATATCCCCTAATTCTGAGAATTTTTGGGGTTTTGTTTCTTTGCATTATTTCTTATAATTTTGGTCTGTTTTTTTTTTTTCTGGGGCTAATGATGTGTTATACCTCCTGAACTAATCCTATACATTTCTATCTTTCTCTTGTTTTCCTTTGCTTGTCTTTTTATTTTACTTTCTATGGGATTTCTTCAAATTATCTTTCAACGCTTTATCTTTTTATTCAACAAATATTCATTGAAAGTCTACTATGTACCCAGGAACTGCTATAGGTATTAAGGATACAATGGTGAACAAACAAAAATCCTTGCCCTCATGAAGCTCTAGTGGGGGTAGGCAGGCAATAAACAAATAAAATGTGTAATATGTTAGATGTAAAAAAATACTGTGGGGCGGGCTTCCCTGGTGGCTCAGTGGTCGAGAGTCCGCCTGCTGATGCAGGTTCGTGCCCCAGTCCGGGAAGATCCCACATACTGCGGAGTGGCTGGGCCCATGAGCCATGGCCACTGAGCCTGCGTGTCCAGAGCCTGTGCTCCGCAATGAGAGAGGCCACAACAGTGAGAGGCCCGCGTACCGCAAAAAAAAAAAAAAAAAAAAAAAAAACTGTGGGGAAAATAAATCAAAGAAGATGTAGAGAGGTGTGTGTGTGTGTGTGTGTGTGTGTGTGTGTGTGTGTGTATTAGATAGGTTAGTGAGGGACAAGTTCATTGAGAAAAAATATTTGAACCAACACATAAAAGGGATGCAGGGGTGAGCCTTGTGTATATCCAGGGAAGAGAATTCCAGACAGAGAGAACAGCAAGTGCAAATACCTGAGGCAGAGTGTTCCTGGAATGCTTGGGGCAGAGAGTATGAGAAAATAAGGTAATGAGGTAAAGTTTTTTTCAGCTATCCTGATTTTAAGTTCCAATGTTTCATTTTATAGCATCTTATTCTTGTTTCATAGATGAAATATCCTCCTTTTTGTCTCTGAGGGACTGTTAGATGGCTTTACATTTTCTTTTGCTCCCTGCATTGTCTCTGCTTCCTCTGAGTTCCCCTTATTCTGTTTGTTTGCTTGATTTATTCTCTTTTATAAAAAGACTTTCTTCAAATATCTGGATTTTTATTCATATTAAAGAGTGAGGTACTAAAATCCTGACTGGCAGTTGTGTGAAGTGTGGGGACAGAGCAAGGAGCTGATTTTTTCACTTGGGGGATCAATTCCAACTGTCAGTGCTTGTGTGTCTTTCCCTTTGGACTGCTCAATTGCCCCAGAGGAATCCTCCCATTTTCGGCTGAGGGAGTATGAGCCAGGCTGTCAGAGTTTCCAGATTGAGCAGGGAAGGTGCCATACAGCCTCTTGCTGGCTATCCCCTCTGCAGACCTACAATACCAGTTTTTCCTGTCTGCTAAATGAGTTGTCACTAGACTATCCACTCCTAAAATCTTAAAAGCCTATCACCTCAACCATTTAAAACATACTATTTGTTCATAGTCTTTTTACATTGCTGCTATTAATCTGAAGTTCCCTGGGGTCTATTCCTTCTGTTTGTTATTTGTGTTCTTACTCACTGTAGATTATTTCCTCCTATGTTATATAAGTTTATAGCATAAAATCTCCCTCAGAAGCACTTTTTCTTTGGGAATCTGACAGGGCGAGGTGTGGTTATGTTTCTTCAAAGTGCTTTGCCTTTGTTTCTGGTAGGCAACCCAGGAGTTGTGTGGTGTTGGGTCCCCAGTAAATATGAATAGTATAAATATGAACCATAAAAATAAATCAGGGTTTTCTCAGAGAAGGCTGTTTCCCCCACCCAGAGCCCAGGCAGAGACAAACTTATAACTCAGATGGAGAGACATTCCTACCTCTGAGTTGCTGTCTTTCAACCCTATGCCAGAGCCTCAGGTCTGATACCACAACTTGTATCTCCTGACTTAATCCCCTATGATACTGCGTCTCATAACCTTTCAAGGCAACCAGTTCTCAAGATAACTGAATAAGCCACTTTGTTGTAAAAGAAGGGTCTCAGATTTACATTCTAAAATAAATAGCATCTAAACAAAAATGTTCCTTTAATAAAATTACAAAATTGAATGCAATTTCTTAATGATAAAAAATAAAATCACATATTGTAAATGTCTTAGTAACAAAGCACACAGTCACAGGGGTTTTTTTGTTCATTTTTTTACCTTGTTCCATTCTCTTCATTAGCTGTATCTGATCGACTGTCTTCTTCAGTATCTTGCATTTGTCTGGTTTTACACTCAAGCTGTCAATGTCACTGATGTTGGCAGACAATAACTCGGCTAGCTCTTCTAAATATTTATTTTCTTGCTCCCTGCGCCTCTTTTCAGTGCTGTCACACAAAGGAAATCCAGTTACTGTACTTTCTACCACCATATGTCCTTCTCTGATCAAGTATTTAATATTTATATATTTACAGAGATTCCTGTTTTTATCCAGAATATAAAACCAGATTTAGAAAACAATTTAAAATTGTATCTAAAAAACAAATATTACAAAATACCAAGGTGCAGAAAACAATTCTGGCTAAAAAACATAAAGAGAATGACTGCCATCACAGATGTATTCCCTCAATGATGTATATACATTGAATATTTCAAATAAATACTAGATATCAAAAAGAAGCAGACAGTACATATACTAGTTGCATTTGAAATTATTAGATGTTCCAAATAATAATTCCTTAAAATAGAAAATCTGAATTTTCAAATAAGTTTGTTGTAAATTAAGCAGGCATACTACATCAGAGTTCAAATAAATTATAATTAGAAATCTGATAAAGTCTTGATTCTTATAATGTACTTAAAATTATAACCCCACACCCATCAGATTGGCAAAAAGTTAAAGTGCGGAGAATGCAAGAAAAAAGGAACTCTCAATGCTTATCATTTAAAGAACAATGTGATAATTACCCAGTTAACATAAAAATGCACACAGATCCTAAAGAAACTCTTACGAGGTACGAGGATGTTCATGTTCACTGTAGTGCTGGCTATAAGAATGAAAATTTGTAACAAAATGGTTGTTTACCCATAGGAAATGTCTATCTGTAGGGAAACAGATTTCTCAAATACGGTATATTCGTGTAATACAATATTTATCAAAAGTTAATAACAGAACTGAATAAATCTAGTTATCTTTATGTCTAAAGATCCATGCTGAAAAGTATACTGTAGAGAAATACACATAGTATTATGTAATATATAAATTTAATAAACATTCTATATTGTTCACAGATACTTATATATGCATAATCAGTAAAAACAGATTGAAAGAATTAGAGACAAATCAATTTTGTCATTAATCATCTTACTACTTTTATTTAAACAAAACTGCAAATACGTGGTTTATATGTGGTGGGTATACATCGTTTCCTAGTCTCTATTCTTTTATAGGTTAAAAAATTTTCCCCAAATAAAAATTTAAAGTAAAATACAATAGTTTTATCTATTTATTCTTAAATTAAGAAGGACTGACATATATAGAAGTAGACAAGAACATTAACTCTGACAACACAAACTGAATTGCATCTTGATATCAGCATTCCTCCTAGCTTCTGGACACTTACCTATGATTATGAGTACTTAGGTTACCATCGCTCAGTAACAGTTCTCTGAACTGATTAAGAGAAGTAGTCACTTTTCTTTCCCTAACCTGAAGCCCTGGCACTCTCCTGTAAAAATTCTTTCTTTGTCCCCCCATGAGAAAAAGCATGTAATCCAATGACAGAAGAGTCTTCTGCCGTTTTATGCTCTACATCAATGATTATCAGCTGGGGGCCATATTGCTTTCCCTGTCCCAGGGATATTTGACATTTTTGGTTATCACAACTGGTAGGACATTTTGCTTATCATAACTGATATAAAGATGCTATTTGGCATCTAGTGTGTAGAAGCCAGGGATCCTACCAAACATCCTACAATATACAGGATAGCTTCCCACAGCACAGAATTATCTTGCCCACAATGTCAACAGTGTGGAGGCTGAGAAACCTTGCTCCAGATCCTTGAAGGTGAACGGAATAAAATCCCCACTCTTCTCTCAGGTAGGAAAGCTGCTGTTTTGATCTGATTGAGGTTCCTTCTCTATCTGGCATTTATTAGTCTCCTTAGCAATAATTCTCTTTTGCCTATTTGATGACCACATTCCTTATTAACACACAAATATTTAATTCCACAAATATTCATTCTTTAAAGCCCTGATATTAAAAATTTTTTTCTTTGTTCCACTAATACCATAATATACTGAAATAGCAGTTAAAGATGTACAATGGATTTATTTATTCATTTGACAAATATTTTCTGTGTCCTTACTATATATGTTACACATTGTGCTAGGAACTAGGGATAAAATGGTGAGTAAGGACAAAGTTCTTACCAAATGGCAGCTTAGCCTGTAGTAGAGAAGCCAGGGAACTCATGAAATAAGCACAAAAACTAATAAAAACCTGAAATTACGGATTATAGCTATAAAAATACATGTGAAATAGATACAAATGGGGGAGATTTGACCTAATAGTTAATGGAAGGAAGAGAAGGCTCCTTTTAAGAAAGTAATGACTCGGGCTTCCCTGGTGGCACAGTGGTTAAGAATCCCCTGCCAATGCAGGGAACAGGGGCTCGAGCCCCGGTCCGGGAAGATCCCATGTGCCACGGAGCAACTAAGCCCGTGAGCCACAACTACTGAGCCTATGCTCTAGAGCCCGCGAGCCACAACTACTGAGCCCGCGTGCTACAACTACTGAAGCCTGCGCGCCTAGAGCCCATGCTCCGCGACAAGGGAAGCCACCACAATGAGAAGCCTGTGCACCGCTACAAAGAGTAGCCCTCGCTCACTGCAACTAGAGAGAGCCTGCATGCAGCAATAAAGACCCAATGCAGCCATAAATAAATAAATAAATAAATAAATAAAAAGAAAGTAATGACTACACTGGTATTTGGAGAATGCATAGGTGTTGACTACAGGAAATTTAGAGGGAGCAGCATGTGTAAAGGCCCTGGGGAAGGAAGAGAACATGGTAAGTATGAGTGACTCAGAGAAGGCTGGTAAACTTGGAGTAGATGAAGCAAAAGCTCTAAAGTGACAATGAAAATGATAAAGCAGCTCTGCCAGAGACAGACTAAGAAAAAGAGTGTTCCTACCTTGATGCCAGTGTGTCACATGGTGATCCTTTTCTCTTATGTGAGTCTGGGTTAGCAGGGTCAGATGAACTGTCCCCAAGGCCACTCATGTTGAAAAACTTCACACCTAAAAAGGAAGGAAAACAATAAGAAATCGACCCTAATGAACTTTCCAACTCTATGGGAATAGGAAGCTCCCTTAGAATATATCTAAACACTGTGGTTTCTCAATGAATAATTACAGCCATCATAAAAGCATCCACATTTATATAAAAGCACATGAGTCATCAGCTATTTAGTGTTTCCACACTTTCTTTTCTACTATACCTGTAAAATAAAATTAATCATCCTTCATAAAACCATAGAGATCAATTAGGATGAAAATATTGTTAGAATAATTAAATAGACAATGAGATTTTTTTTAAGAGAAAAAACCACTTCATATGTAAGTGTAAAAACTGTGTAACTGAGAGTCAGATAGATTCTTTTTTATATTTATTTATTTTAGATTATTTTGAAAAGGACTTAAAACAACTTTTACTCATAAGGTTTGGGATTTTATATTGATAGGAAAAGAAATAATACATATATGATTAAAATTAAAGCGATGAACTAGATTTGGATTTTGTATTGTACTTACCAACTTCGAATTCCATACTCCTAACCTTTTGCTTACGCAGTCAGGCGACAAAGATCAAATGTTTAGTCTACGTTAGGATCTTGTTATAGATGCCAGAGAACACAAAGTCATTTCCCCTAGCATGCCAGCCAGGTCTCTCTCTTACATGTTGTGTCAGTCAGTGACTGCACTTAAAGATCCCTTCTGATCTGCCCCTATCAACCACTATTCTCTACAGAATCTCTAACGAAACTCGGAATCTTATCTCTGGCCTTATACTCATCACTACCACTTAGATTTTACTAATGTCAAACAACACACCTCTCATTCTCTTCCATTCCATCTACCCTCGTAAAAGGAGAGGAAATTCTTGTTAAATGGGAAAAACCTTTAACTCCTTAAATTCTAAAATTATTAAATAAATACAGTGGTGCATGTTAGCAGCCATGCTTGTAAAGTTGAGATCCATAAGAATTTCTCACATGACTTTAATTAATATGTTGGAATAAATCATTTTTCTCTAGTCCTAAAACTTCCTCTGTCTCCAGCTCTTTCTCAGTACCAAAGACTGTCATATCCCCTTTTAAATATAAAAATAATACCTAGAACTCTAATCATGACTTTATTATTCCATGTAACCAAAAAGGCACATTTCTAATTTCTCCATATTAGACGTGCAGGTCATGAAAATTTCCAACTCCTAGGATTGCAATCTTGTAATTATTTTTTACTCTTCTCTTTTACTCCTCATTTTGTATCGGTATCCACGTCCTGTCAATTCTTCATTAACAGGAGATCTTACAGTGTCCCCTCCTTCTTCATTCTCAGATACAGTTATGATCCCTATTTGGAAGCAAATACCTCATTCTAGATTCCTGCAAGATCCTTCTATCTTGTTTCTCAATTCCAGTCACTCTCACTTCTAATGTGTCCTATAAACAGCAGCAAAACCATTCCTGCTCAAATGGCATTTTCAAGATATCACTTCCCTGATAAGGAATCAGCTTGATTTTCCTACTGCAGCATGGTGGTTAAAAGGATGGGCGTTAGGGTCAGAAAGGCCCTGCTTAATCATTACCTGCCTGTTCCTGGGCAAAGTGCTTAACCTCCTTAAATCTCCTATTTCTTCATCTGTAACACAAGGATAATAACTATACTTACCTACCTTTAGATTTGTTGTGAGGACTGAATGAACAGTGCATGTAAAGAGTGCACTGTAGGTTCCTAGAGAATGTTGGTTATTGTTATTATCTCCCCTTTAGACTAAGAGCTCCATGAGGGGAGTAGTGTTCACTCAGTGGATAACTCATCCCGTACTTCCTCATCGATAAATACAATGGACACTTTTCATTCCTTCACTCATTAATGCTCAATAAATGCTAACTTATTACTAGTATTTTATTGGACTGCTTGGAGCAGCATCTGAAACTGTTTCCTTCTGAAAATATTGTCATCCATTGACTTCTGTGATCCTATGCTTCCTTCATTTACTTAACAAATAAACCAAGCATCTATCATGTCTCAGGCACTGTGCTAGGAGCTGAGCAAATCGTGGACCGCAAAATAGAGGTTCCTGCCCTCGTGGAGTGGGAGACATAAACAAATAAAACACAAGATTAATACGTAATTTTCTTATAGTGGTAAAATCATAAAGGAAATGAATAGGGTTCATAGAGAAAAACAATAGAGGAGACCTAATTTTAATTGGGCGATCAACTGAGGTTTCTCTGAAGAAGTGATGTTTAAGCCACAGCCGGAGAGATTAGTAGAATTAGTGTGGTTTTCTACTTTCCTTATTCTCAGTACTTTTTGCCCAGTTCTTCGGGGTTAGATTTCCTCATGGTTCTAATGTCCTACGCCTCCTTTCCCCTCATACTATACATTATTCTGGGGTGATATCACTCACTCAACATGGTTTCAAAAAAAAAAAATCTCTCAACCAATTACCCTGAATCTCCATCTCTAGCCCAGATCTCCTGGGTCTCAGACCCATAACCCCACTCCTTGCCAGATAACTCTACGCAGAGGTCACATAGGCACTTCAAATTCATCTTTCCAAATGAACTTAACATCTCCTCCTCACGCAATTTTTTTTCTCTCAGTTGGTACACAAGTCATTCTAGCCTCTTCTCTCATACCCCACATGCAAGCAAACAGTAAGATGTGTCCACTTTTATTTCCTAAATATTTCCAAAATCCACCCCTTTCTTAGTCTCCTCTCACCTGTTGCTGAACTATTAGAAACATCATAGCTTTTATGGTGGTCTCCCTGAGCCACCAAAGTAGGCTATCAAAAACATAAGTTTGATCATGTCAATTTCTTGCTTAAAACCCTTCCCTAAATCCTCACTGCCCACAGGATAACATTCAACATAATATACAATGTTTGCATCAGTTCCCATCTATTGTGTGTCCATTATAGAATTTGGTGAATGAGTGATTAAATGTTTGTCCAATCAAGTTTAGCCCAACCTACATAAACAATATATAAACAGACTATATATATTATATACTACATACAGTCCCTATATACACATATGGATTATATATGTTAATTTTAGTTTCAACACTAAGGAAAGACTTTAAAAATAAAATCCTTGATACTATCCCATCTTCGCAGCAAAGGTAAACATTAGTCAGAAACTTTAAATTGATCTCAATGTGGGTAGCCCAAGTTAACTCAGCAAAAAGTATTTATTGAGCTCCTACTATATGCCAGCTTCTGTTCTAGGTAGTGGGAGTACAACTGTGCATGAAACTTATAAAAAAATCACTGTCCTCATAGAGTTTCATTCTATTGTGAGGGAGAGAGAAGCAAAATTAAAAAGTAAAGTATAGAGTATATTAGAAGGTGATAAGTATTATGGAGGAAAACAAGGCAAAAACAAGGCTTAGTTTTATGGAAGGAGAGGGGCAGCAATTTTAAGTGAAGTAGTTAGGAAGGGCCTCACTGAGAAGGTGAGACGTGAGCAAAGACTTGAAGGAGGTGAGGGAGAGAGAATGACGACTGGAAGAAGAGTGCTCCTGGCAGAGGAAGGGCCATACAGCCTGAGGGGCGGAGCATAACTACGCTTTTTGAGAAACATGAAAGAGATCAGTGTGGGTAAAACTGGGGAGTGAGGAGCAGGCGATAAGGCTGCATCATGTAAGGTCTTGGCTGAAACCAGTTTAAAGACTTTAGCTTTACTCTGAGTGAATTAGCCAATCCCTGGAGGATTACGAACAGAAGAATGACAAGGTCTGATTTTCATTCTAAGACTTCCTCCATGAACGATAAGCACAATCTTTCTGATCTCAGTAATTTGGTATCTAAATAAGTTTCTGGCTGCCAAATGGACATTTCCATTTGGATATCCCACGTCACCTCAAATTCAACATGTATAAAACATGATGGTCTTTTAAGTTCCAGATTTCTATTAATGATACATAAATGAGATGAACTGCACTATGGATTAATGTCATCATAGAAAAACATTTATTAAACCTCTTGTCAGAGGGAGAGGAAGGCTCTATATGACAAGGAAAATAATTACAATTTAAGGTGGACAGCCTCAACGCAAAGGTCAATATGCCAGACTTGCCACCACAACCAAAAAGATGTTGAAAGACCCGACAATGGCTTTGTTAGCATCCATTCTCAAATATAAAACTAGAAAAATCAGCTAAGTGATATATTACTATAATGAGTAAGACTGCTACTTTCTTCTCCTATGGAGAGTCACAGGAACATAAATGAGATTAACCAGATACCACAGAAGTAAAGAAGCCACTTAATTTTATCTTTACTTAGAAATAAAATATAAATATATTTCAAAGTTTATTAAAACAAAAAATAAAATTATGTGATAAATTCATAATAATAAGAAGCATCAATGCTAAATTTTTCAACAAAAGTAGAAATAAAAGACAGAAGAAAATGATGAACAGGAAAGAAAATGAAAGATAAGACTTTAGAGTTCACTAAAATCCAAAAGAAAAGAGTTAACTAACTCCTACTTAATGCTCAGCTTTACTTAGCTGCCAGTCTTCCCTGCCTCCTAAGACACCAGGTTATACCTATCTAAGAATTTACCCATCTGAATTCTATTGGCTCTCAAAATACTGCTGGGCATATATTTCTTATGATAATATGCTATAAAATTGTAATTCTCTTGTTTGTCTCCTCTTCTAGATTGTGAACTCAAAAACAATTACTAGATCTTTTTATTGTATATCCAATATGTAACATAATGTCTAAAAGATATAGAAGCTAAAATAGGTGATAAATTAAGTGATTAAGTTATTTTACTAATATGACATTTATATTTTTTAAAGAATATTTAAGATTTTTATAATTAAATATTTTCTGGAATCTTTCATAATGTTTTGGAATTCTTTTCTATAATTGAGAAATTGAGCTTTCTTGAAATCCCTGTTCTAGTGTTTTCAATGGAAAACAACAACAACAACAACCACCTTCTTGGTCTAGAAATTTGAGAACATCTCTTCTAATTCTGAAAAGGTTAAGATCTATTTTGGAGAAACCTCCTACTATATTTCACAGTACAATAGAGACACAAAAATATGTTGCATTTACACAACTGTAAACATAAGCAATACAATCTCACAGTTTGGATAATTTTGAGCAACAAATAAATCTGGATTTCAATTGAGATTCCCCAGACTATGCTAAGTCAGACTACTGGCTGGAGACTGACATCTGCTAAATTTATCTGAAATTCTGGGGTTGAGGAGACATCAGACAACAATTCAACAGCAATTCAATATCTGGTTTACCAAAATAAGAGCCAATAGTAAGAAGCTATGAGGAAGTCACCAACAATTTGCTGATGATATGATTCTGGTATTACCTGCTTTCTATTTACAAAACACAATAAACAGATAGTGGAATGCAAAACCTCTGATGAGTGAAAATTTTACAGCTGTTCTATTTGTGGAATGGCTTTATATTTGGCAGTAAGGGAACTTAAACAAGGTTCATTAAGAAAAGAAATGTTGGTTTCAGGAAGCCAATTTACATATCACCTTTAAAAAAAAGAGGTTAGGTTTCTAAGTAAAAGTATGCTGTTGATTTAAAAAGAGTTGCTAAGTTATACACAATCTCATGCACTCTCTAGAGAGCAGTTTTTGGAACTAGAAACCACATCTACCTCTGTTCAAATGGACCAGACTAAACCAAATAGGTTGGGCTGAAGAAATAGGTCAGTGCTTTATATTTCAGTTGAATTATAGATTTCTACATAAGAAATTTGTCACTCACCTCCCAGATTTAGCTGAGGACTGCATCATTTGAAAAATAAGTAACAATTAGTTAATAAACAACTCTAATAATATACTTGAAAATGCTAGCAAGCAATTAGCACGGAGAAGCACAGACGTGAGAGGGACACTCTGAGAGTTAAACCTCCCCAAGTTGATAATATCACACAGGAAAAATCGTGACAAATAAAGAGCTCCTGCACTGGGTAACTGCCATAAAGGATGTTTCTCAAACTGGAGTCCTCAGATACCTAGGGTTCTCTAAAAAGAAGTTTTCAATTTTGTCTTTTCACTTCAGTGACAATTGAATTCTTTCTCATGTGATAAGAAAGGATGGGGACTTTAGGATTTCTATTGCCCTTTTTATGGTTAAATAATTTCCCATTGTTTGGATATACCACATTTTGCTTATGTATTCATCAAATGATGGCCACTTAGGTTTCCCATTATTGGGGCTATTTAACAACAATGCTGCTATGAACATTTATGTGCAAATTTTTGTGTGAACTTGTTTTCAATTCTCTTGGGTACGAAACTACTAGGTCATATTGTAAAACTCTAAATTTTTGAGGAACTGCCAAACTGTCTTCCACAGTGGCCGTACCATCTTAAATTCTCACCATCATATGTACAAGTGTTCCAATTTTTCCACATCCTCACCAAAAATTGATATTTTCTGTTTTTTGATTTTACTTTAATTATAGCCATCTTAGTGGGTGTGAAATGGTATCTCATTGTGGTTTTGATTTACATTTCCCTAATTACCAATGACTTTGAGCATCTTTTCATGTCCTTTTTGGCCATTTGTATATCTCTGGAGAAATGCCTATTCAGGTCCTTTGCCCATTTTTAAACTGGGTTGTCTTTTTATTGGTAAGTCATAAGAGTTCTTTATATTCATGTCTAGATCCTTATCAGATATATGATTTGCAAATATTTTCTCCCATTCTGTGGATTATCTTTTCACTTTCTTTATAGTAACTTCTGATGAACAAGAGTTCTTAATTTTGATGAAATCCAACTTATCTACTATTTCTTCTTTGTTTACTAAGTACAACATCTGGGCTTCTTAAGACAGTTTCTACTGACTGCTATTTTTCCTGTGTATGGGCCATACTTTTTTTGCTTCTTTGTATGCCTCCAATTTTTTTGTTAAAAAACAGATATTTTATTTTTTTTAATATTTTATTTTATTATTATTTATTTATTTATTTATTTATTTTTGGCTGTGTTGGGTCTTTGTTACTGTGCGCGGGCTCTCTCTAGTTGCGGTAAGCGGGGGCTGCTCTTCGTTGTGGTGCACAGGCCCCTCACTGTGGTGGCTTCTCTTGTTGCGGAGCATGGGCTCTAGGCGTGTGGGCCCCAATAGTTGTGGCACACGGGCTCAGTAGTTGTGGCTCACGGGCTCTAGAGCATAGGCTCAGTAGTTGTGGCGCACGGGCTTAGTTGCTCCGCAGCATGTGGAATCTTCCTGGACCAGGGCTCGAACCCGTGTGCCCTGTATTGGCAGGCGGATTCTTAACCAGTGCACCACCAGGGAAACCCAAAAAACATATTTTAAAGCTAATGACTGAACAAGGATTTCCTTAAACATCTGGAAACAAAAATTCTCTCTGAACCCACAAAGCAGGAACCAAAACTCAGATCGTGGTTATCCCTGGCCCAGAGAAGAGTCCCTGCCACGTAAGCCTCTGCCATAAACATGCCCATATCTTAACTGTTATGGCCAGGAATAAAAAGCAAAGGCAAAGAAACAGATTCAAAGCAATGAGTTCTTAAAAATAGACGCCATTTTATCTTATTTTATTGATTCTATAAAATATGAGATTTTTTAAAGTGCTTTTTGTAGAAGAAAATTTTGTGCAAACTCTTTTAAATTTATTACACTAATAATAAAGACATTATCAAGGACTTGGCAACTTAACTTCTAAAAGTATATAATATTTGAAACAATGTATTTAATAAATTTATGTTTACTGCTAAAAGTTTATTCTACAGATCAAGAGACAATGCTTCCTTTTTCTGCATTATTTTTTTCTAAATGGAAAGAATAATTTGGAAAAAGGGTTAAAAAGTATTCTTTGTTTTCTATTAGCAAATATATAGGAAGAAGAAGAAAACCAAATAAGTTTTAAACCCCAAAGTTTAAATTCCTCATATTGACTTTATTTAAAATTTAATTTTTTAAGATAAGAAATACACATATATGCATTTGCCTTGTTAAAATACTCCTATTTAGGAAAAATAGTCAGCATATGAAACATGTTTATGGCAGCTATTGTATTAAAACCGTTTGGCAAAAATATCCTCAACATTTCCTTGTAAATCTACAAAGCTAGATGATTCCAGTTATTTTAAAATGACATTGGGTAATTGTAGATATACTGTACATGTCTTCCAAAAATCAGTTCTACATTGTTCTAACGTGAAAAATATGTTGGTATTAAAAAAATGATTAAAATCAGTCTTCCTGACTATAGCTATCTTTAACTATAAACAACAAAATAAGTATTTGATATTTACTTGCATGTGCACAGGAGAACAGTTTATAGTAATCTAGCAAAAAGGCAACAGCCTTAAAAAAAGAAAATGATGGTCATAGAGACAAAAATTAAGTGACAAAAATGTCAATCTCTGTCTTTTTCCACGAACTTCATCCTCCTTCACAGATTCAGATACTAATGAGCAGAGAAACAGCTAAAGCGGGGGCCAGACGAGACTGAAGATCAACATTAGACATAGATAATCCACAGATGATTATCCAAAACCAAATAACCACATTTACTATATAAAATTACTCCAATATCTAAAATAAAGAATTAAGCCCCTGATCAGAAGTGGTTCAATTTCTCTCGAACATTTCAGAAACTCACTTTAAAATACAGAGTTAAATGTACACATATAAACCAACAAAAGAAAAAAAATCATATTGAAATTTGATCTCTAAAGTTATAAGGTGGCAGTAATACCAAAATAATAGAGCTGCATGGGTCAGCTGTGCAATGAGTCAGAGATGAGGCGGGGTTTACTGGGATACTGATATTGTTCTACTTCTTAACCTGGATGGCATTTACACAAATACATTCAGTACATGATAACTCAAGAGTTATACCCTTAGGGCTTCCCTGATGGCACAGTGGTTAAGAATCTCTGTCTGCCAATGCAGCGGACACGGGTTCGAGCCCTGGTCCGGGAAGATCCCACATGCCATGGAGCAACTAAGCCCATGTGCCACAACGACTGAGCCTGCACTCTAGAGCTTGTGAGCCACAACTACTGAGCCCTTGTGCCACAACTACTGAAGCCCACACACCTAGAGCCGGCACTCCACAACAAGAGAAGCCACCGCGATGAGAAGCACGTGCACCATAACAAAGAGTAGCCCCCGCTCCCTGCAACTAGAGAAAGCCCGCACGCAGCAATGAAGACCCAACGCAGCCAAAAATAAAACTAATTAATTAAAAGAGTTATACCCTTAAAATTTATGATTTTTATTTACATATGTTATAATTCAATTAAAACTTCCTGCTGGAAGTCTTCCCCTTACTTGTTTACCAGTTTCTGATTACTCTTCAACTTTCTAGTCTCGGCTTGGTGCATGTTTATTTTTCTCACTATAGGCTGCTATGACCATTGTCATGTTCATGGATACACTAGTTCTATTCCTTCAGTTAGCTCACAAACTCTTAGAAAACAACAATGTAAAACTGCTCAAATGTACGGAATGGACACTAGATGTAAATAGATTTAATGATTGGATTATAATAGAAATGGAGATATGGGGATATGTGTATATGTATAGCTGAATCACTCTGTTATAAAGCAGAAACCAACACACCATTGTAAAGCAATTATACTCCAATAAAGATGTTAAAAAAAAAAAAAAGAAATGTATAGACCAAATCTGGGGATGGTTCAGTATAGTTTTTCCCCTGCCATTTAAAAAAATTTTTTTATTGGAATATAGTTGATTTACAATGTTGTGTTAGCTTTAGGTGTACAGCAAAGTGAATCAGTTATACATATACATATATACATTCTTTTTTTTTTTTAGATTCTTTTCCCATATAGGCCATTACAGAGTATTGAGTAGAGTTCCCTGTGCAATACAGCAGGTTCTTATTAGTTATTTATTTTATATATAGTAGTGTGTGTTGCCATTTTTAATTCAGTAAGGACTTGAGGGTTTCATAGTAAGATACTGATCTGAACCAGTACTAATTTCAATGTGCATTACAGTGGTTTACAAAGTATAATCTATAACTTTTCTAACATTTTCATTTAGGAATGTCAGTGCATATTTTAGAATAACCTTGAAGCTTCTCAGATCAAAGACATATTCCCATAAAAAATAAGAGTCAACAAGTAATCATTTTCACACCATACTTTTGCAGAAACAAAGCTCTTTAAAAACAGAGCTACAGGGCCTCCCTGGTGGCGCAAGTGGTTAAGAGTCCGCCTGCCGATGCAGGGGATACGGGTTCGTGCCCCGGTCTGGGAGGATCCCATATGCCGCGGAGCGGCTGGGCCCGTGAGCCATGGCCGCTGGGCCTGCGCATCCGGAGCCTGTGCTCCGCAACGGGAGAGGCCACAACAGTGAGAGGCCCACATACCGCAAAAAGAAAAAAAAAAAAAAAAAAAACAGAGCTACAATTCCTACCTGGGAGACTTCTTTGTTCATAGTGAGTCCTCAGAACATATATGGTCAAATCTGGTGCTCCAGAGGGTAGCTTGCAATGGAATGGGGGAAAGGTATTTTCCAGAGATGGCTCGAGTCTCTTCACTCTTACCTCTTTTAAGGCCAATTAGGCAAACAACTAAAACAAAGGAGAAGAAAAAAATAAAAGCAGAAGGGAGGTTAGATTGTAATTTTATTCTCTAAGAAATAATAAAGGTCAGAAATGCTTGGTTAAAAAAAAGAAAATACAACTTTTCAGGCCAAATGGAAAAACACTTCCAAAAGACAATGGATGAAGATCTGATTTTACAACCGAAGTCCTTCCGGTACCTGAATATATATTCTTATTTAAGACTGCTGCTTGAGTAATACATAATTGCATTCTGCCCTTAATCTCCTGACAGGTCCATTTATATGTCTTTTAAAATTTTTTTCTGGCTGCATTTGTATGTTTATCTTTCTTTTTACCTATAAATTCAGATTTTTAATGTTTTCAGTTTGCATTTAATTCCTTTCATTTCTGTAATACTTCTCACCATGTATTAAAGTTACTATGATACTTAACTTTCAAATTTTTTATTGAAAAAGTTTACAAAAATTTTATATTCCTAATACCTAAAAATAAAATTCATTGAGCTCTGGTTCCAGTAAAGATGAACTATCTTGTATTGGACTAACTTGCCCATAGATAACGATGATTAACTCTGGACAAAATAAAAATTACTCAAAGACACTGAAAAGTGACTAAAAGCAGGCAGAAACATAGGGAATTTGATCACTGAAAGGAAGGAATCATACTGAATAAGATCTATACTTATAAGACTTTCCCTTAAGAGAACTCTTCCCAGTATACCCCTTAAGTACTACTGGGAGGCTAGACCTAAGGGAGAAAACCACTGTCTCACTGGCTTGAGGCATTAGAGAATGTAGTTCAGAGCTGACAGAATGCTAGATAATAGGAGGAGAAAATCATGGTAGGAAGGGTAGTACAGTAAGGGGGTGGGGGACCTTAATTCTGCATATGCAAATTCTCCTCAAATCCCTGGTTGATCCAAGTACCCCTATATAACCATACCACAAATCAGATTCCCTTTTGCTGTTTATAATCACACATGCCTCACTCCCTTTTTTTTTTTTTTTTTTGTGGTACGCAGGCCTCTCACTGTTGTGGCCTCTCCCGTTGCGGAGCACAGGCTCCGGACGCGCAGGTTCAGCAGCCATGGCTCACGGGCCCAGGCGCTCTGTGGCATGTGGGATCTTCCCGGACCGGGGCACGAACCCGTGTCCCAGGCGCTCTGCGGCATGTGGGATCTTCCCGGACCGGGGCACGAACCCGTGTCCCCTGCATCGGGAGGTGGACTCTCAACCACTGTGCCACCAGGGAAGCCCTCCTCACTCCCTTTTTCTTAACTCCTAGCAACTACTTATCTGCCCTCTATTTTTATAATTTTGTCACTTTGAGAATATTACAAAGATTGAATCAAATAGTATGGAAACATTTTGTATGGGCTTTTTTCACTTAGTATAATGCCCTTGAGATCCATCCAACATGTTGCATATACAAACAGTTTGTTGCTTTTTATTGCTCCATGGTTTGAAGGTACCACAGTTTCTTTTTCACCATTCCCTGTTGAAGTACATTTGGGTTGTTTTCAATTTGGGGCTATTATGAATAAAGCTGCTATAAATATTTGTGTACAGGTTTCTGTGTGAATGTAAGTTTTCATTTCTCTAGGATAAACACCCCAAAATGGGGACTTCCCCGGTGGTCCAGTAGTAAAGAACCCGCCTTCCTATTCAGGGGACACGGATTTGATCCTTGGTCAGGGAACTAAGATCCCACATGCTGCGGGGCAACTAAGCCCGTGCACTGCAACTACTGAGCCTGCGCACTCTGGAGCCCAAGTGCCACAACCAGAAAGCCTGTGTGCCACAACTAAGAGCCAATGCAACCAAATAAATAAGTAAATAAACAAACAGACACCCATAAATGCAACTGGGTTGTACAGTAAGTGTATATTTACCAGCCAGTAATTTAGTTGTCTACTAGAACAAAAATCAAAACTCTTTAGAAAAAGATACTCCACAATATTATCTACAATACCCAGTATACAATAAAAAATTACTAAACATGCAAAGAAGCCAGAAATTGTAACTCAAGATCAGGAAAAAAAAAAGGGGGGGTCGGGCTTCCCTGGTGGCACAGCGGTTGAGAGTCCGCCTGCCAATGCAGGGGACACGGGTTCGTGCCCCGGTCCGGGAAGATCCCACATGCCACGGAGCAGCTGGGCCCGTGAGCCATGGCCGCTGAGCCTGCGCATCCGGAGCCTGTGTTCCGCAACGGGAGAGGCCACAACAGTGAGGCCCGCGTACCGCAAAAAAAAAAGGGGGGGTCAATAGAAACCATAAGATGATTAGTTGAAATTAACTGATAATGATGTTAAAGCAGTTATTATGAGTATGATCAGGATGTTATAATAAGTGAACAGATGAGAAATACTTGTAGCAAATGGAAACTATAAAATAGAAGTAAATGAAAATTCAAGAACTAGTTCAACATGGAAATTTTAAAATTCACTGGACAAGCTTAAAAGAAGATTTGAGATGGCACAAAAACAAATCGGTGAACTTGAAGTCAAAACAATACCCAGTATGAAGACTGGACAACTGAAAAAAATTAAAATCAAAAGTTGACTTTTTGAAAAGATAAAAAAATTATTAACACTTGAGCAAGAATGATCAAGAAAAATGAAAGACAACACAAATTACCAATGTCAGAAATGGACAGCTATCACCTCACGTCCTACAAATATAATGTTCTAAACCACATAATGCAAATCAATTCAGTAACTGCGATGAAGTGAAAAATTCCTTGAAAAATATAAATTATTAAAACCACAAAAACGAACAGAATGCTATCTACTAAAGAAATTAATTTGTAATTAAAACAAAACAATACTCCAGGCCTAGATGGCTTCACTGGTGGGTTCTATGAAACATTTAAAGAAGTAATAATAACAATTGTGCACACTTTCCAGAAAATAAAAGGCAGATACACCCCACTTGTTTTACTAGGCCAACTGTTTTACTAGGCCAGCAAAACCCTAATACCAAACTTGCCAAAGATATTACTAGAAAAGAAAATCAGTCTCATGAATGTAGACACAAAATAGCAAATTAAATTCAGCAATATATAAGGATGATACACCATTAACAGAATAAAAAGCATATAAATATCTCAGTAGGAACAGAAAAACATCTGACAAAATTCAGCACCCATTCATGATAAAATTCTCAGCAAGCTAAAAATTAAAGGTAACTCCTTCAATCTGATACGGAGGATCAATGAAAAACCTACAGCTAGTATTCTGTACAATGGTGAAATATTGGGAGTTCTCCTAATATTGGGAACAAGGCAAGAATGTTCACTCTAACCACTTCTCTTCATTATTGTAATAGATGTACTGGAGGTCCTAATCAGTGCAATAAGTCAAGAAAAACAAATAGAAGGAAGCTTAGAAAGGAAGAACTAAAACTGTCTTTATTCAATTAAAAAATAGTGGTACATAATTCTAAGGAATCTGGAAAGTGATTACTAGAATTAATAAGTGATTTGACAAAGCTGTAAGACACAAGATGAGTATACAAAAATCAATTGTGTTTCTATATAACCACAGTAAACAATTAGAAGTGCAAAACAATTTATAATAGCATCAAAAAGCATAAAATACTTAGGAATTAATTTAACAAAATATAGGTAAGACCTATACACTTAAAATTATAAAACATTTCTGAAATTAAAAAAGACTAAAAAAAAGAGTGACTAAATATTTTCATGGGTTCACTGAGACTCAATAGCATTAAGATGTAAATTCTCCCCCAAATTAATTCATATAATACTCAAAAATAAAATTAGTGGTTTACTTTTTACATATCTAGTGCATTTTACAATCAATGAATATGAATCTATTTTTATTTTATTTTATAATATATTTATAATGTGGGCTTTCTGATGCTTGTTTTAGGCTTTTGCTTTTTAAATAAAGACTATGTTTTCTCTACATCATGATTCCCTCCAATGCTGAATTCTGCATTAAAGTGGCATGTCTATCTAATGTTAGAAAATTGGATGATCCTATGACCTGGATCCAAAAGTGCTTACCTATTATAGTCCCTCTAAATTAAACAGAGTGCTTTTTGTATTTTCAAGATTTTCTTTCCCCTTTTCCTTGATTTAAATCCACAATTCAAAAACTCAAAAAAACTTGGACTAGCTCTTCATAATGACATAGTTTAAACTATTAAAGAAAGGAATTTATAGTTAGGTTAGCCCAACTTACATTATATTTAGTTGGGTTGTTCTCACTGTATAATAATATCTAGTTTATTTGCATTTGTAATCAACTTAAGTCCCTAAAACATTTCTTGGGTGATAAGATTCCTCCTAATTAATACTTTGTGTTTTCATCTGTGGAGCACAGAAGTATCTTTGAATTTTTTCCTAGGTAAACTTGCTTAAGAATTGGTAAGTAGTAACTGACTATGGCAAAGATGGCATTGTTCATTTAGTCAACCACAAACCCAGGTTCTGTCATTTTCTGACTTTCAAGGAAGAGCACTCCTCAAAAATCATTTGTGTAGTTAAGGCTACAGGTATAATCTGTGTGAAATAATGCCACTCTCTTCTATAAAACCTAAGAGTTTTTACAGGTACTTTTTCAAAGTCAGGCAGTAACTGAAACCAGATGGATCCTGCGAATGATTTAGGGTCCTGATGATTCAAGGCCAAACGGGAATACAGGAATGATGCTGAGGGGGAGGCTGAGCATAGTCACTCAGGGACTGCATGAAGACAGAAAAGCACAAGATAAATCCATACTCCAAAAAGATATGTAGACAATGAGAAGTGAAACATATGGAAATCAAGAGACAGGTGATACACAGAGAACCAAAGAAGACAGGAGGAATATGAAGAAATAGGGAGAAAAAGAGCAGTGCTGATGATCTGATGTTTGGCATTATGAGATCAGTAAGCTCACTATTCTTAAAATATATCTCCTAGTATTTATTATGTATTATCTGTGCTATCCAGAGCTCAGTATTTTAAGTCGTTTCTCACACCCCCTCACCTCCAGGAACCCAAAGCAGGAGGCCTGATACGGATGGTATAAACTCCTAAGAGATCCTCACGCCTGGAGGCTTCCCATTACTTGTTCCAATTCTCTCCTCATGGGTAAGGCCTTTCTGTCCTCATTATCTGCTTCCAGTTCTGGCACAAACACTGGCTAATGCAGCACCTCAATTCCTTTAATTTAATTTATTAAATTATTCAGTTTATTAACCTCATATTCAATCTGATTTAAGAATCAGATGAGGAAGCAAGGTGAAAGAAGAGTACCTATAGCACTTAACACATAGAAAGAGTAAAAAAGGAAATCTATAAAACATTCCTCCTTTGTTATTTTGGAGTTAGGCAGAGGTACAGGGCCAGAATTTTAAAATATATAGAGAAACAGGACAAAGGAGTATCTACGGATCTACTACCCATAAGTAGTAACAGTAAACATTTTTGATATATTTATTTTCTTCTTAAAGAAATGAAGTATTACCAATAAACCAAAAGGCCCCACACTCACACAAAGCCCACTCTTTTCACTCCCCCACCTTTTGGTAGAGATAACCATCATCATGAATTTAGTATATATCCTCTGGTCAATTTTTTTATATCCATAAACAATGTACACTGATATTTTATGCTTTAAAATATACATGTTTAAACTGTACATATTCTGCATTTTGCTGATTTCATGTATTATATTGTTCTGGAGCTCTATCCCTGCTGAGGTGTGTGTGTGTTTCATTCATATGTACATGTGAATATACCACATCTCAGCCCAGTCATTCATGTATTTAAGTTGCCTAAATTTTCATTATTACAAACAATGCCTCAATGAGTGTTCTTGTACATGGCTTCTCTTTCATATTTTCATATGCACATGTGCAAGAATTTCTAATGGTAATATTCAGAAATGGAATTTCTGAGTTGTAGTATTTGCATATCTTCTGCTCTACTCACCACTTGTCAAACTGATTGCCCAAATGATTGTTTCACATTCCCACTAGCAGTGTGTAAGACAACCATTTTCACCCATATTCTTTCCAACACTTGATATTGTCAGACTTTACTTTTTAACCAGTCTAACAGATGAAAATGGGATCTCATTTCAATTTGCATTTCCCTGAATATTATAGAGACTGAGCATCACAGCTGGCTATTTGGATATCCTATTATTTCAACTGGTGTTAGTCTCTTTTCATCCATTATACTGGGTACTCAATAGGTACTTTGTCTCAGTTCTGGGAAATTTTCTTGGATTATACTATTTATTCTTTTCTTTCCCTTCATTTATTCTGTTCTCTCTTTGGAACTCCTAATAATAGAAAGTTGACCCTCCTGGACCCTTCTTTTTATTTTCTTTTATAATTTGTTTATCATTTCTTTGCCTCTTTGCTTTACTTTCTAAAAAAATTTCCTCAACTCATTACCCAAACCTCTATTGAGTTTTTTTTTCTGCTATATATTCTTAATTTATAAGAATTCTTCATTCTCTGAATGTTCTTTCTAAAATACCCTATTTCTGCTTTACAGATGTCGCATCCCAACTTTCTGCAGCTGTTTTATACACACACATATGATATGTATGTATGTGTATATATGGTATATGCATATATACCATACAGCTGGATGTGTACATATATGTGTGCATATAAATAAAATTTTCTTGGCTGCATAGTCTATTTTCTCCAAGTTGTTTGTATTTTCTATTTGTTTATTTTCATTCCTGCTAGTCATAGTAGATGCTTTCCTTAGATGCCTGATGGTATTTATTTAGTTGTTTGGATATAAAAAGTTTACTGAAAGCTCTAATCATGTACATGGGGCTACTGACTGTAACATTCACTATAGGGCAATCTGGCCAGGCCCTCTATTAGGGCACAAATACTGATATGAGAAACCTGGTTCCCATTATCTACCACTTATTTATTTATTTGTTCAATACCTGTATACATATAAAATAGTTTCAGAATTGTTAACCTGTACCCCTGTAAGAAACAATTTTACCAACTAGAGTACAGTTCCTTTTTGACTTTAGGTTTTTCTTCTTGGGATGGTCAGATTCTTCACAGAAGATTCTTCTTGTTTCCTGCCTGGAGGATAAAGGACTCAGTTTGGGAAGCCAGTAATGGAGATGAGAGCAAGGGTTCTCAGCATTCAAAATGCCAGTGCTCATCTAATCCCCACCCCCCCGCCCTTCAGTGTGCCTGGTGTTCACTAGTCCTCTGTTTTAAGCGAGAGAATAAACTTCAAGTCTTCCATCTGTCAAGATGGGAGCAGTGCAGTAGTACAGTGGCAAAGAATAGACGAGACCCAGGCATCTGTTTCTTAGCTTTTAAATAATCCTCCTTATTTTAATCCCCTTCCCTTCTTCGCCTCCACTTCCAGAAGTACACAATACTACCACTGCCTGGGCCCTTTGAAGAGTCACCAGTACAAATTTAATTGGTCCTTAGTTTTCTCCACTTAAAACATAGTTTTCTTAGGTTTATAATAATAAGATTATTATATTATTATATATTATTATATATTATATATTATTATATTATATATATTATATTATATTATTATATTATATATTATATTATATATATTATATATATTATTATTATATTATTATTATAATATATATATTATTATTATATTATTATATATTATATATTATTATATTATTATATTATATATTATATATAATATATTATATATTATTATATAATATATTATATATTATTATATATATATTATATATTATTATATATATATATTATTATATATATTATTATAATAATAAGATTGTTCACTATTCTAGCTGTTTTCCAGCCTCGAAAATTTTGCTGTATTTTCTCCCATTTCCCTACATCTCTTGATTTATGACTAAAAAAAACAACAACAACCCTTGTTGACTTTATTTTGGTTGTTGTTTAAACTATGGTTTGGGGTGGGAACAATATTAAATGTGTGCTCAACCTATTAATTTATTTGGAATCAAATACTATGATACTATTTTTAATATTTTATTTGTTTATTTTTAATCTTCCTGTTATTTTGTAATCTTTTTAAGGTTTTGTTTCAAGTATGTTATTAACGCCTTAATCTTTTTGAGAATTTTAAAATCCACCATCCTGACATCCTCAAGAACCAATCAGCAATTGAAATTACTCAATAATATCATGAATTATCTTCCAGAAACAGAATTAACGATAGGCAGCAAGTCCTATGCAACAGTTAATCAGGAAAGCTCAGAAAAAGAGTCAGCTTTAGACCAACGGAACACTTCTCCATACACCTATTGGTAGCTGATATCACGGACTGTGACTTTGGGAAAGCAGGAAAAAAACAATCCATCTTCCATTATCTCATAGGTAACAGTTGCTGAGTGTCAAAAGAAGCTGTGGTCTAATGTTCTCTTTTCTGTAAGGAAATAAAAGAAACTCTCAAACCTCTAAGGGCAGTAGATTTTCTCTCCCACATATATTAACTGTAAAGTGTGATGAAAGGAACTTGTTACTAATAACAGTTAAAATTACAACATTTATAAATTAATTACTTTAATAAAATTAGCACAGATTGAAGGTTATCTTTATTATAAAGTTACTTTAACTTTTCTTCTTTATGATATACTTTTTGATGAGGAGAGAAAGGGATAACGTTAGCCAAAATGCCCAGTGTGCTGGGATTAATAGCTTAGTTTAGCTCTGCTGTCATCCTATAGTAGGTTGTCATAAATAAACCATTAACATTAGTGGCAATTATAAATTATTTTGGTTAAGTGGACTTAAGATTCTATAGTAACATCTGTTTTCTTATTAATTCTACCCCAAAGAAACTTTAAGAAAGAAAAAGGCACTTAAAAAATTGTATGAAGAAATAAAGTCTTTTTACCTTGGAACACTGAAAGATTTTTGAAGGAATGAAGAAAAAAATGCTACTTACTTTCCTATTAGTGATGACACAAGAGTCAGACTCTCCAAATCAAAGACAAAAATGATCTAAATAAAATTTGAAATCAAGCCATCCCTACTAGTGTTAAAAATTTTTTTTAATATGTATATAGTTTATTTATTTGACTTCTCTATAGTATGTAGTTGCTTTTTCTTATTAACACTATCTATGAAGAGGAGGCCTAGAAGAAAATGAAGACTTTAAAGACAGAATTTTTTTTAATAGAATGACAATATTTACTTAATTTTCCTTGTTAATCTTTAATTTTTAGAAGGCTGACTTCATTGTTCTTATGATTACAAAATGCTTTCATGAAAACCTTGCAATCTCTCTCCAGAAAAATACTTATTTATTCACACAATTTTTGGGGTGTCTTAAAAAATCTGGGTAAATTCATGGGTGTTGTTAGAAGATAAAATTGTATTATGTTGGAAAGATATGAAAAATGTTGCTCTATGGTAAGAGCAAGAGTTCCAAAGGGACACTAGCTGGGAAACAGATCTTGGTAAGTGGCAAGAATTCTACCATGAAGCAGCACTAAAGAGAACCATGACCCCAAGAAAATTCTTCATGCACATGTGCAACAAGAGATATGAAGAAAACTGTTCATGTTAGCAATGTGTCTAAGAGCAAAAAACAGGAACAACCTAGATGACCATCAATAATAGCATGGATTAGTAAACTCTAGTATATTGATACAGTAAAACCTCACACTAGTGAAATAAATTAACTGAGCTTTAGCTATCCTCATCTGCCTAAAGCCAACCACATTCCCTTCTTACAACCCAGGTAGTAATGCATTATAGTTTAAAGTATGGACTGCGGAGCCCAACTCCATTACCAACTTTCTGACCTTAACCTCTCCATGCATCAGTTTCCTCAACTACAAAAAGCAGGATAATACTTGTACCTACTCAAGAGTTGTTAGGAGACTAAACATTTAATATATTTAAGTTATTTAGGACAGTGTGGCACATGGTAAACACTGTGAAGTGTTTGATTAATAAATAGACCATAGCCAACCAAGTTTAATATCTGTTCAACTCAGCAGCCCCCTTTCTAATAAATGATGGCAGCCATCATATTTTCCCTTAGTTTTTGCCAGACTAAGGTATCATGCATTTCTTTAATTATTCGTTTCAGTAATACCTATTCAGGAAATTGTATGTACCTTCATATGGCTTCTGTTTTTAACTCTCATTCTGCTTCTACAGAGATATTAATACTTACATTCTAAGTTTTAAAGATTTAAAAAATCATTTTTTTAAAGTACAGTAAGAAGCCAAGTCCTGAATACTTTGTTGTATCTTAATTTCTATTTCTTGCTCCCCTTTAAAAAAAAAAGGCAGATTATAACCTTAAAATCAAAACTGTGTGTTTAACTGCCTGCATATCAACTACTGAATCTAAAATATTAATGACTCGTACATCTACTTTTACTTTTACATTAAAGAGATAAACACTGAAAAGCCTAGACTAGTGGATTTTAATACTAATAATTCTGGATATAGTATAAACACATCTATTTTGGAGACAAGGTATTCTCCAAAGAATGCTCCTATTATTTTTAATGCTCTACTCTAAGCTCCATTCCTGCAAGCATCTGCCTATTTATTAAGGAGTTCCAAACTAAACTCCATTTTCCTTTTCCTTGACTCTTCCCTATCCCCCACACCAAAAAAAAAAAAGGCACCTCACACCCACCCAACTGCTGCTACCAGAAACTCAGATGACACCCTTGAAATCTTTTCCACTCTCACAACCTATAATATGTTAATCACCAAGCCCCATCTAGTCTATTTCAAAAATAAATCATCAATCCACAGACATACAAATCCAATACCCTATTCCTGCTTACACTCCTTCCATGAAGTTTTATCTCACATATAACAAAATCCAAAACTCATGACATAGCCACCTCTCCTCATAGCACACTGCACTTTAGCCACACTGATCCATCCTCGGTTCTTCTCTATTCCCCAATCTTTTTTCCCCACTCCAAGGTCTTCACTACAGTATATTCTCTGCTGTGAATAATCCCTCCTACCTTCTTCACCTGTTCAGTTCCTATTCATTGTTCAAGCTTTAACTAAAATTCTACTTCTCTTAGCCCATAATCAAAATCAGCCCTCCATGACACTTTCATAGCACTTTCTACTTTTTCTTCTTAGCATTTTTCACTGTTTTTATTTACATATTTGTTTGTGTGATTGTGTTTACCACCTGTCTCCCTCACTATACTGTAAGACCCCAGGTGTATATTTTTTAACTGGCACACAGTAGGTATACACAGTAGGCATACAAATATTAATCTTTTAAAAGGTTAATTTGTGGAATTAATGAACCTGTTCTAATTCAAGAATGGTAGTGCAGTTAAAAACTTAAAGAGAATGAGGATCATTAAACTGGTCAAAGGACATTACAAGTCGTTCTAAACAAATCCAAGAGGAGTATCAGAGGTATGGGGAGAGGTATACTAGATTATTAATATAAGGGATTAGGCAAAAGTTTGGAGGTGAGAATACAGGGAGGAAAGAACACTGAAAGTAGTAAAACTACTAGATTAGTCTCTACTAATCAGGGAACGCCTATTTCTGGGCTTCATTCTGCAATATAATTTACCTCTCTGTTTTTGCCACAAGGCAAGAGAAAACACCAGGGTGCTGGAGAGAGTCCACACTCAAAAGAGCTAAAAATGAAACGTAACACCTCAACTACAAGAGTTTAGTTCTTTCCTAAAGAGCAACTCTACTAAATTGGAAGGCAATTGTCGAGGACTATCAAAACTAAGCTACTGTAGGTTTTTTTTTTGTTTTTTTTTTTTTTTTTTTGTGCACCGTGCGGCTTGCAGGATCTTAGTTTCCCGTCCAAGGATTAAACCCAGCCCCTGGCAGTGAAAGCCCAGAATCCTAACCACTGGACCGCCAGGGAATTTCCAAAACTAAGCTATTTTAAATGTCTAAAACATTATAGCAAGGTGCTCAGATCGGATTTTAATTCCCAATACGTGATTTATATGTATTAGAAAATAGCATTTACTAAGGCCTAAAACAAAGCAAAGGTTAGATCATTTTTAGTAAGTTAAAATTGGTACATATGTTACCAGATGAATGTCTGCATTACACATTTTTCTATGTGCACTATCTACCCCTCCACACTGTCAACTGACAAAGATGGTTTTACTACCTCTTTGTACGTCTCAAGGGTAGCCAAGGATAGATACTCACTAAAGTTAATTGATAAAACTATTTCTATCTAGATTATTTCTCTTTCTTTTTTATGATCTTTCTAAATTACATATTATCTTTTAAAATAGAGACGTGACCAAGATATGTGCTTAGAGGTTTTAATAAATTCCATTTTTTGGAATACAAAGTTATAATCATGTAATGAGGTATGCAAATCTATGGTTACATTTAACTAGAACTTTCCATCAGTAACATGACATATCTTGAGGTGAGGGAGTGGACAATAACCAAAGGCCTAGCCTTATGACTTAAAAAAAACTGGTAATAAACATTTGCAAGGTATTTTTAAAACCAAATAGTAAAACATTTCTTTTTATTTCTTTTACTCAGTACACATTATTTCTTTTGTAACAGACAAAAGTCATTCCATCCTCAAATATTTAAGAGCCCAATACGTGGTAAGCACTGTACCAGCTGCTGGGGTACAGCACTGAACAAGAGAGATGAAGTTCCTACTCTTCAAAGCTCACATTCAAATGGGAGGAAAAGATCAGTAAATAAAACTGGATAACTTGAGGGAGAGAGTTACTAGGGGAGCTACTTTAGATTGAGTGAGTAAGGAGAGTTTATATGTGAAGGTAACATCCGAGCTGAGGCCACAAATAAGAAAAACTTAATCCCAAAATTATTTCAGAAATGATTTCGTAGTATGTGTATAATAAAAACGTAGCAGAAAGAACCTCATCCTCTTTCACTAATCTTGAACTTATTATTACCTATATGATGCCTATATTTGTATATCCAGGCAACAGCCCAAATTAATGGGCCAAAAAGAAATTGGTCATCACTATCCCTCAAAGTCACTACTAAGTACACTGCTATCATTAGCAACCATACTAGTATTTTGCCAGTTACTTAGTTTCTTAGAACTGTTTAACTCAGCTCTCCTTCTTGCATTTCCTATATTCAATCCATTAATAACATCATTACACTCCATACTGTTAGCAATCCAAGTGTGAGGCAATTTAGCAGCATATCTAACCTCTGCCCCTGGTCTGCCTACACAGCGCATCCTGCTAAACAATTCCCCACAGCTCCATGTTCACAATGTCACACCCCTAGTCACCACTCAACAGGGCTTTTCCACAGTTTCCATAAAGAATTTGCACTCTTGTTACCTAGCATTCAAGGTCTCCTATTATCTATCATAGCCGCTAATGACAAAGCTTGAAGATAAAAGAGGCAAAAAATGACTGAATTAAATGGAGAAAAACAAACACACAGTACTATAGTTGGAGAGTTTAACACCCCCCTCTCATCAACTGATAGAAGCAGACCCCTCTGAAAAAAAAAATCAATAAAGACCTAGAAAATTTGAACAGTACTATCAACCACCTGGACCTAATTGACATTTTTAGAACACTATGCCCCAAAACTGCAGAATACATATTCTTTTCAAGTGCATGTTTAAGCCACAAAGTCTATGGTATTCTGTTATGGCAGCCCAAGCAGAACCCCAAGAGTCCACAGACCATATTTTGTGAGTTTCTGCTCTGAACATATACTTCTTATCTCTTTCTTTGCTCTTAAGGAAGATGGCAAAGATCCTTTCAAAGAAAAAGATCCAGAGCCTAGAAAAGGAAAATAAGATGATATCTAGGAACACTGAAGAACAAAAATTCCCCGATAAAAATGGAAAAAGTAAGAAAGTTTAAAGTTTAATTGATAATCCATATAAGCTGGGCTCTCCCACCAACCTACACCTACATCTCCCAAATTCTATGTTACTTAGACCCCACTATGAAGTTTAAGCTACACCCTTACTATATCACTGTTCTGAATTGTCATCTCTAACTCCTTTTAACCCTCTGAACCCTTATCTCTTGTCTGACCTTCTAGAATATGGCTAGGGATATTTACAGTGAACCTTCTGCCAGTTCTAAGAGCAATATTCTCTTTGAGCTTTCAGGTGCATTCCAAGAAACTATACTCTATTGCCTGCCATCAACTTCTTCTCAATATCCTTCCAATGCCTGGCAAATGCAGACATACCTACAGCTCAGTTTTTTAGCCTTCTTTTTTTCGGTGCCCATGTAAACATGCACAGACATATATACACACATTCATGCACACACTAACACTCGCATACACATATACATTTCACTTTTTCCTTGGAGAAGTACCAAGGCTCCTCTACATTAAATTTAGTCTAAAAATATATTGAGTATCTTATATATGACATCTCAATAAATTCAATCTACTAGGAAAGACATGGACATAAAGCTAGTTATAAATTTAAGCTGGAAGCTATAAAGAAAAAGTGATAATTTTTTAAGTGATAATTTTTAACCATGAAACAGTGAAAAATTCCTAACAGTGAAAACAATTTCACAATCCCACAAATGACCAAGTTAACATCCCCCAAAGAAGGGCAAAGAACAAAAATAAACAATGCATATAAGATGATCTTCAACTGGACAATAAAAATGAAAAGAACATCCAACCTAATTAATTGTTTGAATTAAATTAAAATTAAGGCAAAGTAATTTCTCATCTGTCAGACAGGTAAAAGATTAAAAAGACTGACAAAATACAGCACTGCTGAGGGTCTAAGGAAATACGCAATATCCCACACCATTGTCAGGAATGTAAATTGGTACCAGCTTTCTAGAGTTGCCAAAATAATCAAATTGCACATAGAAAGCAATCAATCTTCTAAGAACTTGTCCTCATCATATAATCAAAAGTGCATTAGTGCAGGACAACAGTTCCCAGCTGGGACCTACAGTATCTTCCAGGGAACATTTAGCAATGTTTGGAGATATTTTTGGTTGTCACAATTTTGGGTGGGAAGTGCTACTAGAATCTAGTGGGTAGAGGCCAGAGATGCTGCTGAACCTTCTAAAATGCACAGGACAGCGCCCACAACAAAAATTATCTGACCCAAAATGACAATAGTGCTAAGACTGAAAAACCCTGGCATAGAAGAATCAGGAACTTTAACATTGCATTTACCTTTGCTCCTTCCTCCCCAGAAGGGAAGAAAATTGTTATTTATGTCAAATTCTAGTATAATGACTGTCTATGTACATGGCAGGTGGGGGACAATGTGCACTATAAGGTCAAACTGCTCTATGGTTCTCCCTCTTCTACATTCAACATCCATTTTGCCAGACTGATTCAGCCTGACTTCCTTGGAGTGGCTGAGCATTTTCCTCTCACACAGTTAATGAGTCAGAACACATGGGGAATAGAGTTGTCACTAGTACTACCATGCACCTATCATGCCATGAACAGAACCTGAGTCAGCTAACAGAGTAAGGTCATACATTAGGTTTGGGGAAATGAGATAAACGTATGTACTAATTCCTAACACAGCCTCCTAGGACACAGGAATATAGAGACCAGTAACAAATTGGACCTATGGAGAATGCAAATTCATGAGCTTTGCTTAGAAAGCTGCCGGAACACACACACATATACACACATATACACACAAAATGAAATTTGAATCTATGTTCAGTTAAACACGGAGGTGCTGTGGTTAAAGTGTTCAAAGGGAAAAGAAAAAAACAGAGATCGTTTTTTTCTTTTTTCTTAAATTTAATTTATTTTTTGGCTGCGTTGGGTCTTCGTTGCTGCACGCGGGCTTTCTCTAGTTGTGGGGAGTGGGGACTGCTCTTCATGGTGGTGCGTGGGCTTCTCATTGCGGTGGCTTCTCTTGTTGCGGAGCATGGGCCCTAGAGCATGCAGGTTTCAGAAGTTGCGGCACGTGGGCTCAGTAGTTGCGACGCACGGGCTCTAGGGTGCGTGGGCTTCAGTAGTTGTGGCTCGCGGCTCTAGAGCCCAGGCTCAGTAGTTGTGGCACACGGGCTTAGTTGCTCCGCAGCATGTGGGATCTTCCCGGACCAGGGCTCAAACCCATGTCCCCTGCATTGGCAGGCGGATTCTTAACCACTGCACCAGCAGGAAGTCCCCAAAGAGATCTTAAATACACCAGATGTATATATATATATATATATATTTTTTTTTTTTTTTTTTTTTTGCGGTACGCGGGCCTCTCAGTGTTGTGGCCTCTCCCGTTGCGGAGCACAGGCTCCGGACGCACAGGCTCAGCAGCCATGGCTCACGGGCCCAGCCGCTCCGCGGCATGTGGGATCTTCCCGGACCGGGGCACGAACCTGCGTCCCCTGCATTGGCAGGCGGACTCTCAACCACTGCACCACCAGGGAAGCCCCACCAGATATATATTAAGGGGACAAAGGAAACCTTAGGGAAGATGAGGACTGAAGTACCATTACTGCAATTTTCTAAATATTTGAAGAAGACAGGAGCGTTTCAAGCATCAAAGTCCAGGAAAGCGGTCAGGTGGATAAGTAAATTCTCCCTGTCTTCAAGATTATGGGAATCACAGTAACAACCCTTTCCACATCATGATAAAAGTGGAGTGGGTAAAAGAGATAGAGGCTGTGATACTGCAAAGAAGGGGTAAGAAAAAACTCTAGTTTCGTTATTAACTATATCAAAGATAGTATCAGGTACTATCATAGAATCCATAGTAGTACTGCTTTTCAAATATCTTGTTATCATCTCTTACCATTAACCGAGAGAGGTATTTTCCCTAATTAGCCTGAATTTCATCACATACATGTAACTCATATTGATATGCCTGGAAAGGTCTTGCATATACTAAATTTTATAAATCAAACTTCATTCTTTATATGTAAAACTGAAATATTTCATTCAATGGAATCCTAGTTTGAATCATTCTTTTTTTTTTTTTTTTTTTTTTGTGGTACGCAGGCCTCTCACTGTTGTGGCCTCTCCCGTTGCGGAGCACAGGCTCTGGACGTGCAGGCCCAGCGGCCATGGCTCATGGGCCAAGCCACTCCGCGGCATGTGGAATCCTCCCGGACCGGGGCATGAACCCGTGTCCCCTGCATCGGCAGGCGGACTCTCAACCACTGCGCCACCAGGGAAGTGCTGAATCATTCTTTTAAAAATTAATCCCATCTTAACATATTTTTGTATAAAATCAAATTTTTATACATGAAACAAGTGAATATATATAATACTTTAAAACACACAAAAATATGAATTAAATTTGTCCATATTATTTTTCTTATTCCCAGATAGACTCACAATATTGAATAGTTAATAATAACTTGATCACAACATTTGCTGCACATGCTAAACAAACCAAATAACATAAAGTTTGGCAACAGTCATGAAAATGGAAATCTCAATTTAATGCCAGTTTATTATTGCAAGATGAGCTGCATCTCCTCAAAGATATGCTTTTCTTAGTCTTGGTTTAGGCTAACTTTGATCTTGCTGGGAAGGAATTTAAAGAATTTTATAGAAGGATAAGAATTTTACCTGGAAAAACTATGAAGAATTTGTAGAGCAGGCATGAAGGAAAAGCAGTGAGGAGTCTGAAGAGGCTGAGACGGCAAGTTGTTTGGGGGAAAGAAGGTCAAGAAGAGGTAGAGATGTAGTAGCTTAATGAGAAATAGGAAAGTCTGAGAATGAACAAAGATATTTAAAGGCAACTGACAGGAAGTAAGTCTTCCTGGATGATGTAGAATGTAAGCTACTCCCTTCATCCCAACAAAGTCTTTAGGAATAGTCTGCTTTCATTCATCACCAAAAAAATAATGTTGGTATTCTATTTTTATGTTTTTTACTTGTTTTCTAGTTTGCAAGAACTCTTGAAATACACTCCAAGGACACAGAATGGCAGTCTACGGAAGAACCATTTGTCTGCCCTCAACAATTACATTATGAAAATATACAGGCTGTTAAAGTGAATGACAGAGTATTCTATCTCTTATTGAAAAACAACCAATTTCTTCACGTCAACTAACCAGTTAGCAAATTGGTTAACATAGGTCATAATGAAGCCAAGGATTATGGGTCTGTATCCCTATGCTCTATTAACTTTTCTATTCTGAATTCAAAGGCTATATGCCTATCTTTGGTAAACTGCCTTGCAAATGAGAGAAGCTGGATGGTCCGTTAATGGCAGACAAGAGAATATGAATACATGAAGGAAAGGCATCACTACTACTACTGGCAAAATTTGAAGTATTCCCACTGATTTTGAATCTAGGCTCACATTAGGTTGTGGAAAAGGTCAAAGAACCTTCAACAGTTTGGAAAATTATTCTGTTTCAGTCTCATGTAAATTTTCAAGAAAGTTCACCATGTAATTTTAACTCTGAAACAAACCCAAGTGAATACTTTCCAAGCATAAATTAAGGACTATATTCATAAATGAATTACTACTTATGATGCAATTATCTCATTTTAATGATGCTTAAATTAATTAAACAATTTAACAGAGGAAAATAATCTATGAAAAGTCCTGTTAATTGTTGACCACAGTAGAAGAGTTTAAAAAAAATTGTTTTGTTTAAATTCCTCTCATGTTTAGATCTAACAAAAGCAATAACATTAACATAAGTAGTAAGTAACATCAAATTCCTAATCATAATTGAAAAGACAGTACAAAATGTCTACTCTTTCCTATTTAACCATCTGGAACATGTTAGAGACTCCGTGAAAGCAAGAAAAATCTGCAAGTATAATTATACTCAGGGACTATTAGCATGACATGCTTCAATAAATACTCCTAATAGGATCGGCTAATATAATAATTGGCACTAAAACTGGTGGATTTTCATTATTTGGCTATTTGTTCTTACTGACTAAATACTCAAGGAAACCAATAAACTGTCCTTTGAATAGAAAACAAATAAACAAAAACCCCACCCAGCAAGGGCAAAATATGACAGGTTGCAGAGGCAGAACAGAAGGGACAAGCAAAGAGCAAAGATTTGCGAACACCTGAGTTCAGTTCATATTTTCCCTCCCACTTTCTCCCTTTCCTCCTCCCTTCCTCCAACCCCAATCTGGCATGACTATCTGCTCTCTGGTCAAAGGTGACTTGGTTAGGGTTAAAAGAACACATTATATTACACCTTGAGTTGGCTAAATACAGAGTCAATTGTAACAAGGGAAAACATTCAAAATTTACTCTACTCCTGATGGTTTTGGAGATTTAACATTTAGCTACCTAAACTGGAAATGTTAAGCAAGGGAAGAACCTGACCAGTTAAGGTTTTTAGGAAGATAGCTCTGGCAGCTGAGCAATGGAATCAAGGGGGTTGCTATGATAGTCTAATTCTGATATAATGAGCAGTTGAACTAATGCAGCAACAGCTGGGTTGAATGAGACACTGGACTAAATCAACAAGAGGTGGAGGTGAAAAACGGAGTCCAAATTGTCTGCATGTATGAATTATGAAAGTAATTCATGTTTACTGTACAAGTGTAGAAAATACAAGTAGATGAAAAGAATAAAATAAAAATCACCCAAAACTGTTCCATCTAGAATTAATTAATGCAAACCTTTGTATACATATTCTTCTACAAATATAGACACACAGTTCTTTTTATAGTTTTAATGATTATGGTATCAGTGTACATATGAAGAGCATCTTTTTTCACTAAATTTATATATTTAACTTCTCATGCTATTAAATATTCTTCTACATTGCCTGTAAAATATTCCTCTCTGTGTATGTGTGTGTGTATGTGTGTGTGTGTGTGTGTGTGTGTCAGTTTTTTTTTTTTTTTTTTGTTACGTGGGCCTCTCACTGTTGTGGCCTCTCCCCTTGCGGAGCACAGGCTCCGGACGCGCAGGCTCAGTGGCCATGGCTCACGGGCCCAGCCGCTCCGCTGCATGTGGGATCTTCCCAGACCGGGGCACAAACCCGTGTCCCCTGCATCGGCAGGCGGACTCTCAACCACTGCGCCACCAGGGAAGCCCTGTGTGTCAGTTTTTAAGCAGGACAGTGGTGCAGGACTTGAGATTAGTGCCAATTTTTTTGCTATTAAAAACAATGCTATGATGAGGCATCTTTCTGGCTAAAACTTTATTTACATTCAGGATTACATTCTCTAAAGAAGTTCTACAAACACCAAGTGACCTATCATGGGAGTTTGGATGTATATTAAAGCCATTCAGCCAAGACTGAGTTTACAGGAGATGAGATGTCTGAGGGAGAAGCTAATGAATTCAGTTATTCAGTTAATGTACACATTAATTATGAATATGACATCCAAATAGATCTTATCCAGCTGACCTCCAAAGTATTGGGATATAAAGGTTTTTGGAATCATGGACATGTTGATGATAATGGAATAGATGAGATGATCAAGGGAAAGTGTGAAGAGAGGAGAACGGATTACTATGGAAACACTCCCATATTTAAGGAGGGGGGCAGTTAAAGCTGGAAGATCAAGTAACAACAACAAAAAAAAAAAAAGAGAGAGAGAGAGAGAAAAATGAATAAAGGTAAGAGGAAAACCAGAAGTTGAGAGTAGAGAGACCATAATGTCCAGTTCTGAGAATTATTTTGAACCTGACAAAACAATCACAATCCCTTTAAAACACAACAAACTCTTAGAAAAGTACCCAAAGGTAGTCAAGAGTCCTTGCTAAAATAAACCCAGTGAGGCACAAATACTTCCCCACAAAGACACCAAGAATTCAACATATCCCAACACCACCACAATCACTGAACCTACATGATTTTTATGCTCAAGGTATCTACCACCCTCCCCCAACGTCATGCCATAAAGGTCCAAACAGTGCAGATTTCTGCATAGGTTTGTGGGATAGAATTATAAAGGATTTTTGTTTGTATTTTTTTTGGTAGGGTTTTTTTCGGGGGGGGGGTGGTAGCAGGGAGGGGGGCGCCTAAAAACTGCTTTTCTCTCTTCAAGTTTTTGGCCAGTCCTAGTATCTAAGATTTATTATCACAGCAAACATGTTCATAGTTTCAACCTCATTTTATAAACTTTCCTAAGTATCTTTTTCAGAATCCACTTTCACAAACATGATTTCATTTTTTACCTTTTTCTTTCTACCCTCTGCTTACCCCTCAGGGACTAAGAGCTTTAACCCCAACAACTGGTTTCCAGTGTTTCCAGATACCCACATCAATTGCTCCACTTGACCCAACTCTAGTCAGGGACAGCTCTTGCAAAAACCACAGTCCTCATATGGATGTACAAGATGAGCTGTAGGAGATCAAAGTCTATTCTTACATCAAGTCACATTCTTCAGGTTGCCAGAATGTGCTTGTCTTGGAGGTGTTTTTAAAGACCAAGCTCATTCATTATTCCTTTAATTTTTGATATCATTTTATCCATTACAATAGCCTATTTCAACACTCTCTTCTTTCTTCTAGACCCATATTCCTTCCCTTCCAAGGAATTCTGTATTCATTTTCATTTTCTTACCCCAGTTTTGCCATAGGAGTGATCTTTCCCTTCCATATTTTTAGTATGTTGTTTTATTGGGAAGGGGCACTAGAAAAAGATGGAAAGAAATCTTATCTCCTATATATACAATTTTGTTGATCAATATCAAAACACCAGAGCAGTGTACTACATCAAATTAAAATTCAACTGTCAATGAGCCATTCAAACAAATAATTTTTCACCACATGTGAGTAAGGATGATGAGAGAAAGGGAAATGTATAAACAGCACGTAGTGGTAGTGGTATTCACCCCAAATCACAAATCATCATTTCCATCCTCTGAGGTTCATTGTTTCTTTGTGCCTTTCCCTCTCTCTTCCCCGTAAGTATAACCTAATGTGACAATAATGTTGAATAACAAGTATGTAGGCCATGTGAATACAAGACCTCAGAAAGTGCTATTTGATAGAAATTTCAATATTATATATAAATAGAGCCCTTCTTATTTTACTTTTTAAAAACTGTCTGTTTTAGTAACACCTAAACCTAAAAGTAGGCTCTTAATATTTCAACACTGACCTGACAAAAGCATACTTTCCTAGTATCCCTGAAATCTTCACTAATGTTGAGGACACCTATTTCATTAATGAATGGGACACCTTTGTAGAAATGACAAATTTCTACCAGCCGTCTCTTTGCCCTCTATCTAGACTTACTAGTCTAATCCTTCACATCATCATCCGCCTCCCTTTGGGAAGCCATTCTTTATCCGCTATGGTTTGACTGAGTAACCCACCTATGTGCTCCCACAGAACCCTATGCTTCCTCCATAACAGCATCTAGCAAAGTATTTGTCTGTGTATCTGTCTGGATCTGCCCCCATCCCAAGTGGACTATAAGTTCCTTGAGAGCAGGAAGGCTATGTCTTACTCACGGATGTATTTCCAGAGCCTAGGGCAGTGCTTGGCATCAAGTATACTCTCAATACAGACAGTCAGCATTGCCCTCACCAACACCATCAACTGCTCCCAGATTAAAGCTTACTACAATATTCTATATGGGAGTCAACATAATTTTCTTAGGGGATACCTTGAATCTGATACTGACCATACACTGTATGTCAAGCAATATGTTACTTAATTTTATTTCTTCAAAATCTCTATGAAGTAAAAATAATTATTCTCCTTTACCAATGAGAAAATAAGAGCTCAGAAAAGATAAATTACTTTCTTATAGCTACACAGCAAGCAGCTGAGGAAAGACCCATGCCTATCTATCTCACTACAAGTCAAAGCTACTTCTACTATATTATCCTCCTTCCCCAGTACCTATGCTGAATCAACATGAATATGTAATGATTCAAATATATTTTTCCTGCTATATTCTGTAATGTTAGATCCCCTCTGGGAATCAATAAAATGTTTGTGAAGTAGCTGGAAGACTATAAAGATGATGGGTTAAGCTTACATGCTCTGGAATTAGACTGACTATCTGAATTCAAATATCAATTGTGCTACATTCTCTGTGCTTCAATTTACTCATTTATAATATGAGGATAGTAGTAGTAGCTATAGTGTTGCTGTGAGGAATAAATGACAACATATGTGAAAGATTTAGAATAGAGCCTAGCACATAATAATAATACTTATAGGGCTTCCCTGGTGACACAGTGGTTAAGAATCCGCCTGCCAATGCAGGGACATGGGTTCGAGCCCTGGTCCGGGAAGATCCCACATGCCACGGAGCAACTAAGCCCGTGCGCCACAACTACTGAGCCTGCACTCTAGAGCCCCTGAGCCACAACTACTGAGCCTGTGTGCCACAGCTGCTGAAGCCCATGAGCCTAGAGCCCGTGCTCCACAACAAGAGAAGCCACCACAATGAGAAGCCTGTGCACCTCAACGAAGAGTAGCCCCCGCTCGCCACAACTAGAGAAAGCCTGCGCACAACACCGAAGACCCAACACAGCCAAAAAACAAACAAATAAATAAATTAATTAAAAAATAATAATACTTATAGCTAGGATTATTGCATTCTACTATGTATGTTACCTTATCTTCAATAAACATTAGCTATTAATATTTAATTATTTAAGTTTACACAATGAAATTGTCAATTTTTTCTATGTCAGTGATTCCCAAACCTTGCAGTGCATCAGAATCATCTAAGAAGCTTTTAAAAATACCCACAGGCCCTGTATCCTGGAGTTTCTGGTCTGTGGGTCTGGGTTGGGCTCTAGAAACCATGCTTTTGAAAATTCTCTAAGAGGATTTCCTTTCCCTGAAATAAACTAAACTACAGATCTTAAAACATTTCTGGTACATAGCATTTAAAATTGCTCAATAAAATATAAAAATTATCCTTTTCAATGTTGCATATACCATAAAGAATGTAATAGGAAATCACTAATGTCGAGAATAAAAACAAATCAAGAGAACAAACAGAAAAGCAAGCAGTGAAGCTGCCAGATACTCCACGGGGCATATGTGGATCTTGGTAACCTAGGAATGCGTGGAACCAAGGAAAAAGGCTCAGGTCTCCTAAAGTTAGATCAGAGACCAACAGACAAAGTCAGGGCCCAAGATAAATAATAACCCAGGAAAAGAATGAATTCAAACACCTTAAAAACACCTTAAAGGCAAACATCAAGGAAAATTTACCTCAACTTTAGCAAATACATGAGAATTTGATGCCTGAATTCATCTATACTCTGTGGACATTCTTTAAAACCAAGAGTGAGAATTTTAAGTTAAAATCCAGGTTCACAGACCCCCATCTCCAAGCACATAGTAGAAGGAAATAAAAATCCTCTCTAGAGGAATGTACCCTGAACTCAACTGGAAAAGAATTTCCATAATTACACAGGGTTCCAATGCAAAATGAGTTCATAATTCAGAAAGAAAATCACAAAACACACAAATAAACAAGGCACTATAAAAAAAGTCAGCAAAAACAAACAACAAGATTTGTTGCAGAAATATCCTGCAAAATTTCAGGTATTAGAAATATCAAATATAGAACATTAAATATGCTTAATACATAAGCGAAAGAAAAGAGTGAATTGTAAACATCAGTAAGATTCAAGAGAATATAAAAAATGAACAGGTAAATCTGAAAGAAAGCCAAATGGAACTGCTAGAACTGAAAAACATTAAAAGTAAAATCACAATGTTAAATAACAACTAAAACATACTGAATGGAGTCAGTAAACTGTAAGACAGAAATGACAAAATCATCTACAAAGTCATGGAGAAATGAAAAATACGAAAGAGAGGTTAAGAGACATGGAAGAAAGAACGGAACGATCACTATCAGAAAGACTATATTCTCTGATCACAATGCAAAGAAATAAAAGTCAAAAAGAAACATAAAATTGCCATACACTTGAAAATTTTAAATTATATCTCTAAATAACTCACAACTCAAGAAATAACAAAAAATTTTAAACTAAGAATGAAACAATAAAGAAATACTACATTTCAAAACTATAAAATGTTGTGAAAGCTATACTCAGAGATGTATTCTCATAAATGCTTTTATTAGGAAAGAAGAATGACTGAAAATTAATGAGCTAAATGTCTAACTAAAAAAATAACCACCCCATCTAAAGAAAAAAGGTGAAAAGGAAGAAATATTAAAGCATAAATTAATGAAATGGAAAAAAACACAATAAAGAGAGTGATAAAACCATAAGTTAGTTCTTTAAAATGAGTAATAAGATTCTCCTGATGAGGTTAAGAAAGAAAAAGTTACATGTTAATTATTAAAAATGAAAAGGAGGGACTTCCCTGGCGGTCCAGTGGTTAGGACTCCGCGCTTCCACTGCAGGGGGCATGGGTTCAATCCCTGGCTGGGAAACTAAGATACCACATGCCGCATGGTGCGACCAAAATAAAATAAAATTAAAATTAAAAAATTAAAAAATGAAAAGGAAAAGGAAAGTGTAACTATAGAGAAAGCAAACATTAAATAGGAGGATATTATGGAAAACCTTTTACTAATAGATTCAAAAACTTAAATGAAATAGGTAAATTCTTAAAAGCTATAACGCATTAAAACTAACCTAGGACATATTGATGTAAATAACTAACTAACTAACTAAATAAATGGGAGAAGAATTCTTCTTACAGAAGGATTCCAAAAAATACATGAAACTCCTCCTCCTTCTATGAAGTGAAGCTTAATTTACAGACTTGTGACTTAGGAACTCTTTTCCAAAAAATGAAGTAGGGAAAAAAGAATAAGGACTTCATAGTGGAGAAACCTGGCAATACTACTTAATCACATGATGAAGGTTAACTTAACATCATCAGTGATATGGTGGATATCATGTACCCCCAGAAATGGTGTGATGAGAAGGGCACTTCTCATCTATGATATTCTTCTCATAATCCCAGTCTGATCATGAGAAAGACATGAGACAAACCCAGATAGAGAGATATTCTATAGCATACCTGGTCAGTACTCCGCAAGACTGTCAAGGCCATAAAAACAAGGAAAAACTAAGGACTTCCCTGGTGGCGCAGTGGTTAAGAATCCGCCTGCCGATACAGGGGATACGGGTTCGAGCCCTGGTCCAGGAAGATCCCACATGCCATGGGGCAACTAAGCCCATGCGCCACAACTACTGAGCCTGTGCTCTAGAGCCCGTGAGCCACAACTACTGAGCCCACGTGCCACAACTACTGAAGCCCACATACCTAGAGCCCATGCTCCGCAACGAGAAGCCACCGCAATAAGAAGCCTGCACACCGCAAGGAGAGTAGCCCCCGCTCACTGGAACTAGAGAAAGCCCACACGCAGCAACAAAGACCCAATGCAGCCAAAAATAAATAAACGTATTTTTTTTAAAAAGTCGTTATATCCTTACTAGACACTTAGTTATATCCATGATACCCTTATTATATCCAAACTAAGAATCCCAAAAAAATATAGCTAGTGAAAGATACTGTTATTAACAAATGAATGGAAAAGTTATCTATCTGAGTTTATGCTAGGAATACAAGTGTGATTTAACATTACAAAGATATAAATATTATTCACAAAATTAACAGATCAAAGGAGAAAACCCAAATGATCATTTCTATAGTTACTGGTAAAACATCTAATTAAATTCAACATTCCTGATAAAAGTTTTAGAAAAATGTTTAAAATTTTTAAGAACCACCTTACTTTTTTTTTTTTTTTTTTTTTTTGCGGTATGCGGGCCTCTCACTGTCGTGGCCTCCCCCGCTGCGGAGAACAGGCTCCGGACGCGCAGGCTCAGCGGCCACGGCTCACGGGCCCAGCCGCTCCGCGGCATATGGGATCCTCCCAGACCGGGGCACGAACCCGTGTCCCCTGCATCGGCAGGCGGACTCTCAACCACTTGCGCCACCAGGGAGGCCCTAAGAACCACCTTACTTTATAAAGGGTATCTAGAGAACCCAGAAAATATTGTAGATAATTGTGAAATATCTGAAGCATACACTTTAAAATTAGAAACGAGACAAGGACACTCATCAATCACCACCTCTATTCCACTTATACAGGTCTTTCTAGCACAGTATATATAACAGGGGGTGAAAGAATTGGTTTGGAAGAAACAAAACTTGGCCAGAAGATGGGAAAAGAGAAACAGAGATGATCATACACAGCAGGGTTTTGTGGGCCAAGCCTGAAAGTGGCATATATTACTTCTACTCACATTCTACAGACTGGAAATCATTTAAGCGATTCCTAATGCAGGGGAGGTGGAAAATACAACCTAACTCTGTGCCCAGGAAGAAGAGGAAATTTTTAGTGTACATCTAGCCATCCTGTGTCACAAACTGAAAAATAATTTAGCATTAAAACTGAATGTGCGGGCTTCCCTGGTGGCGCAGTGGTTGAGAGTCCGCCTGCCGATGCAGGGGACACGGGTTCGTGCCCCGGTCCGGGAGGATCCCACATGCTGCGGAGCGGCTGGGCCCGTGAGCCATGGCCGCTGAGCCTGTGCGTCCGGAGCCTGTGCTCCGCAACGGGAGAGGCCACAGCAGTGAGAGGCCCGTGTACCGCAAAAACAAACAAACAAACAAAAAACTGAATGTGCATATACTCTATGACCCAGCAATTCTACTCCTAGGTAGAGATGCTTCTGTGCATGTATACCATAAGACATCTGTAAAAATACTCATTGAAGTATTGTTCATAATAGAAAAAACAAATGTGTCAATTAATGATAAAGTAATTCCTCACGTATTCATATCTAGCCATGAAAATAAATGTCCTATAGAGCAATGTAAATGAATCTTAACTTAAAAGTAGATCTTAAGAAGAATACATACAATATACCATTTTTTATAAAGTTCAAAAATAAATAAATTAATAGGCTATATTACTTAGGCGTAGATATATATGTAAAACTTATATTTTTAAATTAAAAAAATAACACTCACAAAATTCAGTATAGTGTTTACATTTAGAAGGAGACAAAAAGAGGAATGTGTTGAGATAGGTTTACACTGGGAGTTTCCATTGTATTGGTAAAATTCCATTTCTTAGGCTGGTATACATGCTACTGCTTGGTTCATATTAACATACTAAACAATATTTTTATATCTACTTTCTAACGGAGGGCAATAAATTTTTATCAAATGGACTAAGGAGATTACAGAATAGTATTTTATGGAGAATAACCTAAATATTTTCAAATATTCAAATAACACTTCTTATTTCCTTATTAACCAAAATACATTGTCTTGCTTACCTAGAGAACTACTATTCAAGAAAGTACTAGTTATCACATAAATGTAGTAAAGAATTTAGAGTTTATTTAAAAATTGTAAAAAAAAAATTGTACCAGTTAACCATCAAATTACTTGTTCCTATTCTTCCTCAATCATATGGCCATTCAGTAAATTGTAATTAATATAACAACTGACAGCTCCATTGAAGTCTCAATGCTCTTCCTGAATTTTAATTATAGTGGGTATTTTTTGAAACTACAGAAGTAGTAACAATGAACAATTAAGGGGGGAAGACATAATAACTCTAAGCAAGATTAAAGTACATGCAAAGGAAGGAATACTTGTATTCTGACCTCTTAGGTAAAGGTGGGAGGAGGGAGGAGTTGTTTTCCACAGAATGATCTCCAGAGGAATTCCAATTAATAAAACTGTCAGGGAAAGAAGTGGTATTAGGATGTTCAGGAGCTATTAAATCGTTTTCTCCCAGTATTGTTTAAAGTGCACCTTCATTGACTGATTATAAATAAACAGTATTATTTTTTAAATATTGAAGCTATAGAATTATGGGAAGTTTTCCATGTATATTGCATGATATTTTAAATATTCCATCTCCAGTAACTTTGTGACAAACCTTAACAATACCAGATATCATTTTTGTATTGCAAGATGATAACTTGTACTGAAACCCTGAAAACATTGACAACTTGTTAAGAAAATTATCTGACTTGATGAAAACTGAGATACCCAATATTAACTGAGGTACAGAAAATACAGTTTTATTTCTGTAATTCAAATTCTATGCATATCATAAAAACTGCTATAAATGCAATCCAAAGAAGAGATTTACCATGGCAGTGATAACAGTAAGAGGCAATAAGGTTTGGAGAAGAGAAATTAGGATGGGGCTTGAGAAGCAGGCACAGGAAGAAATACCACCATTCAAAGAAGCTCCTATCTGGAAAGAAAGCAAGAGAAGGTAGGCTCAAGCACAATGACAACAGTAGGAATACTTGGCTCTGGACCAAGAAACATCCCAATTAATACCACTCTTAGGACTATGGACAAAGCAAAGTAATGAAAACAAAGGCACACATCACACATCATCACACAACACAGTGTGATGACAAAATAAACAATGACCAAAGGGAAATAACAGATAATCTCAATGCTACCCTCAAGAAGTGACCAACATTTTCCTGGATTTTTGAGACTGACAAACTAAAGAGAATGGCGAGTGAAAGAAAAAAAGGTAAATTATACAACTGACTGATGTTACAGCTGCAGGTCATATAAAAATGATTATATATAATAAGCAGATTAAAGGGTTGTGTATAAGTTATAAGATATCCAAATTAACAAAGTTTTATTTTAAAACACGTAGTACATTTTAGCCATAGCTAAGCATCCAACATGTGGGGCTTTCTGCTTGCCCCCATTAGCCCCATTATGTAAAACATTGCAAATCCTATCTATGGGAGCTTAAATCTGATATCTGCCATAAATCCTTCCCAGAAAATAGGAATACGCTTAAATACCCAAACACTTTGAACTTCTACAGTTTTCATTGTCTTTGTCACAGTAGATACTAAGAGATGATTTACCAGTAATTTCATGTCTGATATCTTCAAATATTAAATTTCACACTATAAAGTTTATAATAAAAGTATGCTGGTTTCACCAAGTAGAATAAAATTCCTTAATAAGAAGGTACTATATTTTATGCCTCAGAGTAGAGTATTAGAATATTATAGTACAGTGATATAGTAACTTTTACCGTATTGAACATCCCTTGAGTCATATGTGTGTAACATTCACCATATTCTACCTGCCCATTTTCTATATTTCCACATCACTGTCAAAATTAACAACATCATTCTTATGGCACCAGACTGCCAATTTAGACAAAATTAGTATATCTCTCTCATATTTGTCTCCAACATTAAATCACAAAGTTCTGTCAATTCCTTGATCAATCTCTAAGAGATCTGGATTCTCTTTCTATTTATAAATCTTTGTCCAGGTTCTCACATCCCATGCTTAGGCTTAGAAACCACTGTAGTCCATTAATACATGCAGAACAGTATCTTTAAGAAATGTTTTATTTAATTACTTCCCTCCTAATTAACTCTCAGAAGTTTTTTTTTTTAATTGCCTAGCTAAACAAATATAAAATGTATATTCAAGGCCCTCCTTCAGTTTTTCCCTGTCTTTCCTTCTCCAAGCCTCTCATAACGTTTTGGTATTCTACTTATTGGGATTATGCCCCAACTCCATAGATATGCATAGCTGTACACTTTCTTCAAAATTTGATCAAAATTCATATTCTTTAAGAATACTTGCCTTTAATCCCATTCTGATCACTGTTTCCTGAAAATTTTCTAATATATATTATGTAATACTTGTTCATATGCTTTGTTTTCCTATGCTGCACTTAAATATAAAAATTATATTATACAAATATATTCTTGGCCATAGCCATGCACGTTTCTTTTTAATTTTAACTTGTTAATATTCCTTATACTAATTTCAATTTTTTTCATAGCTAATTTCATTTATGAAAATACTACAGAATCTTTTTTCCCCCAATGAAATTAATTACTTACTTGGTACCTATGATGGTTAATTTTACGTGTCAACTTGGCTAAGCCACAGTGCCCAGATATATGGTCAAACACCAGTCTGGATGTTGCTGTAAAGGGTTGGTTTGTTTGGGTTTTTTTTGATGATATTAACATTTAAATCAGGAGACTGTGAATAAAGCAAATTATCCTCCATAATGCGGGTAGGCCTCATCCAATCACTTGAAGGCCTTGAGAGAAAAATAACTGAAGTCCCCCAAGGAAGAGGTAATTCTCTCTGGAAACTGCCTTTAGACTTGAGCTACAACATCAACTCTTCTCCAGGTCTCCACCCCGCCAGCCTACTCTGCAAACTTCAGACCTACCAGCTCCCATAATTGCATGAGCCAACTCCTTAAAATCAATCAATCAATCAATCTCTCTCTTCTAATACACACACACACACACAGACACACAAACACACATCCTATGGATTCTGTTTCTTTGGAGAACCCTGACTAATATAGTGCCCCAGAGTTTAAAGTCTTGTTTGGTGACTATAGGGGACACAAAGCCAGGTCCCTCATGCCCCTCAATCAATTTATTCATTTAAAAATATAGTGTCTGCTGTGTGCTACATTCTGAAGATTCAAAGTTGATCTAGATCCCTATCCTCAAGGACTTGGGGGTGGGGGAAGTTTAGCTGAAGAAACAAACAAAATAATGCAATAGGGCTTCCCTGTGGGGCAGTGGTTGAGAGTCCGCCTGCCGATGCAGGGGACAGGGGTTCGTGACCCGGTCTGGGAAGATCCCACATGCCGCAGAGCGGTTAGGCCCGTGAGCCATGGCCGCTGAGTCTGCGTGTCTGGAGCCTGTGCTCCGCAACGGGAGAGGCCACAGCAGTGAGAGGCTGGCGTACCGCAAAAAAAAAAAAAAAAAAAAAAAAAAAAAAAAATGCAATAAACATCATGACGTTTTGAGCTCATGATACACTATTCATGGGAGCACAGGGAAGGGACACATACATAACTAAAGCTTCTGCATCAACGGAATCTTAACTGCCTATTAACTAAAATATTGTTCATCATATAATCACCCTTGGAAATCAATTACATACCGTAAACATATAGAAATAGAGTAAAAACATTTAAAAAGAACAGAATGTGAAAACAAACACAATACAAATACTACATTAATATTCCTCTGAAGTGATTACTTTGTAAGAACTGAGGGGCTTTTCCCTAGTGGCGCAGTGGTTGAAAATCTGCCTGCCAATGCAGGGGACACGGGTTCGAGCCCTGGTCTAGGAAGATCCCAAACGCCGCGGAACAACTGGGCCCGTGAGCCACAACTACTGAGCCTGCGCGTCTGGAGCCTGTGCTCCGCAACAAGAGAGGCCGCGATAGTGAGAGGCCCGTGCACCGCGATGAAGAGTGGCCCCCACTCGCAGCAACTAGAGAAAGCCCTCGCACAGAAACGAAGACCCAACACAGCCAAAAATAAATAAATAAACTTATGAAAAAAAAAAAAAGGAACTGAACTGGCTAAGGAATCTTAAAAGAGTAAGATTTAGAATGTTGAAGAATCTTGTTCCAGTTTGAAAAGCCAATCTGATTAACTGGAATTGGAAAGACACACATAGAATCTCACAGTTCATAAATCTCAAGCATACTATGTAAAATGAATATTGTAAAATGGGATTAGTCTTTAGTTCTTTGAAATGTATATTAAATCATAAAATCCTTATTTTGAAAGCATCTTAAGTATATATGAAAAGCGATTGGAATTTAAGTTCATTTAAGGATACTTCCAATGAATTTGCTGTACCTTTTACACTTCCAACTATGCTACCTTACCTTACCAAGTAATATAAAAATTCAAGAACTATGTTCACAATGTAAAATATGACCACTGAAATTAAACATTAAAAAAAAAACATTAACTTAAGAATAGTAGGCTCCTCCTCCTCATTAGGGAGGACGCCCACACCCTTCCTCTACAGGTGTGCATCTCTGCCTTGCTTCTATCTTCACTAAACAAACTGTTTCTCTGTGTGCTCTCCCACTTGTTGTTGTGCTATGTCTCTAATAATAAACTTTGTACCTGTTTTTACAGTTTTGCCTCCATGAGAAATGCATTTTTCACTGGGGGGCAAAAGCCAGGGGGTGTGGTGGCTAGGATTCCTAGTTTTCATCCAGGCTACCCAGGTTCAATTCCTGGGCAGGGAATTAAGATCTCGCTTCACGCCACCACTCACTGCTGCCTCTCCGAGATCAGATGGTGCCGAAACCTGGGAGTTCAAGATATAAAGAAGCTCCTCTCCTCAAGCTACTTATGGTTTACAACAGTTTGGTAATCTACACCTGTGGGTAAAATTAAAATATTCACCTTTCTATCTGCTCCCTCCTGAGATTGGAAACTCTTAGGTTCCCAGCAGCTTTATCAGCTCCTTTATGCTGGGAACAATTAAATCATACTAAGGATAATCAGTCTAGTTACACTAGAAAATTGGGCTAAATGCCTTATGAACAATGCCAATATACAATTTCCCTGAAAGACAAGGGCTGGAACAGAACAGACTAAGTCAGATAACCTGGGTATATACTGGGCTACAACTAATGGAAGTTCCTGACTTAAATTCGTACTTATGACCTTACTAATACTGCTGGCTATATTGTTTTCTATATTGCCTGTTTTACAAAATTGTTGTTTATTACATTACCACATGTGTAACTGAGCCTCTGATCAAATAATGATATATAGTTCCATATGAAATCAATGACTGTAATAGTGTAACTCTAGATATGGGAAGAAGCAACAAGAGGGAATATTTACCTGGACCATAAGGGATTAGTAAGACAGGTGGTCCAGAGGTTTTGGACTACTGTTAACAGAGCTAGTCGAGTAACAGCACATTGAGTGGCCTGTCAACGAAATCTTCGCCAGACCTGGGAGTGAGCATTCCTCGCACCATGGAACAAAATGGCCATGAAATGCCCCCCAAACCATGGTTAAACTTATGACCATGAAGGGGCCCTGCCGAATGGAAACTGACACTTGCCATCTACCTCTACAAGGACTAAATCATGGCCACTGCAGCTGCTGACCTTCAACACGCCCTGAAAGGAGCTCAGGGTGGAGATCAGAAATGAGGCCCTCTGTGCTCTGGGAAAAACTGGCAGGACAGGCCTTCAGATAGTTAGATATTTTCAGAAAAAGATGTTATGAGCCCAAATTCTTACATCTTCTCATACCTAGAAAAACACTAACGTCATTAATGGTAACGTCTGCTTTGGCTATTTTTTTGGAGAAAAATTTCAGGCCAATAGCACCTGTTATCTATGTGTTAATACCACATTAAAAGTTAAAACCTACTTAGATGAAACTAGACAACTGGCTACCTGGCTACAAGTCACCCCGAAGTGCCAGGTCCAGACTGGGTTTCAGGCTTTATCTCCTGAAAAGAAATGAGATCTATTTTCTCTATTAACATTCAGGTTGTCACTCCTCCAACTACTTCTAACTAGGTCTGTTATACCTACATCAATAACACTGGGTTAGTAGAAAAAGACGTCAAAAAGTTATATGACTATGCTCAATGGCTTCATTCCTTTGGACAGGGTAACCCAAGTGCTAACACTATCTGGACTACAGTTAAAGTAATGCTATCAAATGTAACCTGGTTCTTACTCCTGCTTGGGCCCCAATATTTCTTTTACTGATCTTTGGCCCTTGCCTTTTTAATCTACTTGTTAAGTTTGTCTCTTCCAGATTACAATAGTTTCACTTCAAGATGACGGTGATGCAGAGCTTCCAGCTACTCCTCGGAATAACAAGAGAAGTCACCATGGGCCCCTTAATGAGACAGGAGAAGAGCTCTCTGACCCCAACTAGGGAGGGCCTACGAGCCCCATGCCAACATGAGGAAGCTGGAGAAGACAGACCTTGCCCTTCATCCTCCCAATAAAGATTTATTGGGATTCACATCTCTCAGGGGGGATTTGAGGAAGGAGATAGATAGGCTCCAGGCTAGACATTTACAACTGGCCTCCTGTTCACACTTCCTGGGGTGAGAAGATGGGCTCCAGGCCGGACATTCATTACCAGCCCCCTGTTTACACTTCCTGAAGCAAGAGACAAACGGGCTCCAGGACTACATATTTATGACCCGACTCCTGTCTGTATTTCGAGATCTGCACCTCGATATAAAAACCAGCAACAGAAATAGGGTAAATAACCAGACATTGGACATTTTTATGGCAGGGACAGAGTGGGACTAAACCCTGTTAAAAGATCAAGAGGTCATACATTTCCTATCCTTGGGGCAAGGGAAACGTTGCACCTTAGGGGTCAAAAAGGAGGGGGCACCACCCCATAATATGTGATGCTAAAGCCATGCTAAGGCCTCTGGGCTGTAATCCATCTTGGAAAAAAGTTGCTCACATGCATTGGGGAGCGTCCTAGAGCACGTCAGGTGCGGAAAAAGAAACCAGATAATTGGCCGAAGGTAAACAAAGACCCGGAAGAACTGCCCTATATAAGTGACTTCACCGCCTCTTTACTGTGCTCCTCCTCTTTAGGGAGGATGCCCACACCCTTCCTCTACAGGTGTGCATCCCTGCCTTGCTTCTATCTTCACTAAACAAACTGTTTCTCTGCGTGTTCTCCCACTTGTTATTGTGCTATGTGTCTAATAATAAACTTTGTACCTGTTTTTACAAAAAAAAAAAAAAAGAATAGTTAAATCTTAGATAGTGAAAAATGGTAAATGAAACAAATCTTTTTTTTTTTTGCTTTGTTCTTGTATTTAAATAAGGCGATCTCCTTAATTCCCAGTAGTCTGAGAATTTATAATGTTTCATAACTCTATCAGATTAGCATACTAATGACTATTATATAAAAGTTGCTGTCTATATTATTGTATGATTTTTTTCCCTTTGGGTTAGTAATTAGAAAAACATCTTCCAACATTAATTAAACTGGTGATATTATTAAATGAACACAATCTCATACTTTACCACAAGTATTCTTTATCAACTAGTAAAACCTATATCCCTATAGTAGGCACACAGTAAACATCTGTTAAATGAATTAACGAAAGGTTCACAGGCCTGAAATTTCTGTAGCCTGAAGTCTCATGACCTTGCTCCTAAATTCTACTTCAATATGGACATTGCCAAAGGTATAGTTTTTTTATGAAGACTTAGAGATTTTCCTTTGGTGCTTTAGGGGCCCTCCATACAGATTCCCTCTAAGAAACTATATAACTAGTATCACACTAATATTTCATGAAATAATTGGAACAAATTATGAGAGATCTCTATCACACCCATAAAAGCTTTGTATTCAAATACCTTGCTGCCCAGCTGAAAGCTCAACAATCTCTGGGCAGAGGCCACAAGGCTAAAAAGGCCCTAAGAAATCAAGATGCCACAAGAGTCCCAGAGGGACCCCTGTTAATTTAAAAAGGATTAAACTATTGATACAATATTCTTGTGTAAGTCATTTAACTTCCAGGAGCTTCAGTTTCCTCACCTGTGAAAAATGGAGGTTGGTCACTCAAGATTCTATAGAAAGCAAAGCAGATTTACCTTCATTATCCCTTCAGAAGGCAAGAAGCTTCAGAAGCCTTATAAAAATGGTTTTGAACCTTGTTTGGGTGATGGACAGCTTTGAGACTTCAATAAAAGCTAGACACTTTACCTCAAAAGAATTTTCACATGTACAAAACTTTGTGTATAGTGTCAGGAAAGTTTAATGACCCTCTGAAGTGGTCCATGGAACTCAGAAACTTCTGTAAGTTTAAACAGAATTCAATAAATTGGGGACATGTTAATAAGTTTGAAAACAAAGCAGTACTTTGTACCTAAATCTTTTGATTTTTTAAAAACAAATTAAATTTATTTTAAATTTCAAATAATAGTAAAGAGGAATTGATTACTTTTATGACTACCAAAGAGAAACATGGTTTTGAAGAACTGAAAACTACTAGCTTAGATAATTAAACTATGCTGGTAAATCAGAGTTCCAGATAAGTGATACCCAAAACCATTATAATTGTATGTCAATCTCAATTCTAATGAACCAACTGTAATAAAAATATTTACTTAGAATTCCACATTTAAACAAACGTGTTCCTTTTGATTTTCTTTATTTGGACAATCCATTTGGAGATAGGCCTTCAATAAAAATATAAACTAAATACAAAATATTTACTTGCTAAAATGGTTTAAATTTCTGAAAGATTAAATAGCAATCATGTATTTTAAGAGTTGAACACAGTCTCATTGCATCTTAATTTATAATTAAGATGAGTTAAATCTATTAAGCTACAACATAAATTTGCTCATTATTTTATATTGCTAAGAAAAAAAATGTTTTTCCAATGTAAAAGGAAAGAAAGTAGAGGGGCCTGACTTATCACAGAGGGAAAGAAGAAACAACTTACAATTCTGTAGAGATTAATTAAACACATGCAACTGATACTGGTGTTAAGGTTTTACAAATCATCTACAGAATAAGCCACACAGATACTAATATCTGCTCTCACAATAGAGGTTCCAATGTGTAGATTTTTTTGTACAGGCTGCCGTTAGGATTCCTCTTGTCTAAAATGGTTCCCTGGGGAACTAGCAAGAAGAAATTCTATGATTATTTCCTGATGAAATAAAGGGAGAGGCCTTTGCAGTACTAAATTTAAGGAAAATAATGACTCTGCTCCAATTGTGATGGCAATATCCCTAATCAGGAATATAGAAGTAAAATGGCCCCAGTTTCTCGTGAATTCCGTTTTTGTATTTTTAGTTAAATAATATTTAATTTTAATTTAATTTTCTTAAGGAAGGCTTTCTCATTAGCTCATGAAGTCATAGATTGGATCTTTTTATTATAAATTACAGTTTGTACAATTCACAAAAGAAAAACATTGACACACATTTATATACCCCACTTACAGCAACATGGATTCTGGATTCTCCAGTGTTTCACTTACAGATTACTCAGGGATTGTGAATATACCACTGTGTTTACTTGAATAACCGCACATTTACCAGGAAATGAAGCAAATATCTGGAATTTAGTCTACAGTCATCCTTACAAGCTTAATTTATCTTCTAGATTCTCAGCTCTGTTTATCGAAGAATGGTACACTTACTAAAAATCACAAAGATAATCAGTAGCAGATTTAAATTAGAATCTAGATTTAATGCTTCTCTCCCCTTCAGTTGTTTCTTTAGATTTCTAAGAAGTCCTACTTAGAGCTGCAGATATATTGGGCGAGACCTTACAGGTAGACTTCATAAGTAAATGCCTCTATGCCTGACAGCAGGATTCGCCACTAACCTGCTCTTGTGACATCAGGTATAGGACAACTTCTTAGGATCTCAGTTTTTGCTATCTGTAAAATAAGGATACTGGAGCAGATGATTTCCAAGGTCATTTCCAATTAAAACACGGAAGCCTACATTGACGGAAGTCTATGAATGAGTAACAGAATTAGAGTTAAGTCCATTTGAGACTACAGTCACAGTTATGTATGTAGGATTAGAAAATGGCAAAGAAATGTGGAAAAAATACGAAGTTTACATTTAAAGTTTCCTTTCAATTTAGGTTTGGACTGATGACTGAAAAAGGCCCAGAAAGCCTACCACTTTTATCCAAATCCCCAGCACCCTTCTTTCATGATGCCACTATGCTAATATCCACAAGGAGTACAACCTAAGAGTATGCTTTACTCCAAATATAACCATTCCCATACCTGGTCCAAGATGAACTGATCCAGTCCATCTAGATCAGGGGTTGGCAAACTTTTCTGTAAAGAGCCAGATAGTAAATATTTCAGGTTTTACAGGCTATCCAGTCTCTGTAGCAACTACTCAATTCTGCCTTCGATGTGCAAAAGCAGTCACAGACTATACATAAATGAATGAGCATGGTGGCTATGGTCTAATAAAACTTTATTTACAAAAAACCAGAGTGGGCAGGATTTGGCCCATAGGCTGTAGTTTGCCAACCCCGGTATAGATCACACCAAGGAACAAGATGGTATAAATCAGGTATTTTAAAATTTTCAGAGTACTTTCACAGCCTAGAAGAGAGCATGTTACAGTAGAAAGTACCAATGCAGGTATTCAATACATACTAGATGCTTAATAAATATACTTTTCCTTTCTCTTCTCAACAGTGCCATCCCAAACTTACTTCTAGAAATCACTCATTCTGGCCCTCTGACAAGAGATGGCCCTTGATTCTTCTTGGTCCTGGCAAATATGCTCCTGGTACACTGCGCCAAGATTTTAGTGCTCCTTCATTCCTCCCTGCCTCCCCACTCCAAGCCACATTAATCCAAAGGTGCAACTTCCAACCTTATCCATCTGGGCCTCAAATGTCAGTATTACTCACTGTTGGCCCCGGGAAGGTGTAAAGAAATAGAGAAGAGAAAGAAGAGGATAGAGAGAGGGTAGATTCTGGTGGAGGACAGGTGAGCAGTAGCATTACCTCCCTTTCCTGACTCTAAAAAGGAGCCAGGTGCTAACCTACTGTTAATTTAAATGAAAATATTGTCTACTCTAGTGGGAATAAAGAACATTCCACTTTATGCTAAGTGCTTCCTAATGAAAGAACTCAGTTCCAACAGGAGGAAAAAAAACGACAGTAAGCTTTTTTCTTATGCTTTTATCTAGATCACTCTACCTCCAGCTGTGATGTTTTTAAAGCTCCAAGGAGCTTCTACTAGTAACTATGGTAACTCCTTCAAAACAGTACAGAAAAAGTAGGAGGGAATAGCAATTTGAGGAGAAAAACAATTGTCTTGATTTTCATCAAATGAAACTAGGTAAAGTAACAAGACATAGATAGGCTGATGGCTGGGCAAGGGCCTCAAGACTGTTATCGAGGTGCTTGATCTCTCAGCCCCACAGGTCTAGTACCTCAATGGATCATTTTATCTTATCCAAGAGTGGTCACCAAAAGCTAATTTAGTCATTTACAATGAACAGTATCTTATAAACTTAATGAATATTCTTGCCAGGAAGTCTGTCAATTTGCTTTCCAGCAGAGCAGTTTACTTGGGAAAAACAAATTAAAAGCACAAGGTTCCTTAGAAGTATATGATTCTGATCCTAAGAAGGTACCTATGGTTTTAATATAAAGCTGCCCACCTAATTCTTCTCAACCTTTGTTAGTCATAAAGGTTTTCATCAAATGTTCCTCTTTTCAAACTCCTTAGCAACCTTCTCAAGTTAATTAAATAATTCATACATACACAGGGCCTATCATGTTTCCGGCACTGTATAAGACATTGGATACAGCACAATAAAGAAAAGAGACACAACTCATGCCTGTATGGAGCTTACAATCTAATGGAGAACAGACATTAAATACACAATTGCAAATTGTATTAACATGCTATGAGGGAAAAAAACCTAAATGGTATTTACTGGGATATCAAGAAAAATATTCCAAATAGTAACAATGGGAGCCACCTTTACTGAGCCTTCACTAAGTGCCAGGCAGGGTACATTCTTAAGTTAATCTGCTTTGTCTCATACATGTCCCAGAACAATGTATAAGAAAGGTAGAATTATTCCTGATTTGCAGAGGAGAAAACTGATGCATGGGAGTCTGGTCACTTGCCTGTATCTACCTGATTCCAGAACCTGTTCTTTTTCTTACCCACAATCACACATCTTGCCTCCCACATATCCTAACACAACTGTTAATTATTAAATTTTACTTGAGTTCTAAATTCTTGTTCTATCTCTACAATTAACTGACTCCATGCTTAAATCATGTCATTTCACCTCTTGGTCATTTCCCAAAATGGAACAGAATTACATGTTACTAAGGTCTTCCTGGCTTTTAAGCTCTACAGTTTTATTATTTTTTAATATAAATTTACTTATCTATCTATCTATCTATTTATTTATTTATGGCTGCATTGGGTCTTCGTTGCTACGTGCCGGCTTTCTTTAGTTGTGGTGAGCAGGGGCTGCTCTTCATTGCCGTGTGCGGACTTCTCATGGCAGTGGCTTCTCTTGTTGCAGAGCACGGGCCCCAGGTGTGCGGGCTTCAGTAGTTGTGGCATGTGAGCTCAGTAGTTGTGGTGCATGGGCTTAGTTGCTCCATGGCATGTGGGATCTTCCCAGACCAGGGCTCAAACCTGTGTCCCCTGCATTGGCAGGTGGATTCTTAACCACTGCACCACCAGGGAAGTCCCTAAACTCTACAATTTTATGATTACATTACTTAAATTTTTTTCCATACCAGCATTTATACCTATCATATTTTACAGATCGTATGGTATAATTTAGGCAATTATCTAAATTTGAACAATTCATTAATTAATCGTTCCACAAATAATCACTGGTCACCTTTGTGCCAGGTATTCTTCTAGGTGTTACAAATATAGTACTAAGCAAAATAGTTAAAAATCCCTGCCATGGTGGCACTTATAATTTAGTGGGAGGAGACACATGATAAATAAAACAAATAAGTTAATAATATAGTATGTTAGAATATGGTAAGTACTATGGAGAAAAATAAATCAGGGAAGAAGTATAGGAATTGCTTATTCCCCCATGCCTATTATGAGCAGGAATCTGTTAGGAACTAAGGCAAAAAAGATAAGCAATACCTGAGCGCCTGGCCTTGACCTGATCCACCTCCATAAACACAAATATGAGGAATTCTAGAAAAGACAAAGTACAATGGGAACACACAGGAAAAAGCCACAAAGCAGAAGGAACTGAGCTGCAAACTGGATTTTGCTCTCTTACACACACACACACACAATCAAAAAGGAAAAAAATCATGTAAAAAAGAATAGGGGCCCTATATTTTAAAGCCATGTTTTGAAATTTTACAAGACCTTATTGATAACTGTTTTTTTCCCCCAACATCTTTATTGGAGTATAATTGCTCTACAATGGTGTGTTAGCTTCTGCTGTATAACAAAGTGAATCGGCCATATGTATACACATATACCCATATCCCCTCTCTCTTGCGTCTCCCTCCCACCGTCCCTATCCCACCTCTCTAGGAGGTCTCAAAGTACCGAGCTGATCTCCCTGTGCTATGCGGCTGCTTCCCACTAGCTATCTATTTTACATTTGGTAGTGTATATATGTCAGTGCTACTCTCTCACCTTGTCCCAGCCAACCCCTACCCTACCCGTGTCCTCAAGTCCACTCTCCACGTCTGCATCTTTATTCCTGTCCCGCCCCAAGGTTCTTCAGAACCATTTTTTTTTTTAGATTCCATATATATGTGTTAGCATATGGTATTTGTTTTTCTCTTTCTGACTTACTTCACTCTGTATGACAAACTCTAGGTCCACCCACCTCACTACAAATAACTCAATTTCATTTCTTTTATGGCTGAGTAATATTCCATTGTATATATGTGCCTCATCTTTTTAATCCATTCATCTGTCGATGGACACTTAGGTTGCTTCATGTCCTGGCTATTGTAAAGAGTGTTGCAATGAACACTGTGGTACATGACTGGTTTGGAATTATGGTTTTCTCAGGGTATATGCCCAGCACTGGGATTGCTGGGTCATATGGTAGTTCTATTTTTAGTTTTTTAAGGAACCTCCATATTGTTCTCCATAGTGGCTGTATCAATTTATGATAAATGTTTCTTAAAGATATGGAAAATAGAGACACAGACTATTTTCCTGTTTGGGAAATTATTAAGATACAAAGTGTACAACAAATGCTAAAGGAACTTCTCTAGTCAGGAAACATAAGAGAAGGAAAAGACCTACAATAACAAACCCAAAACAATTAAGAAAATGGTAATAGGAACATACATATTGATAATTACCTTAAATGTAAATGGATTAAATGCTCCAACCAAAAGACATAGACTGGCTGAATGGATACAAGAACAAGACCCATTATATATGCTGTCAACAACAACAGACCCACTTCAGACCTAGGGACACATACTGACTGAAAGTGAGGGGATGGAAAAAGATATTCCATGTAAATGGAAATCAAAAGAAAGCTGAAGTAGCAATTCTCATATGAGACAAAATAAACTTTAAAATAAAGACTATTACAAGAGAAAAAGGAGGACACTACATAAAGATCAAGGGATCAATCCAAGAAGATATAACAACTGTAAATATATATGCACCCAACACTGGAGCACCTCAATACATAAGTCAAATGCTAACAGCCATAAAAGGGGAAATCAACAGTAACACAATAATAGTAGGGAACTTTAACACCCCACTTTCACCAATGGACAGATCATCCAAAATGAAAATAAATGAGGAAACACAAGCTTTAAATGATACATTAAACAAGATGGACTTAACTGATATTTACAGGACATTCCATCCAAAAACAACAGAATACACTTTCTTCTCAAGTGCTCATGAAACATTCTCAAGGATAGATCATATCTTGGGTCACAAATCAAGCCTTGGTAAATTTAAGAAAACTGAAATCATATCAAGTATCTTTTCCAACCACAATGCTATGAGACTAGATATCAATTACAGGAAAAAAATCTGTAAAAAATACAAACACATGGAGGCTAAACAATACGTTACTAAATGACCAAGAGATCACTGAAAAAATCAAAGAGGAAATCAAAAAATACCTAGAAACAAATGACAATGAAAACACGACAACCCAAAACCTATGGGATGCAGCAAAAGCAGTTCTAAGAGGGAAGTATACAGCAATACAATCCTACCTCAAGAAACAAGAAACATCTCAAATAAACAACCTAACCTTACACTTAAAACAATTAGAGAAAGAAGAACAAAAAAACCCCAAAGTTAGCAGAAGGAAAGAAATCATAAAGATCAGAGCAGAAATAAATGAAAAAGAAATGAGGGAAACGATAACAACGGCCAATAAAACTAAAAGCTGGTTCTTTGAGAAGATAAACAAAATTAATAAACCATTAGCCAGATTCATCAAGTAAAAAGGGAGATGACTCAAATCAATAGAATTAGAAATGAAAAAGGAGACATAACAACTGACACTGCAGAAATACAAAGGATCATGAAAGATTACTACAAGCAACTATATACCCATAAAATGAACAACGTGGAAGAAATGGACCAATTCTTAGAAAAGCACAAACTTCCGAGACTGAACCAGGAAGAAATAGAAGATATAAACAGACCAATCACAAGCACTGAAATTGAAACTGTGATTAAAAATCTTCCAACAAACAAAAGCCCAGGACCAGATGGCTTCACAGGCGAATTCTATCAAGCATTTACAGAAGAGCTAACACCTATCCTTCTCAAACTCTTCCAAAACATAGCAGAGGGAGGAACACTCCCAAACTCATTCTACGAGGCCACCATCACCCTGATACCAAAACCAGACAAAGATGTCACACACAAAAAAAGAAAACTGCAGTCCAATATCACTGATGAGCACAGATGCAAAAATCCTCAACAAAATACCAGCAAACAGAATCCAACAGCACATTAAAAGGATCATACACCATGACCAAGTGAGGTTTATACCAGAAATGCAAGGATTCTTCAATACATGCAAATCATATTAAAAAACCATATTAAAAAATTGAAGGAGAAAAACCATATGATCATTTCAATAGATGCAGAAAAAGCTTTTGAAAAAATTCAACACCCATTTATGATAAAAACCCTCCAGAAACTAGGCATAGAGGGAACTTACCTCAACATAATAAAGGCCATATATGACAAACCCATAGCCAACATCGTTCTCAATGGTGAAAAACTGAAAGCATTTCCTCTAAGATCAGGAACAAGACAATGCTGCCCACTATTATTCAACATAGTTTTGGAACTTTTAGCCACAGCAATCAGAGACAAAAAAGAAATAAAAGGAATCCAAATCAGAAAAGAAGAAGTAAAACTGTCACTGTTTGCAGATGACATGATACTATACATAGAGAATCCTGAAGATGCTATCAGAAAACTACTAGAGCTAATCAACGAATTTGGTAAAGTAGCAGGATACAAAATTAATGCACAGAAATCTCTTCATTCCTATACACTAACAACGAAAGATCAGAAAGAGAAATTAAGGAAACACTCCCATTTACCATTGCAACAAAAAGAATAAAATACCTAGGAATAAACATGCCTAAGGAGACAAAAGACCTGTATGCAGAAAACTATAAGACACTGATGAAAGAAATTTTAGATGATACAAACAGATGCAGAGATATACCATGCTCTTGGATTGAAAGAATCAATATTGTGAAAATGACTATATTACCCAAAGCAATCAACAGGTTCAACGCAATCCCTATCAAATTTCCAACAGCATTTTTCGCAGAACTAGAACAAAAAATGTCACAATTTATATTGAAACACAAAAGACCCCGAATAGCCAAAGCCATCTTGAAAAAGAAAAACTATACTACAAAGCTACAGTAATGAAGACAGTATGTTACTAGCACAAAAACAGAAATATATATCAACAGAACAGGATAGAAAGCCCAGAGATAAACCCACGCACATATGGTCACCTTATCTTTGATAAAGGAGGCAAGAATATACAATGGAGAAAAGACAGCCTCTTCAGTAAGTGGTGCTGGGAAAACTGGACAGCTCCATGTAAAAGAATGAAATTAGAACACTCCACAACACCACACACAAAAATAAACTCAAAATGGATTAAAGACCTAAATGTAAGGCCAGAAACTATCAAACTCTTAGAGGAAAACATAGGCAGAACACTCTATGACATAAATCACAGCAAGGTCCTTTTTGGCCCACCTCCTAGAGAAAGGGAAATAAAAATAAAAATAAACAAATGGGACCTAATGAAACTTAAAAGCTCCTGCACAGCAAAGGAAACCATAAACAAGATGAAAAGGCAACCCTCAGAATGGGAGAAAATATTTGCAAATGAAGCAACTGACAAAGGATTAATCTCCAAAATATACAAGCAGCTCATGCAGCTCAATATAAAAAAAAAACCCAACCCAATCCAAAAATGGGCAGAAGACCTAAATAGACATTTCTCCAAAGAAGATATACAGATTGCCAACAAACACACGAAAGGATGTTCAACATCACTAATCATTACAGAAATGCAAATGAAAACCACAATGAGGTATCACCTCACACCAGTCAGAACGGCCATCATCAAAAAGTCTACAAACAATAAATGCTGGAGAGGGTGTGGAGAAAAGGGAACACTCTTGCACTGTTGGTGGGAATGTAAATTGATACAGCCACTAGGGAGAACAGTATGGAGGTTCCTTAAAAAACTAAAAATAGAACTACCATACAACCCAGCAATCCCACTACTGGGCATATACCCTGAGAAAACCATAATTCAAAGAGTCATGTACCACAGTGTTCATTGCTGCTCTATTTACAATAGCCAGGACATGGAAACAACCTAAGTGTCCATCAACAGATGAATGGATAAAGAAAATGTGGCACATATATACAATGGAATATTACTCAGCCATAACGAGAAACGAAATTGAGTTATTTGTAGTGAGGTGGATACACCTAGAGTCTGTTATGCAGAGTGAAGTAAGTCAGAAAGAGAAAAACAAATACCATATGCTAACACATATATATTGAATCTAAAAAAAAATGGTTATGAAGAACCTAGAGGCAGGACTGGAATAAAGATACAGATGTAGAGAATGGACTTGAGGACACGGGAAGGGGGAATGGTAAGCTGGGACAAAGTGAGAGAGTGGCATGGACTAATATATACTACCAAACGTAAAATAGATAGCTAGTGGGAAGCAGCCACATAGCACAGGAAGATCAGCTTGGTGCTTTGTGACCACCTAAAGGGGTGGGATAGGGAGGGTGACAGGGAGACGCAAGAGGGAGGGGATATGGGGATATATATATATGTATAGCTGATTCACTTTGTTATAAAGCGGAAACTAACACACTATTGTAAAGCAATTATACTCCAATAAAGATGTTTTAAAAAAAATACCGCATGCTTACACATATATATGGAATCTAAAAAAAAAAAATGGTTCTGAAGAACCTAGGGGCAGGATAGGAATAAAGATGCAAACACGGAGAGTGGACTTGAGGACACGGGGAGGGGAAGGTGTAGGCTGGGACGAGGTGAGAGAGTGGCATGGACATATATACACTACCAAATGCAGAATGGATGGCTGGTGGGAAGCAGCCACATAGCACAGGGAGATCAGCTTGGTGCTTTGTGTCCCCCTAGAGGGGTGGGATTGGGAGGGTGGGAGGGAGACACCAGAAGGAGGGAATATGGGGATATGTGTATACGTATGGCTGATTCACTTTGTTATACAGCAGAAGCTAACATACCATTGTAGAGAAATTATACTCCAATAAAGATGTTGGGGAAAAAAAGATAAAAAGTGATCTGAAAGTTATAGGCTTAATACAAATCAAATAAAAACCAAAGTGTTTTTAGAAACATAATCATATAAGAAAAGAGTAAAAGAGTAAGTAAAAAGAGTAAAAAAAATAAGAGTAAATCTGTAAGAAAAAAAAGGAAATTTTGAAAAAGAAGAGTAATGAGGGTAGATATATCCTAATGATTATGAAAGCAGGTGTTGATATGCTTTTCCCATTTGCATTTCCTTCTACTTACTTCCCTACTATTCTATGAGTAGCATCCATTTCCTTGGAGAAGTTTAGATATAAAAGAGAAATATTTAATGCTCACCTTCTGAATTAAAGAAAGGATTTTGCAGCAAGATTAAGTCTTAAAAAGTCTGGTTTTCCCAAAGAAGGAAACATTTTTTAACACTAATATTTTCTGACCAAGCCTGAAAGACTCAGAGTACAGTTTCTTCCACTTCGTAGAGCAGATATCCCTTCTGCTCATGACAGCTAGAACATAATGCCTACTACCTAGGGTAGAAGGAGGATAAAACCTGGAGACTGTAAATTAAAGCCTCAAATTCCTGATTCTGGCCAAAGGACTGTGGGATAAAGAAGTAGAACAGAGACAGGAGAAGCAAGTGATCAGCCCAGTACTCCCATTACCCTCTCCAGCTGGAGGTTGCAAAAGGAAAGGAATGTTTGAAGGAGTGGGGAAATCTGGGAGTTAGAATGGATTTTGCTCTGCTTCCTGTTGAGAAAGTGCGAAGTCACTGCCTTCCAGTAACATCCTGCACGGCCCCAACTGCCCTCCCCCACAACCAAACTTTTACCTCCCCTCATGCACATCTAGCACAAGCTGGAGAGAGCCACAACAAAGCATATGCACAGAAGCACAATCAGATTGAGGAAGGGTGTGAGATTGGTTCTGGGGTCTCCCTTTTCTCCCCTGTGCCATGGAACACTCTGGGAAATTCCTGGGTGCTGTAAAGTAGTTCAGGAAAGGTAACTTGAGATGCTGGATGTTAAGTTTGCCAGAAGAGGTCTCTGTCATAGGGGCAAAGTAGCTCCACAGCAGAGGCCTGGAAAAGAGACCACCTGGCTAGCGAGTCAATGGGAATCCCTAGCCAGACATCAGGTTACCTGTGACACCTGGGAAGATGGCAATACATCCTGGAAACCAAGAAAACAGATCTCAAGTAACATCAGTTGTAAACTTCAGCTTCGGATATCTGAAGAACACCCAAGGACAAAAGCACCACAGTAGTCACAATTTCAGGGAATAGCCTGACCAGTTACTTTAAAGGAGAGACCAGTGAGAAACAGAGAAGATAGCACATGGATTGAGGGTTCTCGTATCCTTCCATGACTACAAGGTCACACAAGCACCCATAAGTCTGGATTCCATTGTGGGAAGGCATGAGAGAAGAGATGATACTTGAATGACTAGTATCCAAACAGAGACTGAAATATCCAAAGAGATCAATTTAAATTACTACATAAAACTTAGTTTACCAGCTTGGAGTAAGATTGGTACTCTTCCTCCAGTTACCCAGTTCCCAGAGTTCATCAAAAGGAAGAGACGACTTATAGAAAAATAAAGAAGCTATATTTTCTTTGCACACCTAAGTGAGTATGAGTAAGCTGTGATCCTGCTACAGATTTTATGATGTTTATTTTATGTGAGAATTCAAAAGAAATACTTCTTGGCATAATAGAAATCAACATCGCTTTAAAAGTAACAATGGACTTCCAGTTCAAGATGGCAGACTGAGTATCTATCTCTTCTCCTTCTTAAACACCTCATGTCAGGCCACATAACAAATGAGTGAAAAATACCGAAGATGACCAGTACACTTCTGATGATAAATAGTAAATGCTGGCCACAGCACTTACTGTGGGTCTAAAGTCTCTGTCAGAGGGCTTATAGTGTGAACTTTGAGTTGAAGATAATAGCAGGTTAAGGACAATCTCAATAGACTGTGATCGAGGGAAGATAACTCAGAACTAATCAGAACTCTCCCTGCAGATAAATTCCTTCCCCATAGTAGAAGTTGAGGGAGGGACAGGGACAAGCTTGTTAGCCTTGTCTTTGCAAATGCAAAGAAAAGGGGTTGGGTGGGGAGGAATCCACATCCCATTTACCACAGCAAGTGGGAAACCAACTTGCAGAGTCCTGTGGTCAGCAATGATATTCAGTGGAGAAGAGACCTGTACCAAATTACACCAGTTACCAAGATGTTACCAGCACCAGAATCATCTGAACTGTTTAAGTGCATACTGAATCATATTGGTGCACCCCAGACACATTGAATCAGATTTTTTTGTGAGTGAAGCTAGGAATCTGCATTTAAACTGGGTCCCCAAGGGATTGTTACATGTATTCAAGTTGGACAACCACTGATTTAGACCTTCATTTAAAAATTCTATAAAGAAGAACAGCCAAGAATCACCAGCTACTTAATAAAAACTAAGAGAGGCACTAAGGTGAAAAAGCACGGGCACCATGACCCACAGAAGAGAGAGTAAAGCAAAAATAAAGAAATAAGATGTTTAACTTATATTGGTATCTTCACAGAGATTCAAGAGGTCAATATAGGGGCTTCCCTGGCAGCGCAGTGGTTAAGAATCCACCTGCCAACGCAGGGGACATGGGTTCGAGCCCTGGTCCGGGAAGATCCCACATGCCGCAGAGCAACTATGTTCCATGCGCCACAACTACCGAGCCTGCGCTCTAGAGCCCGCGAGCCAGAACTACTGAGCCCGCGTGCCACAACTACTGAAGCCCGCATGCCTAGAGCCCGTGCTCCGCAACAAGAGAAGTCACTGCAATGAGAAGCCCGCGCACCACAATGAAGAGTAGCCCCCAATCACTGCAACCAGAGAAAGCCCATGTGCAGCAATGAAGACCCAACGCAGCCAAAAATAAATAAATTTATTTTTTAAAAAAAGAGGCCAATATATCCATAAAATAAGAAAACTCTGTTCATAAAATATAGTAACCAACAAAAAAGAATTTTTAGAAAATAAAAATAATTTTCAAAATGAAATAACTTGACTTTAGTGACAGCCAAGATGCTAAGCCCATTATATCTCTCCCACCCATTACAACTAGTAAAAACTCTGGAGAGAATCCTAAAAGCAACTACCTGAGAACTCTGAAAAATAAACAATGGCAGGCGCACTGGGGAGGGAAATTAAAACTTGAAGAATAATCAACAGGGCAGTGAGTTTACTCTATTTTAAAAACCCTTTCTTTGTTTACCACTTTAACATGAGGGTGGGTAGAGTCCCAGAATTACGCAGCAGGGGCACATAGTAAACACTCCAAGAGAAAGCCCCTCTTTCTCACTGGAGTAAAAGGGGCATCTGCAAGCTAGAAAGTGTATAAGTTTGGGAGTGAGGTTTCCAGTTCCTTTTCTTTTCTTTCTCTTCTGACCTGCTCTGAAGACAGTCCAAGTTATAAAGCTATACTACTGAGGCAGGAAACCTAAAAGCCTAAGAGAAAACTGTCCCCAACCTCCTAAGGAACTAGAAAAAGGAGCCATCGTTGTACGAAGAGCATTGGAGCGGGGGAGCTCCTCACTTCTCCTTTTTTTCCCCCTACTCTTTCAACCCAGGAGGGCCTCAATGGGGTATAACTGTGCAACAGCGAGGTGCTGGGGGAGGGGGTAGCACCAAGACTCTGAGAGAAAGAAACTTCAGCTTTCTAATGAGAAGGCCAGGAGAAGACCCCTGGGAGCCAGAGAACATAAGCAAAGTCCCCAAGAGTACAGAGACAGAGAAGATTCCACAAGGTGCATAAGTATAGATAATAAAGAGGTATCAATGTTTTCCCTCAAATGAATCTTTAACCCAACGCAATTCTAATCAAAATCCTTCATATCCTTATTTTTTTAACTTGATGAATATATTCTAAAGTAAGTCTGTAAGAATTACTACCAAAAAAAAAAAGCAAGACAAACATTTTTGAAACTCTAGTGAGAGAAAACTTAAAAGTTATATTAAATAGGGCTTCCCTGGTGGCGCAGTGGTTGGGAGTCAGCCTGCCGATGCAGGGGACACGGGTTCGTGCCCCGGTCTGGGAGGATCCCGCGTGCCATGGAGCGGCTGAGCCCGTGGGCCATGGCTGCTGGGCCTGCGCATCCGGAGCCTGTGCTCTACAGCGGGAGAGGCTGCAGCGGTGAGGCCCGCGTACCACACACACACAAAAAAAGAGTATGGGGCTTCCCTGGTGGCGCAGTGGTTGAGAGTCCGCCTGCCGATGCAGGGGACATGGGTTCGTGACCCGGTCCAGGAAGATCCCACATGCCATGGAGAGCCTAGGCCCGTGAGCCATGGCCGCTGAGCCTGCGCGTCTGGAGCCTGTGCTCCGCAGCGGGAGAGGCCACAGCAGTGAGAGGCCCACATACCGCAAAAAAAAAAAAAAAGAGTATGATAGGGCGTCCCTGGTGGCACGGTGGTTAAGAATCCACCTGCCAGGGCTTCCCTGGTGGCTCAATGGTTGAGAGTCCGCCTGCCGATGCAGGGGACGCGAGTTCGTGCCCCGGTCTGGGAAGATCCCACATGCCGCGGAGAGGCTGGGCCCGTGAGCCATGGCCGCTGAGCCTGCGCCCCGCAACGGGAGAGGCCACAGCGGTGAGAGGCCCGCGTACCGCAAAAAAAAAAAAAAAAAAAAAAAAGAATCCACCTGCCAATGCAGGGGACACGGGTCTGAGCCCTCATCCAGGAAGATCCCACAAGCCGCGGAGCAACTAAGCCCGTGTGCCACAACTACTGAGGCTGTGCTCTAGAGCCCACATGCCACAACTACTGAAGATCGCGTGCCTAGAGCCCGTGCTCGGCAACAAGAGAAGCCACTGCAATGAGAAGCCCGTGCACCGCAACAAAGAGTAGCCCCCGCTCGCCACAACTAGAGAAAGCCCGCACACGGCGACGAAGACCCAATGCAGCCAAAAATAAATAAATAAAATAAATAAATTTATTAAAAAAAAAAGAGTATGATAAATACATAGCAATATAAAAGGAGATCAAACGAACATTATATAGACAGACAAATATACGTATATATGGGAATCTTATATATGATAAAGGTAGACTTCAAACAGTGGGCAAAAAAAGAAACATTCAATAAATGCTATCAGAAAGAATTAACTAATTTAAGAGAAAAAAGTTAGATTTCTACATAATTATAAAAATTCTGAAAGATTAAACAAAAAATATTTATGCAGATGGCCAACAGGTCTATGAAAAGAAGCTCAATATTGCTAATTATTATGGAACTGCAAATTTGAACTACAATGAGGTATCACCTCACACCAGTCAGAATGGCCACCATTAAACATTAAAAAGTCCACAAATAACAAATGTTGGAGAAGGTGTGGAGGAAAGGGAACCCTCCTACACTGTTGGTGGGAATGTAAACTGGTGCAGCAACTATAGAGAACAGTACGGGGGTTCCTTAAAAAACTAAAAATAGAGTTACCATATGATCCTGCAATTCCACTCCTAGACAAAACTCCAATTCAAAAAGATACATGCACCTCAATGTTCACTGCAGCACTGTTTACAACAGCCAAGACCTGGAAGCAACCTAAATGCCCATCAGTGGAGGACTGGATAAAGAAGATGTGGTACATATATACAATGGAATACTAAAAGAAGATGTGGTACATATACACAATGGAATACTACTCAGCCATAAAAAAGAACAAAATAATGCCATTTGCAGCAACATGGATGAACCTAGAGATCATACTAAGTGAAGTAAGTCAGACAGAGAAAGACAAATACCATATGATATCACTTATATGTGGAATCTAAAAAAATGATATAAATGAACTTATTTACAAAACAGAAACAGACTCAGACATACAAAACAAACTTATGGTTACTAGAGGGTATAGCAGGTTGGTGGGGGGTAAATTAGAAGTTTGGGATTAACAGATATATACTACTATATAGAAAACAGATAAACACCAAGAACCTACTGTATAGCACAGGGAACTATACTCAATGTCTTGTAATAACTTATAGTGGAACAGAATCTGAAAAAGTATATATATATATATATATGTATATATCTGAATATAACTGAATATATATATAACTGAATCACTTTGCTGTACACCTGAAGCTAATACAACACTGTAAATTAACTATACTTCAATTAAAAAAATGGTTTAAAAATTTTTAAATGATAGAAGACCAACAGCCAATAAACATATGACAAAAAGAAGTCAAATAACTGCAACTTAAATGACATTCCTTTTCTTTTAGATTCCCATTATGTTCTTAAAATTTTTTAAAGTCTAAGTATATGTGTGTGTCTGCATTCACTTAAGTGTGTCAAATCTTTGGATATTTCTACACTAAAAAAAGAAAAGAGAAAAAATTAGAAGAAATCTGAATACATGCTTATTTTCTAAACTTCTATACATAAAAAAGAAATCATATAAAATTAAAAGGCAAATAAGGGTAAAAGTATTTGTAAAAAAATGACAAAATTAGTATTCTTAAAACATTAAGTTTTACACATAATGATATAAAAACTGGTCAGACTGATGGATAAATGGATAGAGGACCCTAATACAAACAAAGAAATTAAATATCATTGTATATATACCCGTTTAGCAAACACTGGGGTGGGGAAAAACTCAATGTGATAACGTGGTGAAAAAGGCATGCTCATTTGCTGAGAGTGAGGAAAAGGTGACAGTACCTTATTAGGAAGCAATTTGACACTAAGTATCAAGAACCTTAGAAAATGTTGATGCCCCCCTGAGAAACTGTCACAATTTAGGAAAGTCTTCAATTCTAGACTCATGTTTGACAGCTACATGACCAGATAAATCACACACCACTTTGAGCAGCAGTTTCTTCATTGTTAAATATGAATACAAGCCACTAATTCTCAGGGTCGTTGTGATATTTAAAAGAGCAACAAAGCACGTAAAAAAGTCTCAAAAACTATAGAGGAGATGGTTGATCCAAGGCCTGTGAACTCTGGGGGACTTCAGAAGGTCCTCGAACCCTCTGAACATCTGTGAATGTTTGTGAAAAGTGACTACAGCTTTAAGTCAACCCTCCAAGGGGCTCCTGATCCAAAAGAAAACTGAAAAGCACTACAAGCAAAGAGCAAAATCAAAGTGAAGATATTCTTCCCGCTTGATGCGTCCAGCTTCATGTCTGGCACATAGAGGTCGAAATCAGGAACTCACTATAAAAATCCAAGTAGTATTTAAGAGGATATTAAACTTACCCCATTTATTTCAAAACCCCTCAGAACAGTACTTAGTGATTTCTTAGCATATTAATTCAACCTCTGACGTAGCTGTAAAGAGAACCTGAAACCAGGAAAACAGTATTACAGTCAGTCATAGCTATTTGGATCAATCACATGAAACTAATGCAATCCGCTCTAGAAAATGAGAGTAAGGGTGGGGGTGAGGGTGGTGGCAGTAAATAAATTTACTATATTTAAAGTAGTATGCTTAATTCATTAAGATACTCATAATTAATACATAAGCTACCTCGGGACATTCTCTTGAAGCAAACAAAAACTAGAGGTTTTATGTATATATTTTTAATAAAATGGGATATAGAAAATTATTGCTCTTTCTCTAAAATAATTAAGACTGAAAGACTAATTCTAAAACTTCTACTTCTAGATGGTGAGCCATACTTTCATTTAAAAAAAAAATTTTAAGTCCTATAAGTGAGGCACACTGATAAAATTCTACCCAGTCAAGCATATGGCAAGCAGACTAAAAGGTAATATTAATTATAATGAAAACTAAATAATTAAGAATTTAAAGTACTTGAGGACTTCCACTTCTGGGAAGGTGGAATAGATATATTTTTCCCTATTCTTCTCATTAAGTAAAACTAAAAGTCCTGGACAACACATATAACAAACATAAGAAGACTCCAGGGCTTCCCTGGTGGCACAGTGGTTGAGAGTCCGCCTGCCGATGCCGGGGACAGGGGTTCGTGTCCCGGTCCGGGAAGATCCCACATGCCGCGGAGCGGCTGGGCCCGTGAGCCATGGCCGCTGAGCCTGCGCGTCTGGAGCCTGTGCTCCGCAACGGGAGAGGCCACAACAGAGAGAGGCCTGCGTACCACAAAAAAAAAAAAAAAAAAGAAGACCCTAAAGGTGGAGAAAAGAAAGCAGATCAGGCAGAAATCATCAGATCTAAGGAAAACAACATGGTGGTGAGTTCTATGGGTTTTCTTCTGTGCCCTATATATTCTAGACTTGGAGTTGTAGAAGCTGGCAACCTAGAAATACCAATAGGCCCAGATCCTCCAAAAAACCAAACAAACAAAACAAAATCCTGTTCTCCCAGCCAAAAGATCAGGAAAGAAACAATCTAGACAAAAAGCTGCTATACCCAGACAAACACTATAAAACAAAACAAAACAGAACTGTGGCACCAGCACCACCAGCAAAGGTCAAGTGGAGAGCCTAGACTTCCACCTCTGCCAAACTGTAACAAGGCACCCCATACTCCCCACCACAGTGGTGTCAGAGAAGGCCATTTGGGAGTTGGTCCCTACCAGGTGATAATGAGACCTCCTTCCCCTTGGTGTCAGTGAAGACCACATGGAAAGCTTAGATGTCCACCTGGCAGTAAGAAGGTGTACTTCCCCCTTCCTGGTGTAGGCTGGTGTCAGAAGAGGCCTAATGGAGTCGGGCCTTTCACCACTGCCCAACAGTAAAAAGGCCCTCCCCTTCCCCTCAGTACAGGTGTATACTGAGGCACACCTGCCTTCCCAGCCAAGTAAAAGTCAGTGGAGGCCAGAACTCCCATCCCTGACAAGCAGTGATGAGGAATCTCCCACCAACTTGAGAGTCAACAGAGGCAGAGTGAGGAACGTGGACTTCTATCCCCTCTGGGCAGTAATGTGCCAGAGCAGTCCCCTCTTTCCCATGTTGGAGCAGTGCCAGAAGAAGCCAGCTACGTCAGGATGTGTAAATAAGATCCTGAGTCTCAGAACATAATGTCCAAAATGTCCAGGTATCAAATAAAAATCACTCACCATAACAAGAACTCTCATAACACTCATCATAACAAGAAATATGTCAAACTGAATGAAAAAAGACAAGCCACAGAAGCCAATACCAAGATGAGGGAGATGGTAAGACTATCTGATGAGGACTTTTTTTAGTATTAAGTAATATTTACTGAACATATATTATGTGCTTAGCTAATGCTATAAACATATTATACATATTAACTCTACCCTTATCATAATTCTGTGAAGCAGTTACTGTCACTAATTACTGTTATTAATCCCATTTTACACATGTGAAAAGTGAGGTACATAGAGATTAAATTACAGGTAAAAACCCCAGAGGTTGCCCGGATTCATAAAGTTATTGAGAGGATCCTGGCTTAGAACCCTGATGGCACCCCTTCTGACATCATGTTTGAAGTGGCCATTATAAAAATGTCTCAAAGAGCAGTTATGCATATGCTTGAAACAAATAAAACAAAAAAATAGGGAGTCTCAACAAAGAAAAAATACACCAAAAAAAAAAGATTTCAGAACTGAAAAAATATAAAAACTGAAACAAAAGAGTCAACAGATGAGAACTACAGTAGAATGGAGAGGACAGAGGGAAGAATCACTGAACTGGAAGACGGAGCAATAGAAACTACCCAATCTGAACAACAGAGAGAAAAAACTGAAAACAAATAAACAGAGCCTTGGGGTCCTGTGGGACTACAACAAAAGACATCTTCCGGGACTTCCCTGGTGCAGTGGTTAAGAATCCGCCTCCCAAGGCAGGGGTCGCAGGTTCAAGCCCTGGTCTGGGAAGATCCCATATGCTGTGGAGCAACTAAGCCCATGCACCACAACTACTGAGCCTACGCTCTAGAGCCTGCAAGCCACAACTACTGAAGCCCACGCACCTAAAACCCGTGCTCCGCAACAAGAGAAGCCACCGCAATGAGGAGCCTGTGCACCGCAACAAAGAACAGCCCTTGCTCACCACAACTACAAAAAGCCCGCATGCAGCAATGAAGACCCAACGCAGCCAAAAATTAATAACTAATTAATTTTTTAAAAAATAATTTTTAAAAAATCTTAAAAAAAATTTATCTTCCATGTCATCTGAGTCCCAAAAAGAGAGTAGAAAGAGGGTAAGACTGAAAAAGTCCTCTAAGAAACAAAAACTTGTAACTTCTCAAGCTTGGCAAAACACACAAACTTACAGATTCCAGAAGCTAAGTGAATCCTACATAGCATAAGCCCAAAGCAATCCATACCAAGACAGTTCACAGTTAAACTTCTGAAAACTGAAGACAAAGAAAATGTAATGAAAACGGCAAGAGAGAAATGACGCTTTACCTATAGGGGAAAAACAAATCAAATGATAGATTTCTTGTCTGAAACAAAAGAGGGGTGAAGGAAGTGGCACTGAAGTCCACATCTGATCATGTGTTTCTATATCTGTTTTTCTCTTGTTCATGACTCTTGGCATGCCTGGAATCTGGAGATTGAATGTCAGATATTGCATAACAAAAACTGTAGAGGCTGTGACTGATATTATCTTTTTCAATAGAAGATTTTCTTTAGTTTCTGGTAGGCAACAGGAGCTAATCCAATCAGAGATTAAGCTAATTTGAAGACAATTTTCAATCATATTAAGACTTATCAACACACACCCCAATGTTCATAGCAGCATCATTTACAATAACCAAGATATGGAAGCAACCTCAGTGTCTATCAAGAGATAAATGAATAAAGAAGATGTGGTATATGTGTGTACACACACACACACACACACACACACAATGCAATACTACTCGGCCATAAAAAAGAATGAAATTTTGCCATTTGCAGAAACATGGATGAACTTAGAGGGTATTATGCTAAGTGAAATGAGTCAGACACAGGAAGACAAATACTGTATGATAACACTTATATGTGGAATCTAAAAAATACAACAAACTAGTGAATATAACAAAAAAGAAGCAGACTCACAGATATAGAGAACAAATTAGTGGTTACCAGTGGGGAGAGGGAAAGGGGAGGGGCAACACAGGGGTATGGAATTAAGAGGCACAACTATTATGTATAAAATAAGCTACAACGATATATTGTACAACACAGGGAATATAGCCAATATTTTATAATAACTATAAATGGAGTATAACCTTTAAAAATTATGAAGCACTATATTGCACACCTGTGATGTAACATTATACATCAACTATAGTTCAATTAAAAAAAAAAAAGACCTGGTCTCCTTCTCTGGTTCACCCTTACTGTTAGGACATAGTTATTTAGAGATCTCAACTGAAAGCCTCAGATATGTACCAGAGCTCCTCTCTTTAGTACCATGAGACTGCTGAAAATTCTGCTTAGCTTCTCAACCTCTTAGTAGCCACCTTCAGCTCAACTTTTCTGCCTATTGGCTTGTGCAGTTTACTAATCTGCAACAAATTCTGGTGGAAACATGGTTCAGACTTTTGGCTCACTTCTCTATGCTTATATTCTCTTCACCATCTTGGTCATTCAAGCTCTAGATGCCTTGGTAACCCTGAACTCCAACAGTCTCTCCACCCCTGTAAGATGGCCAAAAGGTCTCCTCAGTTTCTGTTTCTTAGCAACCACTGTATGTTCAACTCTCCTGCCTCTTCGTGGTATCATCTACAAAGTGAAAACTCCCCGAGAGATTATTTATGTGCCTTTTCCCATTGATAAAATTCAAAATCCAAAAATAAAAACTCTTGGCAAGGTAAGAACAAAAAATGAACTTCCCTACTTTGTTAAAACCTATCAGAAACCAATGGTAAACATTATACCTATGAATAAAGTGAGAGATGCATTCTCATGTATGTTAAGAACAAGTTAATAATGTGTGAAATCACATGTACTATTCAACACAGTACTGGAAGGCTTAACCAATGCAATAAATTAAGGAAAAAAATATATTAATGCTAGAAAGGAAAAGACTCCCCAAAAGTCATTATTTACATATAATGTGAATACCTATCCTTATAAAACTCAAAGGGAATATAAAACTCATAAAGTCCCTGTCCTAGCAGAAATTACATTCTAGATTTTGGGAGAGGGTAAGGAAGATAGGTAATAACAACAAACATAATAAATAGGTAAATTATCAAATCTGCTAGAAGGTGACAAATGCTGTGAAAATGTAAAATAAAATAAAGGCGGGAAAAGGGAAATCAGAACTGGGAACAGACAGACTACAATTTTTTTTAAAAAATCAGAATCACTCTGTCCCAGAAGAAACAAAAATAAAAATTACCTAGGAATAATTACGGTGGAATATGAGTAAGGTCTTCTAGTAGAAAACTAAGTTTCCAAAAGAACAAAACTTTTGAGTTTGAATGGAGAAACAGTCAATATACCTAATAAAAATATTAATTTTTCCCAAATTAATATATAAATCCAGATAATATCCTAGCAGAATTTTTCATGCCTCTTACGAAGTATATTAATAACGTAGAGAAAAGACATACATATGCATATACATATATATTTAAATAACAAAGAGAATTATGAAAAACAACAAACCAGTTTTATTTATCCTACCAGATATCAAAAGTAAAAAAAAAGACAGAAAAAGAAAAAAAAAGTCAGAGGATAAAATACCTAAACATGAAAACTTAATCTCAAGTTATTGTTGTTTAATGGGTATAAAGTTGCCGTTTTGCAAGATGAAAAAGTTCTGGAGATCAGTTGCACAAGGTGAATGTACTTAATACTACTCAATTGTACACTTAAAAATGGTTAAGATGGCAATTTTTATGTTACGTGTTCTTTATAATTAAAAAAATGTAAGTGAATATTTTTATGCCTCTAGGCAAAGAAACCTTTCTCACATAAACTAAAAAGTACACGTAAGTCATAAAGGAAAAGACTGACTGATCTGACTGGTATAATTTCTGTATACCAAAGGACAATATAGTCAAAATGAAAGACTAGTAAAAACCTAAGAGAAAAGATTTGGCATCATAAAAACAGGAAAAAAAAAAAAGGATGAGTAATCAAAAGACCTAAAGAAATTCTACAAATCAATAAGAAAAATGTTCAACAACCAACATGAAAAGAAACAAAGCATACTGTGAATAGGCAATTCCCGTTATAAAAATACAAATAACCTTAAAAAATAAAAAAATAGGAAAAAAAAACACCATACTAGTAATTAGTGAATTAAATATTAAAGACTAAGAAGACATTTTCCAAAAAATTTGAAAGCTAGATGGTAACAGTTCACAAGTGTATGAAATGATACCCTAAAAAACTTAATGATAAAGGTATAGACTGAAACAACAGTTCTGGAAGACAATCTGGCAATATCTTCCAAATCAAAACTGCAAAAAACAAAAAAAAACCCTGCATGTATCAGAACTTCCCTGGCTGTCCAGTGGTTGGGACCTCGCCTTCCAGTGTAAGGGGTGCAGGGTTTTTTTTGTTTGTTTGTTTTTTTGCGATACGTGGGCTTCTCACTGTTGTGGCTTCTCCCGTTGCGGAGCATAGGCTCCGGACGCGCAGGCTCAGCAGCCATGGCTCACGGGCCCAGCCGCTCCGCGGCATGTGGGATCTTCCCAGACCAGGGCACGAACCCGTGTCCCCTGCATCAGCAGGCGGACTCTTAACCAGTGCGCCACCAGGGAAGCCTGTAAGGGGTGCAGGTTTGATCCCTGGTCTGGGGGGCTAAGATCCTACATGCCTCGTGGCCAAAAAATCAAAACATAAAACAGAAGCAATATTGTAACAAATTCAATAAAGACTTTAAAAATGGTCCACATCAAAATAAAATCTTTAAAAAAATTGCATGTATCATCATTATATATATGTGCCTCCTTATAGAAAATGACAACACTTTCTATAAAACAGTCTTAACAAAAAGAAATCAAACCTGAATCACATCAAGCCTCCATACCTAACTAAGAATTTACAGAAAATGCAGAGAACAATAAACAAGTTAAACAATGCCATGGGATGCAATAAGCAAGAGCTAGAAAAAATGGAAAAAATCTGTAGGGCAAACCACCCAGTCTCTTCAATCAATATACTGCAAAATTTAAAAAAGAGAGACAGGGAGGGAAAGATGGGAGGAGGGAGGGAGGGAGGAAGAAAGGAAGCTGGAGACAGAGAAAGAAAGGGGAATCGGAGATGGAGTGAAAGAAAGAGAGAGGAGGGATGGGAGAAAGAGAGGGAGGGATAAAAAGAAGAAAAATAGTTTGAAAGACTTTTTTTTTAAGGTATATCAACCAATCAAACTGTAAACCTCATCTGGATCCTAATTCAAACAAGTAAAAAAATATGGAAGAAAATGTTTCTGACATTAAAACAGTTTAAAATTTGAACACTGACTGAATATTTAATGATACTAAAGAATTACTGTTGGGCTTCCCTGGTGGCACAGTGGTTAAGAATCTGCCTGCCAATGCAGGGGACACAGGTTCAAGCCCTGGTCTGGAAAGATCCCACATGCCTCTGAGCAACTAAGCCTGTGCACCACAACTACTGAGCCTGCGCTCTAGAGCCCATGCTCCACAACAAGCGAAGCCACCACAATGAGACGCCTGCACACTGCATTGAAGAGTAGCCCCCACTCTCTACAACTAGAGAAAGCCCACGCGCAGCAAAGAAGACCCAACACAGCCAATAAGTAAATAATTAAATAAATAAATAAATTTTTAAAATTGTTAATTTTCAAGTGTGATAATAGTACTACGATTGTGTTTTTCTCTAAAAAAAAAAAGACCTTATATTTTCCAGAAACACATGAAATATCTGCAGATCAAATGACACAATATCTCAATTTGTTTCAAAAATGTGAGAAGGGATAAAGTAAGTGAGAGCACAGATAAAACAAGATTGATCACGGGATGATAACTGTTGAAGGCGAGTAGAAGTTCACTCTTCTATTTTGTCTACTTGAAAATTTCCCTATAAAACATTTAAAGTGAATATACCATATGGTTCAGCAATTCCACTTCTTTTTATCTTAAAGGAACTATCATGCAGGTGCATGAGAAAGTACATACAGGACACTCCTGACTCCACTGTTTGTAGTTTTAAAAAATTATAAACAATCTGCAGTAAAAACCCTGAGGGCCCAAATAAAACTCGTACAGCTATCGTACAAAACACAATGCAGAAACTGAAAATAACAACAACAAAACACAGATCTAAACATGCTGGAGAGTGAAAAACTCATACTGCCAAAATATATAAATATACCACTTACAAAAAATAATCCATACAATACTATATATTTCCTACAAATATGTGTGTATATATGTATACTTACATATATAAATCAGTGTATATGTGTGGATTTATGTATGTAAGTACATAAATATAAATGGACTGAAAATATCTGAAAAGATAGACACCAAATATTAACCACGGAGAGAACAGGAAAGAACCAGGACTGTAGAAATGCTCAAGATGGACTTTAGTTTCACCAATCTTGTTAGCATTTCAAAAAGGAGAATTACTTCTGTGGGTAAAACTTATGTTTAAAAAAAGAACATTAATTCACATTTTTGCTGTCTCTTTGCGAATCAATGAATCTTTTTTGACTTTTGTACAGAACCAGAACCAAGATATATCTCCTACAAAACTAACTATAAAACATACCCTTCTCTAAATCAAGAACTTATAGACAAGAATGTAATCAATCTGGGAAAAAATATTAGGTTCAACCACACAAAACTGCCAACATTCTAACATTTTTGCCTTCAAAAAATGGCAATTTCATGAGTTTGACATAATAGATTTTCTTATAGCAACACCAGCATTGCAGGAAATTCATTATATTTATATATACTCTACTCCCGAAAATTTGTATGAAAACTAAAATGTGTGAAAAGATAAAAGGGGGATACTATTACGTTTTTCAAAACACATATGTCCCTAATTTCACCTGACCTGTTGTCAACAATATAATTACATTTCCACATTTTCTTAAAAATCTGTTCTCTTACTTCACACACAATATTAGATTAATATTCTTTAATCCAATAAGCACTGACTGAAACCAAAGATTTGTCATTTTTGTCTTGGTCTTAACTAATATTCAAGTTATAAGCATACTTATAATTATCATTCTCAGCTGAATTTCTTTAATCTTCTACTCATTTTTACAAAATAAGAGCAAATACAATAATATACCAAGAACTGCATAAGTAATTTTTTTAAGATGGTAACACTTTTGAAACCAAAATATTGGATAGACACAACTAGGCAAAATCATGTTAGTTGGTAACTGAGTCTCATTTATTCATATGAAAAGCAGAGTATAATGTATAAAAATATAGGTTGTATTAAAAAAGTCAAAAGGAGTGCTTGTAATTATAATTACTCTTATCATCACAAGATCCTAATACCAAAAATAGACTTCAGGAATTGGGTTTTACCAAAATTTGTGGGAAAGATGCAAGAAATGTCTTATTTTCTATTCTTCCTCTTAGATCTTCAATCTATCTCCCATCAATGCATTCTCCACACTGAAGATCAAAGAGATTTCATAAACCTCTTTTAAATGTCTTGATCAGGTCATTCCCCTGCTTAAAATCCATTAAGTCCTACAGGGACTAAATGATGTGGTTACTCTCCATTCTTCAGTCGTACCATTTTTTGCTGTTTTTGCTATTGTTCTCTGTGCTCCAGGTATGCACTCCTTTTTCTTTTTACTTTAGCTTCACATTTTAAAAATTACATTTAGTAAACTATCACACAATAAAAGAAACTTTTTTGCATGTACAGTTCTATGAGTTTTAGCAATACATATAGAGTCATGCAACCACCACCACAACCACAATACAGAAAGTTCCATTACCCCAACAGAAACTTCATCCAGTTGTCATGAATCATAATTTATTCCTGGGCTTCCCTGGTGGCGCAGTGGTTAAGAACCTGCCTGCCACTGCAGGGGACATGGGTTCGAGCCCTGATCCAGAAGATCCCACATGCCGTGGAGCAACTAAGCCTGTGCGGCACAACTACTGAGCCTGCATGCCATGACTACTGAAGCCTGCACGCCTAGAGCCCGTGCTCCGCAACAACAGAAGCCACCACAATGAGAAACCCGCGCACTGCAACGAAGAGCCCCCCCTCACCGCAACTAGAGAAAACCTGCGTGCAGCAACTAAGACCCAACGCAGCCAAAAATAAATAAAATAAATAAATTTATTAAAAAATAATAGTAATAATTTATTCCTTTTTGTTGCTGAATAAGTAACCCACTGTATGGATGTACCATCATTTATCTATTTACCCATCAGAAAAATATCAGATTGTTTCTAGTTCGGGGTGATTATGAATAGAACTGCTATGAACATTTGTGTAGAGATTTTTATGTGAAATTAAGTTTTTGTCCTCTAGAGTAAGTACCCAGAGGGTGGTTGCTGGGTTATATGGTACTGTATGTTTAACTCCATAAAAAAGTACCAAACTGTTTTCCAAAGTGTAAAAAAAAAAAATCATTAAGGTTAACACCACCACACCACCAGTGATAATAATGTTGATACTGTACTCCGCGATATAATGTAAAGAAAGGGGTCCTTCACCTCTTGTAGTATTCTTCCCAAAGTGTAATCATCGGAAAAACATCAGACAAACCCAACTGAGGAACATTCTACAAAATACCAGACCAGTACTATTCAAAAGCGTCAGAGCTATCAAAAAGAAGGAAAGACTGAGGTTTCCCTAGTGGCGCAGTGGTTGAGAGTCCGCCTGCCGATGCAGGGAACACAGGTTCGTGCCCCAGTCTGGGAAGATCCCATATGCCGCGGAGCGGCTGGGCCCGTGAGCCATGGCCGCTGAGCCTGCGCGTCCGGAGCTTGTGCTCCGCAACAGGAGAGGCCACAACAGTGACAGGCCCGTGTACCGCAAAAAAAAAAAAAGAAGACTAACAAATTTCACCCTGTACTACCTTTGCAACTTTTCTGCAAATTCCAAATTTTCTTTTTTTAAAAGAAATGACTTTGATTTTAAAAGAAAATGATTTTTTAAAGAAATAATGATTTTGAACATCTTTTCATGTATTTATTTATCAACCTTATATCCTCTTTGATGGAATGTCTATGTCTTTTGCCCATTTTTAAACTTAGTTGTTTGTTTCTTTACTCTTGAGTTTTGAGAGTTCTTTATATATTCTTGACATAAGTCCTTTATTGGATATATGATAGTCAAACATTAACTCCCACTTTGTAGCTTGTATTTTTATTCTCTTAACAGTGTCTTTCACAGAGCAAAAAGCTTTTAATTTCTATGAAGTCCAATTTATCAATTTTTTTTCCTTTAATGGATCATGCTTTTGGTGTCATATTTAAGTATTCTTTGCCTAACCTCAAGTCACAAATATTCTCCCTTATGCCTTCTTCCAAGAACTTTACAGTTTCACAGTTTACATTTAGATCTATGATGCATTTTGAATTAATTGTTATATAAAGGTGTGAAGTATAAATCAAGATTCTTTTTTTGCATATGAATGCAAAGCCAACACCATTTACTAAAAAGGTCACTGTTTCTCTCCTGAATTGCTTTTGCAACTTTGTCAAAAATCAACTGGCCAAAGCTCTGTCCAGCCCCTTGGATCCGTTTTCATTGCTTCCACCGTGAGGTCGCTCATCAGACCCCAGCAACCAAAATGGTAAAGCAGATTGAGAGAAAGTATGCTTTTCAGGAGGCCTTGAACAATGCAGGAGAGAAACTCCTAGTAGTCGACTTCTCAGCCACATGGTGTGGGACTTGCGAAATGATCAAGCCTTTCTTTCATTCTCTCTCTGAAAAGTATTCCAACGTGGTGTTCCTCAAAGTAGATGTGGATGACTGTCAGGATGTTGCTTAAGAGTGTGAAGTCAAATGCATGGCAACCTTCCAGTTTTTTAAAAAGGAACAGAAAGTGGGTGAATTTTCTGGCACCAATAAGGAAAACCTTGAAGCCACCATTAATGAATTAATCTCATCATGTTTTCTGAAGACATGACCAGTAAACAGCCATTGGCTGTTTAAAACATGTAATTTTTTTATTTACAAAAAGGAAAGGTCAAGTATAAACGCTATATACCTAACTGCCATCTGATAAGTGACAATAAAATATTAACTCTACCCTTTTAAAAAAAAAACATCAACTGACTATATTTCTGTGGATCCTATTTCTGGACTGTCTACTCTGTTCCAATGATCCATACGTCTATCCCTTTGCTGATACCACACCATTTTTATTTCTGTACTGACATTCTTTTAGTACCTCCAATATGCTCCTTCGTTACTTCAAGAACTTCAGATATGCTGATTCTGTCTTCCTGCACATTCTTCCGCTCTCACCTAGTAACTCCTAATTCATCTTTCAGAATTTTAGCTTAAATGTCACTTTCTCAGGAAAAACTCTGCATCATGAAAGTCAAAGAGGTTTCAGGAGAAAGCAGAAAAAAATCAAGATGCATCGGTCCTATAGGGCAGCGGTCCCCAACCTTTTTGGCACCAGGGACTGGTTTTGTGGAAGACAATTTTTCCACGGACGGTGGGGGGGATGGTTCAGGCGGTAATGCGAGTGACGGGGAGCGGCAGATGAAGCTTCCCTCGCTCACCCGCCCCGCCACTCACCTTCTGCTGTGCAGCCTCATTTCTAACAGGCTGTGGACTGGTACCAGTCCGCAGCCCGGAGGTTGGGGACCTCTGAAATAGGGCATCCAGTTACCAACTCAGCAAGAGTCAGAGACTACCAATGACTTTAAGAAGTTATTAGGATTTCCTAAGCTTTGTTACACCTCTGTGTTTATTTCTGTCATGACCAGCAGCACCCCTTCTCTACCTCTTACTCCTTCTACCTTTCCTGTAAAGCTTTGCTGTAAAATCCTAAAAGCAAAAAAGGTAAAGTGTACTTATTATGCTGGCAAGTAAGGGGGAGCTGGCAATACATCACTCCACTTCTGCCCTGGAAAAGTGTTGTAGATAGAAAACAGTCTCTAAGGAACAGAAGAAAGTGGATGAATTACCTAGGACCTAGGACACGGAGAAAACTAATCTAGGTTTAACAACAAAAAGGTCCATCCCCCAACAAAAAAGCTAAGACAGTAATGAGGAAGACGCTGATCTTTGTATTAAGTAATTACAATTTAGAGAACTAGTTAGGAAAGGAAGTTAAGACTTCTTTTAAAGAACCTCTTCTCTTAAAATGCCAAGTAGTTGACAGTAATGATTTCAAAATACTATAATCAGAAAAAAGAAAAGCAAAGTTAACTAATATTTTCTGAGCATTGTTATATGCCAGGGACTGAGATGGATATTTTATGTATGTGTTCTCATGTAGTCTTTATAAAAAATCTGTGAAGTAGATATTATTTCTACTTTATAGAGAAAGAAATTGAGTTTATACAGCTAGATTGGTTCTATTTCCTCTTTGTTCTTATTCTTGTAACTTGTTTTTATAACTATATTCATGAAAAAATAAAGCAATATACAAAAAGATCTCAACTTAAAGGAGAAAAGACAATTAACAGACACCAGTACTGAGATGACAAACATGTCTGAATTATCTAATGAGGATTTTAAAGCAGCTATCAGTAAAACGAACCAAAATGCAACTATAAACACTACTGAAACAAATGGGAAAACAGAAAGTCACAGCAAAGGAACAGAAGACACAGAGAAGAATCAATGGAAATTTTAGAACTGAAAAATACAATAGCCAAAATTAAATTCAACGGATGGTCTGAACAGCAGAATGTCGAAAACAGAAGAAAGAATCGATCTTAAAGAAAGTGAACTTGGGCTTCCCTGGTGGTGCAGTGGTTGAGAGTCCGCCTGCCGATGCGAGGGACACGGGTTCGTGCCCCGGTCCGGGAGGATCCCACATGCCGCGGAGCGGCTGGGCCCGTGAGCCATGGCCGCTGAGCCTGCGTGTCCGGAGCCTGTGCTCCGCAACGGGAGAGGCCACGGCAGTGAGAGGCCCGCGTACCGCCAAAAAAAAAAAAAAAAAAGAAAGTGAACTTAAAGATCGATCAATAGAAATCATCCAGTCTGAAAAAGAGAAAAAGAAATAGATTGAAAAAAATAATGGAGCCTCAGGGACCTGTGGAACAATTACATAAGATCTAACATTCACATCATCAAAATCCCAGAAGAAGAGGAGAAAAAATGTGGGCTGAAAACGTATTTGAAGAAATAATGGATGACAGTTTTTCAAATTTGGTGAAAATCATAAACTAACAAATTCAAGAAGCTGAGCAAACTGCAAACAGGTTAAACCCAAAGAAATCCAGACATACACACATTATAATAAAGCTTCTCAAACTAAACACAAAGAAAAAAATCCTGTAAGCAGCCAGAGAAAAACAATGCATTACCTACAGGGGAATTTCTCATCAGAAAACCATGGAGGCCAGCTGTACCAATTCCAAAACAATGCATGAGTATTTCATTCCCTACTTTATTACAGTTATTCAATAAATACAAAAAGGTACTTATGGAGGCCAGCTGTACCAATTCCAAAACAATGCATGAGTACTTCATTCCCTAATTTATTACAGTTATTCAATAAGTACAAAAAGGTTATTCACTATTGTTTCAGTTAATTACCCAGGAGGTTGAACTCTTTTCCTTATGTTTGTTTACTCTATGTAAACTCTATTTTGACCTAATGGACACGACTTTATCAATGTACTTACTGGAATCTTAGTGTTGTAAATATTTTAAAAATATTCATAGTTATTTTAGATAGGATTTAAGGTCAAATTTGTAAATATTTTCCATTTTGTTATTTTTCTTTTTAATTTTGTGCTGGTTTTTTCATATAGATGTACTTAATTTTTTAGTCAATTTGTGAGTCTTCTTACTTTGGGTTACTATTTGCATAGTTTCACTAGTTTTCCAGTTTTTAAAAAGTTAACCATACATTTGCATACAGACAGGTTCAACACTAATTTTTCTAACTGCTACCTGATCACCTCAAAATTAATGAAATAATTCTACCACTTGATAGACTTTATGCTTGCTATTGTATACTAAATTCCTAAATCATATTTTCTCAATTCTAAAAATGCTTTTCTTAAAATAATATTTTTAGGTTTCTGAAACTAGGAGAAGTATCAGAATTAATGTCCAAAAAACGTACCGGTAGTTAAGCAAAAGAGTAAGCTGTGATGTATGTAACTGCTTGCCCATGTGTAAACCTATGGGAAATACCTGCCCATAGAAGGTATCTGTTTATCCAAATATCACCACAGCTGAATTTACTGCATAGATAAACTCACAAGCCTTTGAATTTTAGGTTAAATCTGAAAGCCTAACTGTCACTTGAAAATGTTTTCAGAAAGCACTGAAATAAAAAGCTATTGTGATGCAAAAATTGTCTGTTGCGAGACAAGCAAGAGCAATTAAAGGCAGTAGAAATTACCCAGTCCCTCAAAATAGATCACAGAATTAGCAGAGCTGGGAGACACTGGTGTGACCAATTTACATTTTACAAAGTACTATTACCCAAAGGCTGGATATCTGTCAAAAGTTTCCAGCTGACTCAAAAAAGAAGTTATTTAATTCACAGTTTATAGAAAAACTGAAACCATGAATTTAGCCAACAAAGAAAAGCAGTTAAATTCCAAACATTTCCCACATGACTCAAAACTACACTGACAATCATAATGTATAGAAAAGCAGCAACAGGTGAGGAAAATCAGCACGTCAGTATGAAAAAGGATTAGACTCACTCTTGTACTACGATTCCAAAGAAGATGGTATAGAAACTGTATGGATAAATGTATGCTTCTGTCAGTTAATTTCTAAGAAGGATTTTAAAAATAAATTTAATGTTTCTTCTTTCTTTAAAGTATATTCAATCAATAGTATATATCACAATTAATAGTCTTAGAATTGAGAAAATGCACTGTGTGTATATATGTGTGAATATATTTGTCTATGTCTATTCAGTTACTTATTTGCTCATTCATTTCTGGGTAAAGGAAAGCAAGAACAGAGAAGCAGGAACAAAACTAAAGATAATAATGAATAAAGATCAAACCCTTCCAAGATCCTAAAGGTTACCGTGATGCAGAAAAACACATGATGAAGTAAATACAACCCAGTGAAGAATGACAACCAGATAGATAACTAACTAGCAAATAACACAGCCAAAAAAACCCTGATAAAATTAAAGGTAATAGCAAATTGAAATAGCTGAGAAAAAGTAAGTAAAAATAGGTCTTAATTCAGTTGAAAGTAAGAGTATTAAGAATGTATTAAAACTGTGTAGTACCTAACCAAGATTCAGAATACCATAATTCTTGATCAACCACCCTACCACTGCAGTAGGTTCCAGAGAATGAAAGTGAGAAGGGATGTACCAGGCAAAACTGCCTGTTTATTATTATCAAAGGGTTTGGACCACAGGCAACTAGGGACTCCTCTGCCTCAGTTACAGTTAAGCCTAACACCTGAAACACTGAGAACAAGCCAAATGATTTCTTGGCTTCTTTTATTTAGGTCCACATCTTAACCCACAGAAAAGAAGGAAAAGATAATCGAGTACTTCTACAAACAGCCATGATGGGGTAACAGGCATCTGATTAATGCTTCTGGTTATACAACCAAAACTGGGTAAAATAAACAACAGCTTTCAGATATTGGACAACAGTCAAAGCAGGAGTGGGATCCCTGAGAAAAGGGGGAAAAAATTAGGTGAGACCTACAACTGCCTCACTTTACACCCTTGAAGCAGTTTCCAGGATGCAGGGTAGAGAGGGAGGACTTCAACAGAGCCTGGCAGTCTCAGAGAGTTGAGGAGAGAGACTGACAATGTTCAGGGAAGCCAAAGCAGCCAGAATCTGGTTAAAGTGTACCAGAGAGAAGGGACCTGCAGACACAGAGCTCTGGAAATCTGGAGAGGCCTCCCCTCAGGTCTTTGACAGGTCATCTGAGAGAGGAAACTACCTAACGTTGGGGAAAGGACCAACGAAAAGCAAATAGGTCAAAAAAGTCCCAAAACTCATACAAGGGTAGAGATAATTTGTATTCCCACCAAGTAGAGTGAAAAGACCTCATAATGATAGGGATAGAATAGGATAGTTATACAGGTAGTTGTAGAAGTCCCACTAAGGGACTAGAGATAGAGAGGGAAACCTAGGAAACTTTGGGAGACCACTGTTAAGTTAATGATGGCTCAAGAAAGCTATTGGAACGTCGTGGAATGAAGCAGGCTTGCTTAACTATAAAGCCATAAATAAAAGCACAAGATATGCCCCAGGCCATTAGGTGGAAGAAAAATGTCACCGCCCTTCTACTGACTTGAATAAGTGCTATGATGATCCTAGTTTGACCTCATAGGGTCAGACACTCTCCTGACTGATACGAAGGAGGAACTAGTGATGTAAGCAAGCCCCATGTCTACTCGAAGAAGGCAGTCTTTTCCCCTCCCCCTTTCCTTTGACTATAAAATTGCAGCCCACTTAATCCTCAGGGCAGAGCTCCCTTGCCTGCCCGCTTGCATCTCTTACAAGCATCCTATATTAATAAATCTACTTCTTGGCTATCACTTTGCCTCTCACGGAATTCCTTCAGCGCTGAGACATAAAGAACCTGAGCCTCAGTAAGTCCAGACACCAGGTGAGTGACTCTAATTAAAAGACCGTGGGTTGGAGTCCCAAACAGAGTTTTGGCCAGGTTCAAGTCCCGGCCGCATGTGTTCAAGTCCCAGTCTGAGCTACACGGTTTTAATAATACATGAAACATTAAGTAAAGTCCTCAAAAAGTAGCAACTCTAAATTAGCTCAAGGAAATAAGGCTGCCCGGGACCCACCCTACCAAAGCTTCCTCAAAACAAAGTGAATCTCAAAAAAACATCAAAGTGATTTCAAAAAGTTTAACTGCATGCCAAATTTAGACCAACATTATTTAAAGGAATTCAACAAAATCCAACACTCAGCAACATAAAATTCACAATGACATCCAATGAAAATTTACAAGGCATATAACTAGAAGGAAAATATGACCTACAACCAAGAGACTAACAGATCAATAAAAACAGACACAGAACTAACAGACGGAACTTAGCAGACAAAGATATTAAAAGAGCTACTATAAATATGCTCAACATGCTCAAGAAGGCAGAGAAAGACATGGCGATGTTAAGGTGAGAAGGGCAAGATTTTTTTTAAGCCCAAATGAAATTTCTAGAAATAAAAAACACAAGATCTGAAATGAAAAATACACTGGATGGGATTAATAGCAGATTGGACAATTAATTTGAAAACACAACAATAGAAAATATCCAAAATGAAGCACAAAAAGAAAACACAGAAAGGGAGAAAGGGAGGAAGGAAGGAAGGGAGAGAGGGAGGGAGGAAGAAAGGAAAAGAAGGGGAACACCAATAATTTGTAGCAATATATCAAACTATCTAATATACATGCAATTGGGGTCTAAAAGCTAGAGGGAAGAAGGTGATAGAAAAAAATATGTAGAGAAATAATAGGCAAATGTTTTTCAAGCCATAAACCCACAGAACAAAGAGGCTCAACAGAATACAGGAAAGATAAACAAAGAAAACCACACTTAGAAATATCATAATCAAACTGTTGAAAACCACTGGTTAAGAAAAAATGTTAAAAGTTGACAGAGGAGGGCTTCCCTGGTGGCTCAGTGGTTGAGAGTCCGCCTGCCGAGGCAGGGGACACGGGTTTGTGCCCGGGTCCGGGAAGATCCCACATGCCGCAGAGTGGCTAGGCCCGTGAGCCATGGCCACTGGGCCTGCGCGTCCAGAGCCTGTGCTCAGCAATGGGAGAGGCCACAACAGTGAGAGGCCCGCGTACCGCAAAAAAAAAAAAAAAAAAAAGAAAGTTGACAGAGGTAAGGAAAAAGACTCATTATGCACAGAAAAACAATGACTTCTCATTGGAAACTATGCAAATGAGAAGTCAGTGTAGTGACACTGCTAAGTACTGGAAGAAAAAAAGTCAACTTAAAATTCTATATCCAGGGCTTCCCTGGTGGCGCAGTGGATAGGAATCCACCTGCCAATGCAGGGGACACGGGTTCAAGCCCTATTCCAGGAAGATCCCACATGCCACAGAGCAACTAAGCCCGTGCTCCACAACTGCTGAGCCTGTGCTCTAGAGCCCGAGAGCCACAACTACTGCAGCCCACACCGCCGGAGCCCCTGCTCCGCAACAAGAGAAGCCACTGCAATGAGACGCCCACGCACCACAACGAAGAGTGGCCCCCGCTCACTGCAACTAGAGAAAGCCCACGTGCGGCAACAAAGACCCAACTCAGCATAAATAAATAAATAAATAAATAAATAAATAAATAAATAAATAAATAAATAAATAAATAAATAAATAATTCTATACCCAGTTAAAATATATTTCCAAATGACTATGGAAATGTTTTTAGACAAAGGTTGAGAAAAATCCATTATAAGGCATGCACCTTTTTTTTTTTTTTTTTTGCAGTACGCGGGCCTCTCACTGTTGTGGCCTCTCCCATTGCGGAGCACAGGCTCCGGATGCACAGGATCAGCAGCCACGGCTCACGGGCCTACCCACTCCGCCGCATGTGGGATCCTCCCGGACCAGGGCACGAACCCACGTCCCCTGCATCGGCAGGCGGACTCTCAACCACTGCGCCACCAGGGAAGCCCCTGCACCTTTTTAAAGAAATGTTCTTTAGGCAGAAAGAAAAGAATATCAGATTAAAATTTGGATCTACATGAATATCAGATCAAAATGTGGATCTACACAAAGGAATGAAGAGTACTAGTAACACTAGTAAATATATTAATAGATATAAAAGACATCTTTGTCTAAGGTTTTAATTTCTGGGTTTGCTTTTTTTTTTCCTCAATTGTCTTAATTTCAAGAAAAATCTGTGCTTATAGTAGAAACTAAAAAACTAATCCCCTGAAAGAATCTCACTCCCATGAAGTAACCATTGTGAAGATATTCATAACATTAATTGGGCATATTTCCATCTTTTTATAATCTCCAGAACTATTTCTCACCATAGGAATTATATGTTCCTTGAAAGCTAGAAAAGACTCACTGGCAAAACAATCTGGCCCCAGAACCAATTTTTTGAGAAAATTCCTCAAACTTTTCTTCCATAGTTTTCTGGGTTACCCAGATTTTCTTCTTCTTAAAGTAGTTTGGGCATTTAATTCATTTCAGAGAGATTTCAAATAATTTGGCTTATGGTTACTAAATAGAACTCTCTTATAATTCTAAAAATCTCTTTTCTGCTTTTATGTCCTGTTTATTCTTTCTTACTTTGGTTTTCTATCTTTTCCTTGATAAAATCAGTCAGATATTTACTTTGTTTTTTAACCTTAAGAAGTAGCTCTTAGATTTTTTTAATTCTACAGTTTGGTTTTCAGTTCATCTGTTTCTGCTTTTATCTTATTTATATCCTCCCTTTCTCCCAGGCACTAATTTTGTTGGTTTTATTTGTTGTTTTACTAAAATCTGAGGTTGAGTACATTTCTTTTTCAAAAATCAATTTTCTAAGGTCAATATCAGTCTTTGCCTGAGTCTGTATTTAGTTTGCTATATAATCAGTTATTGTATACTTGATCTCCTGGTTGATTCAATATGATTTAAGAACATTTTCTGTTTGATTTTTCCAAGTGGTTGGAGTAGCGCATTTTAAACTTCTGTTATAGTAAGAGATTGGACATGTCTAGTTTTAGCTTTTCTGGAGTTTACTGACGTTTTCCTTCGTGACTTAACCTAATTTTTTTTTTTAATGTTGCATAGTCAACTGGAAAAGTATACTTAATCTGAAATTTAAAAGAAAGCTTTGTAAGTAACTAAAGAAACCACATTACAAGCAATACAGGTCTTACACTATACTTCAGGCTTTCAATTTTTACTAGCATGAAATGCATCCATATATGAAGAGTAAGGACAGAAATTCTCAATCTTGCACCTAACCTAATTTTAGTTTACACTGCTAGACCTGTAATAGGCAGAGTGTTTCTTAATAATGTAAGGAATTTCTAATTCTAAGCAATGTCCAAAATTTCTCGAAAATGTTAATAGCTATTTAAATTCATTTCCGTGTTCATTTTTAATTGAAGAAGGAAGTTAAAGTGATAAAAATACTTGAAAGTCACTCCATATCAAACACCATTTCAAAACCAATAAGGCATCGCTCCTTCCATAAAACAGTAAAACATGATTTGACTAGCATGTTAGAGCTACGACTTTTCTTGTATGAGACACTATACTCCAACTAATAATTAGTGACTACAATAACTTTTCAGGAGCCCTATCATATCATAAAATTATACTGAACTAGCAAAATCCCTAAATCCCTGGTTTTCCCAAATCTACGCTTTTGCAGCTTGTTTAAACTAGAATTCGCTTTCCTTTTCAATTCTGATTAAAAATCAGTTTCTGAACTCAAGCTTTTGGTTTCACTCTAAGATGAAGAGATGGAGGAATCCTGGCTCTCCTTCGAGTTAATTTCAAAGTACACCTTATTAAGATTCATTTTCCTCCTACAAAAAAAATTTTTTTGTTTTATTTTGCTATGCAGAGTTTTTTATTTGCATACGTATATATGTAATAACAGTTTACACTTCACAGGGTTACTGGGGTAGTACCTGAAAATATATATTTAAGTGTCTATCACATCGCCTGCTGCATAGTAAACACTAAATATTAGCTATTATTATTATTATATTTTTGTTTTCTCCTATCAGCTTTCTTTTCTCTTAAATTCACTGATCCCATACTCTGTAACTGACCACTTTAGCTATGCCTCCTCATTTAAGATCATCTTCAGAACAATAAATGGCTCAAGGCCTTTACCAACCAACTGATGACAGATGTTAAACTGAGCACCTCTCAACTGTGCTTAATCTTGCATATCACCTTTTGGTTTCCATAGCATCCAGGTGTAGTTTGGAGAGTATTTCATCTTTCCACTCAAAGCTTTCATGATCAGATAGAAGAATGAGTTTCCACCACACACATTTATTTTATTCTTCATAAAATATGTTTTGTTTCTTACCAATAAACTAGTCCATAAAAGCAAAACAGTCAATTTCAATAGCTGTGCCATTCAATAATTATATTGAATAATTATATTCTGTCATTTGGAAAATGAAAAAAATTCTTGTGCCTCTACAACCTTCAGTTTCCAAATAGTTTAATATAATTTCCAAAAATACCATTAAAGATATGTGAAAAGGCTGTTTCAGTTTATTGCTATACAAAATAACAAGCACTTGGGATGGAGGGAGGAAGGCAGCGAAGGACAGAAAAACAGCACAACTTTCAACTAGCTACACCGAGTTTTCAGATGGTCACCTTCCACAAACTTCAGGAAAAGGTTACCTGTAATTATGACCCATCTCTTTCTCTTGAGGGTGAAACCAAAAATTGTCCTCCTTACTGAAGGCTATATGCCTCCTTTCATGAAGCTTAGCTATCTTACAACATCATAATGTATTTTGCTGCTGGCCAAAGAGAAATGTAAATATCCCATGGAGCTGGGACAAGTTACATTTTCCCCTAAATTGTTCCTACCTCACTCCCTAGTAGAGAAGTATTATTTTGGCATCCAACTCTCTCGGTAATCTTTCTCAAACTGAGAGACTATTATAAGCAAGTGCCTTACAGAGAACACAAAAATACTCATTAAACCACCACAGCACATTATCATCAGTGTTTCCCCCATGTCCCCGGCCTCGGGCTTCTTAAAGTAACTAAGCCATATTCGCCTCTCCCTGTTTAAAAAATTGATTAAAGAAATAAGAACAATTTTTTTTTTTTTTTTTTTTGCGGTACGTGGGCCTCTCACTGTTGTGGCCTCTCCCGTTGCGGAGCACAGGCTCCGGACACGCAGGCTCAGCGGCCATGGCTCATGGGCCCAGCCACTCCGCGGCATGTGGGATCTTCCCGGACCGGGGCACGAACCCGTGTCCCCTGCATCGGCAGGCGGACTCTCAACCACTGCACCACCAGGGAAGCCCGAAATAAGAACAATTTTTAAACAAAACTGTGAAGTAGCTTTCTCTTAAACCAAAAGGCATATTTACTAGATATAAGTTATGTGCTAGACAGTGTGCTAAGTGCTTCCCCTGATTTTATCTCATGGAACCCATGTAAAGTCAAATGAGAAGTAATTGTATGACAGGTATGGGGGTCGGGGGAAGAAGATCAAAGAGTCACAGAGAAATTCAGCAAATAGGACCAATGGAATCAACAAGTAACTCAAAGTCAAACGGACCAGGAATAGGCTGCTTGCAGATCGGGAGATAAATCTAATTTTGAAAAAAAAAAAACTAGAAGCTGTTACTATACACTTTATTCTATTTTTTTAAATTGAAGTATAATTGATTTACAAAGTTGTATTAGTTTCAGGGGTACAGCAAAGTGATTCAGATATATATATACATATATATAAAATATGTATTCTGAATATAAAATACATATATTTTATATACAGTAGTGTGTATCTATTAATCCCAAACTCCTAATTTATCCCCCACCCCACCTTTCCCCTTTGGTAACCATAAGATTGTTTTCTATGTCTGTGAGTCTATTTCTGTTTTGTAAATAAGTTCATTTGTATCGGTTTTTTTTTTTAGATTCCACATATAAGTGATATCATATTTGTCTTTGTCTGACTTACTTCACTTAGTGTGATAATCTCTAGATGCATCCCTGTTGCTGCAAATGGCATTATTTCATTCTTTTTTATGGCTGAGTGGTAGTCCAATGTATATATGTACCACACCTTCTCTATCCATTCCTCTCTAGATAGACATGTAGGTTGCTTCCATGTCTTGGCAACTTTAAATAGCGATACACTTTATTCTTTGGCTTCTAGCTTCATACTAAGTCAATTCTTAGTTTCTTGGTGAGTACCTTGTATTTATAAAGGAGTAAATTTGACTGGACTCTGGATTCACTAAATATTAAGACAACTTCCAAAATCAAAATTACAAATGAAAACTGGTATTTAAAAGTTTAAATTCTAGCCAGTACACTAAAACAAACAAAAGAAAGAAAAGGTACAAGGATTAGAGTGGAGGGGTTAAAAGTAAAACTTATAAGGAGATATAAAAACCAGAGAAGCACAGACTCTAGGGCTAGAATGCCTGGATTCAAATCCCAGCTCCGCCACATACCAGCTACGCAACATTGGGCAAGTTAATGTCTATTTCACTGGAGCTCTTTCAAGGACCTAATGGGTTAATACGCATAGGTGCTTAAAATAGAGCCTGGTAAACAGTAAGCACTATATAGTAAAACTGTCATTTATGAACAATATGGTTTTGTGTATATATATATCCCAAAAGACTCAAGAAATTATTAGAAATAAAAATTCGGCAGGTTGCTAAATACACATAGTTCAATTGTATTCTTATAAGCCAACAAAGAGAAAATGTAAATTTCTGGACCTTTTTCTTATGAAAATTTTCAAAAAAGCTTAGAGTAATATCAAGAATTACACCACCAGCACCCCACCCTCCAACACCACAAGTGCCTAGCTTAAACAAAGATCAACTCATGGCCAATCTTGATTCATCCCCAGCCACAGCCTTCCCTCTATTCCTGATAATAAAGCAGATCCCAGACAAATCCTTGCATCCATCAACATTTCAATATGTATCTCTAAAAGATAATGACTCTTTTTCAATATAACTACATGCTGTTATCTATCACACCTAAAAATTAACAATAATTTCTTAATATAAAATATCCAGTGTTCAAATTTCCCTGGTTATTTTATAAATATTTATTTATTAATATCTGGACCCAAATAAAGTCCAAACATTGCTATTAATTTCAGTTTTCTACCTTCTTTTCTCTTTTTTTGTTCCTCACAATTTATTTGTTAAAAAAAACCAAGTTGCATGTCCCAAAGACTTCCCCATAGTCTAGATTCTGCTGACGGCATCTCCATGGTATCATTTCACTTGTTTCCCTGTCTTCTGTGTTTCCTGTAAATTGGTAATTGGAGCTACAGGCTTGATCAGATTTAGATTCAAATTCAATTTTTTTGGCAATGATACTTCACAGAAAGGATTGTGAACTTTCATTAAGAGAAACCTAATGTCCGACTGTCTCTCCTCCTGTGATGTTAGCAGCCACTGATGATCTTTGCTTACGTCCTGGAATTCATTATGAAATGGTAATGTTCTATTTATCAGCCCTTAACTGTAAATAGAATACTAGTAACTAGAATACATCTGAGAAAAGAAACTTCCTCTCCTCAACTACTGGTCACATTCAGGTATAGTTGGTTTCTTAGCATACGCCAAAGAAAATGAATGAGTTCTTTAAAGTATCATCATGGGGCTTCCCTGGTGGCGCAGTGGTTGAGAGTCCGCCTGCCAAAGCAGGGGACGCGGGTTCGTGCCCCGGTCTGGGAGGATCCCACATGCCGCGGAGCGGCTGGGCCCGTGAGCCATGGCCGCTGAGCCTGCGCGTCCGGAGCCTGTGCTCCGCAACGGGAGAGGCCACAACAGTGAGAGGCCCGCGTATCGCAAAAAAAAAAAAAAAAAAAAAAAAGTATCATCATGAACTCATCAGTTTAAACATATTGGATGTGACTGATTATATATTGCAGTTATACTTACTAATGTTCAAACTGTCTCATCTTTAGCCAGACAGAGCCCATTCAATTAAGCACCTTCGTTGTTTTGCCACCCGCTATGATAACTTCCTTGCAAGATGTTCAAGGCCCCAGCTCTGAAACCAGCTTTAGCCATAAGCTGCTTTCCATTTCAACTAGCTCCTTTCTTATTATTTATTTCTACTAAACTAAAAATGCCTAATCCTTAATTATAAATCAACTGTGCTATATTGAATACATTCTGGATATTATGATTGAACATGGACCCAGAAATTATAGAAATATTTCCTTCTCAAGTCTACTTTCAGCATTCCATTCAATGTCCAAAAAAGAGCATATCCCACTCAAAACTGGATGTTAAATGCTTCCATTTGAGAGACCGGAGCAACAAGATTCCTAATATATTCTCTGCCGGCATTTTGGCTCTGGAAAGTATTTCTTCATGTTCTATTTCAAAATTTAGATGTGGTTTTTAAACATGTACAATAAAAATTCACTGGTTGTTTTTTCTCTGATAACCCAATAAAATCATCAAGTGTGGGGAAATGGTCAAACTCTTAGATAAGAATTATTTTGTATCATAATTCAGACTTTTATAAAATTCTTATACCTCATCCTTAACACTGAAACTCATGATACTGTGAATATGAAGTTGTAAGTTCTGACTATTTGAAAAAGTAAATGTAAGTTTATGCCTCCTTGAAATCATAGAAATGGCATTATCAGTGGTAAAGAAACATTCTTCTTATTTTACTAAAAAACAAATTAACAAACATGTAAAGCCCTGTCACCCTACACAGCTAGCATACATCGCTGTGGAAAAGCAGGATCCTATATTTGCTGACCATTTCTTCCCCAAATCCTAAAAAGACACGGTGTTAGTGGCCAAAAATTGCTTACATCCACAATTTTTACTGGTTTTTTTCAACATTAAATCACAACCAGAAATCACATTACTAAATGCCAATTTTTCTCTCTGGAAAAAAGCAGGATATAAATTTATATCTTAGTGCAATTTCTTTTATTCACAGACCAAGTGCACCCTCTCCTACAGCTAAAGTTGTTGGGTTTTGATCAGAGGAACCAATGCAACTTTTCCAGACAACAATGGCTTAAAAAAACCAACCAACCACCAGCAACAACAACAACAATAAAACAAAATATCAACAAAAACCTCTTCTGTTAGTGTGGATTTCTCAGTGATTAAACAGTAACATATCTCTATGAAGTGCTGGTATGTCCTCAGCACATCAGTGCTTTTATCCAACTGAAAAACAAAAAATTCTGCTAGCATGCACATGACAGTAATTGCTTTTCCAGATGGTATGCCTTTGATAAGGGATTTTTGCCAAAAGCTCATTTTACTTTCTCTCCAAGCATAATATTTGTTGTTAAGTTTGAAACTGGTTTGACAAGCTTCTCAGTAGTAGTGTGAGTTGACCTGTTTTTTTGCTAGAAGAAGGATAACTGTGAATGATACTTCAGTAGTGTGGTCTTCTCTATCTTTAGCAAAAATGTGCATTAATCTAACACTGAAAAGCATCTATAATTTTATACACTTTTTTCATTTTTCATCAAAAGTCTAAAAAGTAACTATTAAAGAAAAGGAAACTAAGACAAATATTAATTCAGTTCCTCAGGGTAGCTTGAAAGTAGAAGAGCCAAAGCTTGTGCTCTCTCCATCACACCACAGAGAAAATCATGGTGGCAAGGGAATACCTATTCCCTCAATTATACCTTGTTGAAATGTTTTTAAATGCTTTTGTGAGTCCAAACAAAATATTTTTAAAAGGTACTATTTTAATTTAATGTAAACTATAATCCAAGACATCACCTTACAAATGTTCTAGGGCCTTAACTCATGTACTGATTTTGTTTTGTTTTAATCCCCCTTCCCAAAAAAACAAAATCCCACTATCTCAAAATCTGAAAATCCTCTCAAAAATTTTTAAGAAAATATTGTCCAAAAAAAAGGAAGAAAATATTGTCAAAATGTATTATATAAAACTTCTGAGCACAAGTTTGTGAAATTTTTACTTCATTTTTGAAAGGGAAAATGACAAATATTAGTTTGCAAATGCGCAGGGCAATATAAGAAATTGATGAATTAGAAATCCCTAATTTAAGGATTTAAGCAACCTAATTTGGTTATATGGCACTTTCACAAGTAGAACCATAAATGGGTAACAACCACAACCAATTAGTCACCAAATTCAATTGATCAGAATTTCCTACTCTCTTTTTGTTGACATCTGAATACAGAACTTAACTATATTACTTAGAAAGGAATACTAAACTATGATTTTATGTGCTCATTTCATATTTTTTTTTCTTTTTAATTAATTTATTTATTTCTATTTTATTTTTGGCTGCATTGGGTCTTCATTGCTGTGCATGGGCTTTCTCTAGTTGCAGCGAGCGGGGGCTACTCTTCATTGTGGTGCGCGGGCTTCTCATTGCGGTGGCTCCTCTTGTTGCGGAGCATGGGCTCTAGGTGCGCGGACTTCAGTAGTTGTGGCGCAAGGGCTTAGTTGCTCTGCGGCATGTGGGATCTTCCTGGACCAGGGATCGAACCCGTGTCCCCTGCATTGGCAGACATATTCTTAACTACTGCACTACCAGGGAAGTCCTCATAATTGCTTTTAAATGGTTTTCAGATGAGAGTATTTAGCCTCCCTAGCCCCAGAGTAAACATTCTGAGTGAAAGATGTCTTCAACTTCATTCATAATGAAGTTATAGAATAATTTATATCCTTCCACATATTTAGACTTATTCTTTGCAAAGCCTGAACATTCAACTAATGTTGTTAAATGAAAGTAAGAAGGAAAGATAGCTTTAAAAAATAAGTGAGGGACTTCCCTAGTTGTCTAGTGGTTAAGAATCCGTCTTGCACTGCAGGGGATGCCAGGGAACTAAGATCCCACATGCAACGGGGCAACTAAGCCCGCATGCCACAACTAGAGAGCCCATGTGCTGCAACTACAGAGCCCATGAGCTCTGGAGGCCACGCACCACAACTAAGAGCCTGCACGCTGCAACAAAAGATCCCGTGTGCTGCCACTAAGACCTGACACAGCCAAAAAATAAATAAAATACATCCAAATTTTTTAAAAAGGGAAATGATTCTGGTAATAAGTCAAATTATATATTTAATATCATTATCATTTGATTCAAAATGACACCAAAAAATCTTTGAAAACTACAATACACCTGCTAGCTGCCAGAGAAGTTTTAAAACTTCTCATCAAAACAACCTCTTTTTCATCTGCTATTTGATTCGAGGTAACTTTTCTTTGGCAAAAACTGCTCAATTATACCACTGCCTTCTAGAAAGTAATCCGTTTACTTTAACTGAAGCAGTCTTAGGTTTTCCAATATGGATTCTTATATTTTAGAATTTACTGTTTTACATATTCTTCTTCTGAAACAGAATAAAATGAAATTTAAAATCCAAGTAATAAGTGATACATTTTTCTCAGATTTTCATCTTCTCTATAATCTAGCAAAATTAATTTACAAACCTTTATAATGTATACAGAGAACCAACCAACTCTGACTGTCCCTAAAAATAATTATCTTTCCATACTTTCTGCCTATTTGGAAAAAATATAATTAACACGAAATTATTTTGTTGTTAAATAAACACCAAACTAACTGTACCCTCTTTGAAATTTATATATATTTTAGAAAAATAGAGACCACTATGTTTTCTGTTGATACTATGTTTCCTTTGATTGTTTTCAATTGTCTTATGTAGTCTTTAAAGTGGACAGCCACCCAATGATTTGGAAGTATCATCTGACACTTTAATTACATGCCTGGTTTTTCTGATCTAAGTAAAACTAACCCGTCAGATCGCCGAGGTCCTATAGAAACAGTCTACCGGGAGTATAAGTGACATTTCTTGGTGAATAGAAAACTCTTAACAGTAAGTTTAGGAAAACAGGAAAGAGAGGTTTCCAAATCAAACTAAAGGACAATCACTAAGATCTCTTGTATCATGTAAGCACACGTGGTAGGAGTGCTGAATTCAATTGCTCATCTCAGAGGGTCATGACATAAATAAAATAATTATTAAATTGACATTTATTTATTCCAGTTCTTCTATACTGAGTGTTAATCTGCACTCAGTGTATTTCTTTTTTTTAAATGAACATTTTGATGTATTTTCTTACATTTGTGTTTCTTCTTTTTTTAAAAATAAATTTATTTACTTTATTTAGTTTTGGCTGCTTTGGTTCTTGCTGTGCGCAGCTTTCTCTAGTTGCAGCACATGGGCTTCTCATTGCAGTGGCTTCTCTTGTTGCGGAGCATGGGCTCTAGGCACGTGGGCTTCAGTAGTTGTGGCACGCGGGCTCATAGCTGTGGCTGGCGGGCTCTAAAGCGCAGGCTCAGTAGTTGTGGCTCACGGGCTCATGGGCTTGAACCCATGTCCCCTGCACTGGCAGGCGGATTCTTAACCACTGCGCCATCAGGGAAGTCCATTATATTTCTTATAATTGACATGCTTTCCTAATTATAAGGATGACCTCCCTTTAAAATCTGAATCTCTTCTCAGATTTGGAGGAACGTGTGTGTGTGGGGGGTGGCCTCTTCCCCCAAAGCTAACCATTCTAACATAAAAACTTTTAAACTTATGAAATCTATATAGGTAGAAATCAGCATTATAAAATGACTGCCAAGGAGTCAAATTAAAGTAAAACTGTACCTCGAATACCTTAGAATAAGTAGAAGTTCTAAATGTCGGTGTCTTCATTTGGAAGCAAAAATTCTTACTCCCTGATCTTGCCTGATGGTCCTTGATTTTTATCATCAGAGTCGGTTCCAGTCACATTCCATTCGATCTAAAGTAGGAGAAAAGAGACATTTGTTCTACTGAAAACATTAGATTTTAGATACTGTGACACATCATTGTTTCCCTGTAAGCATACAAAGATGCTTATACGATGCTTTCGTTGTTCAAGAAATTCTAATTCCCATTCTTGTCCCTACCACAGATTTTAAAAACTGAAATGAAAGAATAAAGGTTAAATAAGTAAACAAATAAAGCTAATAAGCAGTAATTAGTTACCAGCTTTAAAAAGGTTCAGATCCCCAAAGGAGGTATGCAGCAAATTGGGCTTTGCATTGGTTAATTCAAGGAGGCAAGAGACCTAAGCTACTGACTCACTCATCAGAGTTGCTGAAGTCACCCCAGCAGCAGTGGCCCCAGCACCCAGTTTCAGGTAAAATGGAACAGTAGGAGGAAACAGGATTTCCAGCAGAAGATATCTCTATGATAAAGAAGCACCCAATATGATGGCTGTCATTCATTCCCGGGTCCTTGGCAGTAGGACGTGACAAATTGTGGACTTTCCTAAATTAATGGTAGTGCTGTATCTTCCCATTCTGCCTCAAAGCTAACTCCAAACAGTGGGACTGTGCAGACATCAGAGGATGCTTAAGAAAGGCGAGCCCTACTGGCTTTTGTTATTTAAAGCCGAATTGCTTTAGGTTTTACCAGCCAGAGTTAAGTTTTCCACTAATATTCCCTTTAGATTACAAAGACACAGTGGATCAGGCTCCAGGGACAATCATTACACCACAGGTCAATTTAGGAATCCTGCTAGTTACTTCTACCTGTGGCTCCCACCCCTGTCACCCTCGGGCTTTATTCAAAACATAAACCACTGTGACTACCTTTTCTCTTGTTCTCATGCCCACAGTGTCCTCTTTGCTGTCTCGGTCACCGCATGCGTTCCCCAACGGCCGCCCTTCCTTCCAACCTTTTCCACGGGGACCTCTGGAAACCCCTTTTACACAGTAAAACAAAAGACCTCTACATCCTCAACCTTATCACTGAACACTACTTTCAACCACTGGGCTAAATCTGGCTCTTGAAAAGAACCCTCTAGAGTGAAGACTAAGGCCATAGGAATCAACCTTGTCCACAGTAACATTTCCAGACCCCCACTCACAAGCAGTCCCATTCCCTCCCTCAGGGTCATGCCATCTGGCTGTCCTACCCTCTTCTTGACTTTGTCGTTCAATATTCCACTCTATCTTTTCTAACCGGGGTCCAGACTCAATCCCTTAGATGCACTCTACCTACACTCATCTTTCCAGTTCTGTGTTATCACCAATCTCAAAATCTTGGTTGTCATCCAAGCTATCAGTCCACCAAGTACGTTACTTTCTTTCTTCCACTTCACCACTCTCAAATTCCTAATCCTGGGTCAATTCAGTCACCTGCTAGAGAAAAAACACACAACCACGTGGACTGATCCTGCTATAATATTAAGGTCTTCAAATTTAGTTAGACACTGAATGCTATCTATGTCATTAATCAGATCCTTCTCCCGTAACGCACACTGCCTTTGTTCCCAAATGTGCAACTCTCCCTCTTCCAGCCCCACCTGGGTAGAATGAGAAAGGAGTTTTGTTTTCCTTAACCACTTATATTGTGAAAATACTATTTCTTTCATCTACTTTTAACATTTTCTGTCTATCGCTGGCTTTCAATACAAAAGTTTTTCTTTTCACGTGGCCAGATTTACCCATCAGTGCATTTTTCACTTCTTTTATTATTTCTTTGCTTAGAAATTTCTTCCCCTTCAATGATAACAGATAAATACTCTGATTTTCACTTTTCTGTGGGCTAAATTATTTGAATACTTCATTCCAAATGATGTATGGAAAGAGATTTAACTCTGAACTGACCTGTATTGCAAATTGCCAGTTTTCCTAACAACATTAAGTAATTAAGTAAACCACCCCTTGATTTATAAATTTCTTCTTATACATTTCATTTGTCTACAACAAGGTTGATTTCTGGGCTATAATCTATTTATGTAATGTGATTATTGTTTCTTTATATGTTTTAATTTGTAATAAGAATATTCTTTGGTATTCTCATCTCCTGTTCTTCCTGACAATAGTTAGATACATTTTATCAGTTTCCAAGGATATGCCCAGTAGTTTCATGAGTAAGAAATGGTTCCCCAGTCCACTCTCAGCACTCTGTGTTTCTGTTATAGTTGCTGCCTAAACACAATGCTCCTTTCTGCTTTGAGGGATCATCCACATTGGGTCTAGACCCAAAACCTCTCTAAGCATGCTAGAAAACCAGCCTTTCTATATATTTATTCATCTAGAGCAAGATTCATAAAACCTTGATCTTTGCAATTCTCCATGCTTTGTATTTACCTTTTCATCTGTAAAATCTGCTTTATGTAAAATAAAGGTATCTCACACACAATTTTTATTTCATAGGCCAACATATTTTATCAGCTCTAAAGTATTTTTCAAATCTTCCTGTTATCTTTTAAGATTCACATAATGTTTATTAACTTTAACTTTTCTTAATATATACTACATTCACATGAATCAAAAAAAATCAAAATGAAAAAAAATCAAAATGATGTAAAAAGGAACATAACATGTTTGAGAAGTCTCATTTATATATCATCCGCATGCAGCTCACATTGTCCTTGCTTACTACAGGTCACCACTTTTATTATTAGTTTGTTGTATGTATATCCTTCTAGTGATTCTTTATGCAAATACATTTAACTGCAAATATAATCTTATTCTTCCTGCCTTCTTACACAAAATATTCAGTTTTGTACCTTATTTTTTTTCACTCATTATATCCTACAGATTTTCCATGTTAGGATATGTTTTATCACTGTTTTTTAAAACTCCATGATATTTCATTGTGTGAATATATACTAGCTTGTGTAACCAAGCCCATAGTTCTAAGAAATTAGATTCTACAAATTTAAGTCTTATTTCTGAAAATAATTTAGTTCAAGAGCAATAACTGTACACAGGAAACTATGTGGTATGATTTCACAAATTTTTATTATATTAATAAATGTAAGTTCTCTTGCATATTTCTTTATCTTTTATCTCAAGTTTACTTTATGATCCTACCTAAAATCTATCAACCATAACAGTCATAAACTTTGAAAGTAGAAGGACAGTTCTCAGGTTGAGAGGTCTCGAATTCTGAAAGCTGCTCAACCTCAATGAAGGTTTCAATGGGTCTGCAAAAATGAAATACAGCTGTACAGGAAGCAAAGCAGTTGTACAATTCAAGAAATGTTCTATTCTACTTGGTGGGATCGGGAAAAGCTTCATGGAGGAAGTAGTCCCTTGGGTTCAATCCTAAATGACAAAGTGCTCAAGAGGCAAATGAAGGCAAGAGAAAACATTCAAGAGGGATCCGAATAAGCAGCAGTTTGAAATAGCAAACCCTGTCAAGAACTCTAAGTGGTTCCACTTCCACCTAGAATGCAGAAAGCCACAAAAGAATGTTTTCCCACCCTAGTGAGAAAAAGCCAGATTTATAAAATCGAAACTTCTCTTGAATCTAATAAAGAATTGAAGTCAGAAGGCAACCAAGTAATTTAATACCAAAGAGGGACAAATTCCTCCAGGGAGAGGCTGTACACACAAACTGTTTTACCTTTGGCAGGTCATCAGAAGAAGTGGCCTCCATACATGTATGTAAGAAAAAAAAATCAGTTAAGAGTTTAACAAATTCTTAAAGACCAAGTATGAACTACTATGTCAGTTAGGAATGGTTGAGAACCCCAGACACAAGGAGAGTTTACACTCAATTGCAAGTTTTTCTACATGCCTCAACCAGATTCTCACAAGAAAGATTAGAGGTAGGACAGCAAACCAGAGAAAGCTCTTCATCACTGAAGCAAGTGTGTACAAGGTGATGAGTACAGGCCTGAAGCTCTGCCTGCTTCCCCAACCTGTCCCCAACACAAAGCAAAAGCCTAGAGCCACTGGGGGAAGGACAGAAAACCCTCTCACCCCAGGATCCAGGCAAAAGTCCACTGCTTCAGAGGAGAACAGAAGCAAAATGCCTCTCCCAGATGGGGAGAAAATACTCTTAAGCTCCCAGACACAGGCAAAGATACACTGATGCTATGAGAAAGTAGAGGTAAAAAAAACCCCCTCTGCCACTGTGGGGGAGGGGGAGGGGGAAAAGTCTTGGGCAAAGGATCCTGCACCAATACCAACAGAGATGTACTACTACAAGGGAGGGAAAGGATATTCCTGCCCAAGACCAACCACAAATGTATGACAGTGTTTGACCACCACAGGGAAGAGAAAGCAGGAAAGCTAAGAAAGTCCTACCATTGATACCCAGGAATGTATAGGGCCTGACAAGGATTGAGTCTGCACCAGAACAGAACAGAACTCTGCCCTGTCCCACAAGCATAGCACTGGGTAACAAGCAACAATAATCTATCACTGGGAGAAAAACAATAACACGAAATCCCTCTGCAAACAGATGTGCAAAGACTATTGAAAGATGAGGGTGACACAGGATCACAGAAAAATCCTGTAGTACCACATGCCACACTCAACACAAGGCAACAGCAGCCAAATGGAGAAATGTGAAGCCTGTGGTACACTGAAGGTAATAATGGCCACAAAATCCAAACCCACCTCATTTCAAGATTAGATTGACTCAACCTCTGACAAAAACAGCCTGAGAGAAGAGGATCACTTGTCTCTCCTATTCTTGTGTACATGATGATGAGCATTAAATCACAAATTATGAAGCATCCACAAAAGCAAGAAGAAATAACCCTTTGTCAAGAGATAAAGTAATCAACAGAATCAGGACTGATTCATTAATTGAAATTATCAAACATTCTAAAATAACTATGTTAAATGATCTAGTAGAAAAGATGGATAACATGCATAAAAAGATAGAAATTTTCAGCAGTGACATGGAAACTTTAAAAAAGTAAAATAGAAAAGCTAGAAACAACAAAATAAACTTTGTTTACATTAGAGAAGAAAAATTTCTTTGGCAGCCTCAACAGCAGCCTGGACACAGATTAGGAAAGACTCCGTGGACTTAAAGACAGGACAATAGAAATAATACAAAAGGAAACCACAGTTTTAAAAAACTGAAGGAAAAATACAGTTCAGGGCATCCAAGAGCTGTGGAACTATATCAAAATGTATAACATCCACTTAATTGGAGCCCCAGGAGAAGAAAACAAAAATAATAAGATAGAAGAAATACATGAAAAGATAATGGCCAAGAATTTTCCCAAATGAATCTAAGACAACAAACTAGAGAGCAAAAAATCCCAGAGAACCCCAATCATGATAAATACCAAAACACACACACACAAACAAACATACACAAGTATATCATAGTCAAACTGTAGAAAAACAAAGATAAAAATCTCTAAAACAGAGAAAAAAGAAAGACTACATACAAATAACAAAGATTATAATTTCCTTATCTTCAGAAAATTATACAAGCCAAAGACAATATTGAAAATAATACCTTTCAGGTACTGAAAGGAAAAAGAGCTGAACATAGAATTCTATAACCAGCAAAAATATTTTTGAAAACTGAAGGACGAAAGAAGGAATTTTTTGACAAATAAAATGAGAGAATTCACTGCCTGCAGACACCAGAAATCTTAAAAGATGTTCTTTAGGCAGCAGTGAAAATTCCCAGGTGAAAATTTCGATCTACAAAAAAGAAATGAAGAGCATTAGAAAGAGAAGGTAAAAATAAAAGACTATTTTTTTCATATTTTATTGATTTTAGAAGGTTAAACACAAACTAAAGCAAAAAATGATAATGTAGGGTTAATAACATACATAGAAATAAAATTTATGACAACATAGTATAAAGATGGAAGGTAGACAGTTGTTGAAGTATGCTGTATATAAGGTATTACATGACACATGAAGTAGTATAATATCATTTAAGGAAAAAATGTGATTTTAAAAAATGTGAAAAAAACTATTATAAGTTAAAGATATATATTTTAAACTGCAGAGTAGGGGCTTCCCTGGTGGCGCAGTGGTTAAGAATCCGCCTGCTAATGCAGGAGACACAGGTTTGAGCCCTGGTCTGGGAAGATCCCACATACCGCGGAACAACTAAGCCCATGCACCACAACTATTGAGCCTGCACTCTAGAGCCCGCAAGCCACAACTACTGAGCCCACGTGCCACAACTACTGAAGTCCACGCACCTAGAGCCCATGCTCCCAACAAGAGAAGCCACCACAATGAGAAGCCTGCGCACCACAATGAAGAGTAGCCCCCGCTCACCACAACCAGAGAGAGATAAGCCTGTGTGCAGCAAAGAAGACCCAATGCAGCCAAAAATAAATAAATAAATAAATAAATAAAATAAAATAAACCGTAGAGTAGGGGTTCTCAACCAGGAACAATTCTGCCCCCTCAGAGACATGTAGCAAAGTCTAGAAAGTTTTTTGGTCGTCACAACTGGTGGTGGGGAATGGGTGCTACTGTCATCTAGTAGATAGAGCCCAGGGATGCTAAAAATCCTGCAATGGACACAGGTATTCCCTCCATGACCCAATAACAAAGAATTATGCAACCAAAAATACGAACAGTGCCAAGGCTAAGCAACCATGACCTAGAGCAACTGCAAAAATATGTGTGTGTGTATAAATACACAGAATAAGCCAAGAGTTAGATAAAATGAAATTATGAAAAATGATTAATTCAATAGAACGCGAAAAAAATAAACAAAAAAGATTCAAAATTAGAAAACAACTAGCAAGATGGTAGGTTTAAATCCAAACTTTCAATGATTATATTAAATAGAAATTATCTAAACACCCAATTAAAAGGAGGAGATTATCAGATCAAATTTTACAAACAAAATCCAACCGTATGCTATCCACGAGACACTTACTTTATATACAAAGACATAGGTTAAAAGTAAAAGGAGGGAAAGGAAAGACAGCATGGTTGTATTAATATCTGAAAAAGCAGACCTCAGAATAAGGAATATCACCAGTGATAAAGAGGGATACTACTTAACGAAAAAGGATCAATTCATGACAAAACTGTAAGGAGATTAGACAAATCCACAATTAGAGTTGTAGACATTAATACTCCTCTGTTATTAATCAACAGAACAAGAAAACAGAAAATCACTAAGCTATAGAAAATCTGAAAATACTATTAACTGACTTGACCTAATTGGATATTTATAGAACATTTTACACAACAAGAACAGAAAATGCATTATTTTCAAGGGTACATGGAAAATTCACCAAGAAAGACCATATTCTGGGCCATAAAACAAAACTCAAAATATTTAAAAGAATTTAAATTAAATAATGCATTTTCTCTGACCAAAACAGAATTAAGTTAGAATCAGTAACGGAAAGATAAAGAATTATCAAAGGTTGGAAATTAAACAACACAATTCTAAATAACTCAAAGATTAAAAAGAGAAATTAAAAAACACTTTTAATTGAATTAAAAGTAAAGTGGAACATATCAAAATTTGTGGGATACCACTAAAGCAGTTCTTAGAAAAACTTACAGCATAAAACATAAACTGCTTATATTAGAAAACAAAAGTCTTGCATCAATAATCTCAGCCTCCACCTTAAGTAGAAAAAGAAGAGCAAATTAAACACAAAGGAATTAGAAGGAAGAAATGAAACTAAAAACAAAAAGCAATAGAGAAAATTGATGAAACTGAAATGTAGTTCTTTGAGAATTTCAATAGCGCTGAATAAACTTCTGGCTAGAGAGAGAGAGAGAGGGAGGTCACAAATTAACTATACCAAGAATGAAAAGAGGACAGCATTAGAAATTGTACAGATATTAAAAGGATAATACGAGAATATTATGAGCTACTTTATGGCAATAAATTCTACAACTTTGATGAAACGTACCAAGTCCTTGGAAGTCTGAATACAAACTACCAAGTTCACTCAAGAAATTAAAAAACAACAGCTCTTAATATATTAAGAAAATTTAATTCATAATTTAAAATCTTCCCACGAAGAAAGTTCCATGACAAATGGCTTCCTTGGTAAATTCCACCAACATCTAAGGAAGAAATCATAACAGTAATACATAAATTTTCCAGAAATAAATGAAAACACTTCCCAATTCATCTTAGGAGGACAGCATAACTCTGATGTAAAAGTCAGACCAAAAAAACTGTAAGAAAAATAAATTACAGACCAATATCCTTTCATGAACATAGACACAAAATATCTTAACCAAATATTAGAAAAATGAATCTAGCAATATACAAAAAGGAATATATATCATGACCAAATAGCATTTATCCCAGGAATGCAATATTAGTTCAATATGAAAAAAAAAATCCATCAATGTAATTCAACATATCAATAGACTAAAATATAAGCGATCATCTTCACAGATGCAAAAGAAATTCAGGAAAAACCCACAACCATTCATGATTCAAAACTCAGAAAACTAGGAACAGAAGGGAACGTCCTCAGCCTAAGACATGAATTTACAACAAATCTAAAGCTAATATCATACATAATCATGAAAGACTAATTGCTTTCCATCTAAGATCAGGAACAAGGCAAGAACATCTGTTCTCACCGCTCCTATTCAACAATGCACTGTACTGTCAGTACAATGCAAGAAAATGAAATAAAAGCCTAGAGATGAAAAAAAAAAACAAAAAGAAACAAAACTGTCTTTTGTCCACAAGTGACAGGACTGTCTATATAGAAAATCCCAAAGAATCTACTACTGAAACTAAATTTGCTTTGAATTTGGCAAAATTGCAGGATACAGAGTCAACGTACAAAATTCAACTGTATTTCTATATGGCAGCAATTAATAATTAGAAATAAATTGACAAAACAGTAGCAATTACATTAGCATCAAAAAAGAAAGATACAGGATAAATATAACAAAATAAATGAAAAATTCCTGTGCTCAAAAATACAAAACACCAAGTGAGAAATCAAAGACCTCAATAAATGGAAGTATACTGTTTTCAAAGATCAGATTAATCAGTGTTAATATATCAATTCTCCTCAAATTAGTGTATAGATTTAACATAAATCACTGTTAAAATCCCACCAGGCGGGACTTCCCTGGTGGCCCAGTGGATAAGAATCCACCTGCCAATGCAGGGTTCGAGCCCTGGTCCGGGAAGATCCCACATGCCGCGGAACAACTAAGCCCGTGCATCACAACTACTGAGCCTGTGCTCTAGAGCCGGCGTGCCACAACTACTGAAGCCCCTGCGCCTAGAGCCCGTGCTCCGTAACAAGAGAAGCCACCGCAATGAGAAGCCCATGCACCACAAAGAAGCCACAACTAGAGAAAGCCCACGCAGCAACAAAGACACAACGCAGCCAAAAATAAATAAATAAAAAGAAAAAATCCTACAAGGATTTTTAAAATAAAAACTGGTTAGCTGATTCTAAAATTTATATGGAAATGCACAGAACCTATAATACTAAAAATAATTCTAAAAAAAAAGAACGCTGGAAATTTTATACTACCTGATTTCAATACTTTCCTTTTTTTTTTTTTAATGAAGATCTTTTTATTTTTGACCTGCAATTTTTTTTTTTTGTTTTTGGCTGCGCCATGCTTTATGCTGGATCTTTGTTCCCCCACCAGGCATTGAACCCATGCCCCCTGCAGCGGGAGCACAGAGTCTTAACCACTGGACTGCCACGGAAGTCCCTCAATACTTCCTATAGAGCTATAGTCATCAAGACATTATAATTCTGGTATAAGGATAAACACACACATCAATGGAACAGAAGAGACAGTCCAGAAATATATCTGTTATGGTCAATTGATTTTATTTTCAACAAAAGTACCATAGTAATTCAATGGAAAAAGAACTGTCTTTATAACAACTAGTGCTAGAACAAATGACAATCCATACGGGGGGAAAAAAAAGAACCTCAACCCACACCTCACATCTTATATAAAAATTAATAGACCTAGAGACTTCTCTGGTGGGCCAGTGGGTAAGACTTTGAGCTCCCAATGCAGTGGGCCTGGTTCGATCCCTGGTCGGGAAACTAGATCCTACATGCATGCCGCAACTAAGAGTCCGCATGCCACAACTAAAGATCCTGCATGCTGCAACTAAAAGATCCCACATGCCACAACTAAGACCCGGTGCAGCCAAGATAAACAAATAAATATTTTTAAAAAATTAATAAACTTAAATATTTTAAAATACAAAACTATAAAATTTCTAAAGGAAAACATAGGAGAAAATTTGGGGGATGTTAGGTTAGCCCAGAGGTTGGCAAACTTTTTCTGTAAACGGTCAGACAGTAAATATTTTAGGCTTTATGGGCTACGTCATCTCTGCTGCAAAGACTTAACTCTGTCCTGTAACATGAAAGCAGCTATAGAGAACATGGAAACAAACAGGCATAGCTATGTTCCAATGAAACTTTATTTACAAAAACAAGCAGTGGGCTGAATCAGCTGTAGTTTGCCAACACCTGAGTTAGGCAGTTTTTAGATATGAAACAAAAAGCATGGACCATAAAAGAAAAAATTGAGATATTGCACTTAAAATTTCAAACTTCTGTTCTTCCATAGACAGTGTTATGAAAATGTAAAGACAAGCCACAAATTTGGAGAAAATATCTGGAAGACAAATATCTGATAACTTGTTTCCGGAATATAAAAGAAATCTTCAGTATAATAAGAAGAAAATAAACAGTCCAGTAAAAACAATGGGCAAAGTTTTTGGACAATGCAAAAATGACAACTCTAACAAGCAGCCTGCTGATATGGTACATGTGTTTAATCTTTCCTACTGGCCTTTAGGCTCCTGTCTGAATGGAACACCCAACATTCTGCCTTACACAAGAAGATAACCAACAAATAAAATAAAACTGTCAGAGCAGTTTTTAAGCTAAGTTTTAGAGTAGTTAATACATGTACCTGTATAAAAAGTAAATTGTACTAACAGGCTATGGTGAATAGAAAGTCCCCCCTAGTCATCCAGCTCCCTTCCCTTGCTTACTGTGTATTCATTTGTATTCTATACATTAAAAAAGCATTTATATGTTTTTTTTTTTTTTTTTTTTGCGGTATGCGGGCCTCTCACTGTTGTGGCCTCCCCCGTTGCGGAGCACAGGCTCCGGACGCGCAGGCTCTGGACGCACAGGCTCAGCGGCCATGGCTCACGGGCCCAGCCGCTCCGCGGCATATGGGATCCTCCCAGACCGGGGCACGAACCCGTATCCCCTGCATCGGCAGGCGGACTCTCAACCACTTGCGCCACCAGGGAGGCCCTATATGTATTTTTAATGAAAGTGATGGCATACTATACAGCTTCTCATCCTGATTTTTTTAACTTAATGTGTTTTAAAACTTACTTCATATCATTCCTTATAGAATTTCCTCCTGCTCTTTTTTTTTAACAATTTCATGATATTCTATCATATGAATACATCATGATTTGTTAAACCAGTTCCTCATTGACAGACTCATATGTTGTTTCCAGTATTTTTCCATTACTGACAATGCTCTAAAGAATATCTGTGTACTCATGAAGTGGAATTACTTTCTGAGTCAAAGGGTATCTGAATTTTAAATTATGGTACCCTTCACTAGAACTGTGCTCCACAAAGTTTATCAGGGCTTAAAAAATATATACGAACATGTGTCAGTAAACCTTCCAGAGAAACTAAGATTTTCAGCTCTAAGTAATCCAAGATACTTGTTAAGCCAAGATAAATTTAGAGTGACAATGTCAAGAGTGAGACTTAGCATGGCCCCTCATTATCCCCAATTTTTTCTACTAAATTAAGGTAATAATTTTTATTTAATATGTATAATCTAATTTCTAAGAGGACTTGAATTGGTTACAAGTTAAGACACAAGGTAAAGAGGATTAATCACAATAAAACTTTGTAAATAAAATTAAAAATTAAGATACTGTAGTAGTTAGTTGGTATGGCCACATAATAGCCTCCAAAGATGGCTGCCATCAAGTCCTTCCCTCTCTCTGTACACGTCACTCCACCCATGAGGATATGATGTTTATACCCCAGTTCCTTGAATCTTGGCTGGCCCTGTGACTTGCTTTGACCAACAGTGACCAAAAGTGACATTCTGAAGCTCCACAGACCAGGAGGACTGACAGTTTCCCCTTTCTCCCTCTTGGAAGCGAGAGCCCATGTAAGAAATCTGAATACCCTGAAATTATCATGCTGGTGAGAGGCCATGTGGAGGCACGCCAAAGTGCCAGACATGTGAGTGAAGCCTCCTTCCAGCCCAGCTACCAGCTGAGTGAATGCACCCAGCTGATGCCACACAGAGCAGAAGAATCCCCTAGCCAAGCCCTGACCAAATTCCTGACCCACAGAACTGTAAAAATAATAAATCAATGCCATTTTAAGCCACTAAGTTTGGGAGTGATTTGTTAAATGACAATAGGCAACTGAAACAGACACTATCAAATTCATAATATCAGCAAATTATAAACAATGAGTGTCAAATTGGGGTCCATGTTTCCAGGGTTGTAAGTTTTCATCTCTGATAAGAAGAAAACATGTAAATTTTGTATCTGAACTGTATGTACTTGAAAAAAGAACAATGAACCTAGTGGCCTATAGTTTCAAACATAATTTTAGAAAATGCACATCATTCAAATGATGTTGCTTATAGATATATTTATAGACAGACGGCATATCATTAAATCAAAATCAGTACAGGCATTTTCATGTTGGGGGAGACCGAGGTGACATGATCTTGATACTTTTGTTCTCTGAAGACCTAATACGAGAAATGAGATGAATACATAATTAAAATATTCATTAAACTATCTTCTCATATCTGATACTTTAAGTGAGCTTTTGATAGACACTAAATAGCTGTCAGTTTGTGATTAAATCTCCTAATAAGAATATACAGAATACTCTATAAGATTGGTTAAGGTTAGAGTCATACACATTAATAGCCCAAAAATCTACCTTTCCCCTAGAACAGCTCCCACTGAGATCAAAAATATTCTTTAATGCTATATCCCATGAAAATGCCTCAGTCCATACCTTATTTAACCTTAAACAGCATCTGCATAAATAACCATTCCCTTTCAGTCACTAAGTACAGCACACACTCAAAGCCTAGGGAGTTAAGTTCCACCTCCTTGAGGGAGGGAAGTGTCTGCATAAATTACCTGGAGCTCTTCTGTATGGGATAAATAAGTGGGGGACACTTACTTATTCAATCGTTTAGGGTTATAATCCAATACTGTGTTATTTATTTTGTTATTCAAACTGATCCAGCTTTGGTCATTTGTTGCTCTTTCAGGTTGCCTCCTGTATCCTTTTGCCAAGCCCCATCCTTTTGGCTTTTGAGTATTTTCTTACCTTCTAGCTCTACAAAATGTTCCAGGTTCATCTTGCATATTCCCTGCGCCAGTCCTAGAATCAACTATTTTCCAAGAAGCTTACTTTTTTTCATTGGAAAACGGTATCAAATCAAAATCTTGGTGCTAGGTGTGCATAATGCTACTGGGGTGTCATTGCTTCTAGGCCCTTTTAGCAGACAGAGCTAGGAAATATATGTCTGTATACTTGGCCATATATACATACATATCTATAATTGTTTCTGTATCCATATCTACATTAAGCTAAACGTGAGTTCATCCTGATTTCTCTAACTCTAATCTAGTACCATGTGATTTGTTCTAGCCTTCCCCTTGCCATGGTTGTCTGTAACCTCACTCACCAAAAGTGAGAAACCTGGCTCCCACAATTCACTGTCCATTTACTTATTTTAATACCAGTATACATGTACAATGGTTTCAGATTTGTTAGCCCACACTCTCCTGAATTTTTTTAATCATTATATAAGTTTTAGGTGTATCTCCTGAATTTTTGTCCTACTTTTTTAGCCATTCCTTCTAAAAGTCTTATTAGAAGAATCCTCATTTTAGATGTGTGTGTTCTAAGATCTTTCACCTAAATCTCTTCTCTCTCTGTATCTTCTACCAGGGTGATCTTTCACATCCATGATTTTAGTTACGTTCCAAATGCTGATACTTTCCAAATCAGTATCTCCAGCCCAGATGTCTCTCCTAAACTTCAAACCCATTTATCTAACTATCTACCGGATCTCAACTTCAGTGTCCCATAGGCACCTCAAACTGAACTCATCATCCTTCCTTAGTCTTCTCCTCCACGGTTCCTCTAATAAATGGCACCATCATCAACTACCTATTGCACAAGCCAGAGATTTAGGGATCATGTCTGTCTTCTTCCCTCTACATTTTCCTAATATCCAACCACCAAAGCCTACCACGAAAGCCTAAATCTTTCTCAAGTCCTTCTACTTCTCTCCATCCCATGACCCTACCACAGCCAGCCCAACATCACCTCTAACCTAGAAATATTTATTGTTATAGCAAATGAATAAATAAGACAACTCTCTAACTGATCTTACTACCTTCAATTATACTGGCTCTAATTTGATATTTTCCACACCATAACCTGACTGATCTATCTAAAACACAAACCAGATCATATCACTTTTTCATGATTAAAATCTTTTAATAGTTCCCCACGTCTCTCAAAATAAAGCCCAGCTGCTTCGCTATCATTTTCAAGATTTTGTGTGATACTGTCCCTAGTTACCTCTCTGGTGTCATCTGTTCCTCTGTCTCACTTTGTATTGCCTGCCATCAACTAATCTGAAATCTTCTCAATTTCTTTCTCCTGTCTTATCTCAGATGTTCCTTCTTCAGAAAGCCATCTCTGCCTCTCCGCCAAATCTGGGTTAAGTGCTCCTGCTCTATTCTGACATTCTATCACGTAGTCTATCCACTGGAGCATCCACTGCGCTGCATTGTAACTACCCGGTTATTTCTTGTATTGGTTGCCAGGCTGCAGGCTCCATCAGGGCAAAAAAATCACATTACCTTGTTTTTCACTGCACCCTCAGCCTAGCTCTCTGCCTAATACATAGTAGGAACACAGTAAATGCTTAAAATAAATAACTTTGAATTTCTATTTTTGTTATGTCTGTACCTTAGATGTAATGACTATATTACAGGTAATCAAAATGAAGTATTTTCTGTATGTACAAAGTTTAATATCAATCTGTTAAATCAAGTTTACTAATTATCTTATTCTATAGAGTATTTCCTTGGACTTTTTTTTTTCAGAAAAAGTACAAAGCTAGTGTAATTTCTGAAACCATGTCTGTCTTGAAATCTCTCTTTTGCCTTTTTATGTAAATGACAGTGTGGTAAGGTATAAACCTCTGAGGATAAATCCTTTTCCCTCATAACACTGTAGATACTGTAGTAGCTACCAAACTCTAAAACAGGAATCAATACTATTTGGTAATTAAATTTTCACTAGTCCTCAGTACAATCAAAAAAGATGACAGTGTTGTTGGTGGGAATGTAAAGTGGTGCAGCCACTAGGGAAAACAGTACGGAGGTTCCTCAAAACACTAAAAATAGAGTTGCCATATGATCCAACAATCCCACTCCTGGGCATATATCCGGACAACACTATAATTAGAAAAGATAGATGCACCCCCTATGTTCATAGAAGCACTATTTACAAGACAAGACATGGAAACAACCTAAATGTCCATCGACAGATGATGAATGGATAAGTAAGATGTGGTATATACATATAATGGAATACTACTCAGCCACAAAAAACAATGAAATAATGCCATTATGGACAGACCTAGAGATTATCATACTAAGTGAAGTAAGTCAGACAAATACCATATGATATCACTTATCTGTGAAATCTAAAATATGACACAAATGAACTTATATGTGAAACAGAAACAGACTCACAGATATAGAGAACAAACTTGTGGTTGCCAAGAGGGAGGGGTTTTGGGGAGAAAAGAACTGGAAGTTTGAGATTAGCAGATGCAAACTATTATATACAGAATGGATAAACAACAAGGCCCTACTGTATAGCACAGGGAACTATATTCAATATCTTATAATAAACCATAATGGTAAAGAAAAAAAAAGATGAGTGTTGTTCAACTCAAAACAAAAATTACTCAATTATTTTATATTTTATACCCTTGTTTAGCTAAAAAAAAAGTTTGATAATTTGTTAATCACTGATTTTCTATTAGCATTTTATTAGTCCATATATTCCATAAAAGGTCTTGAATCCTCTCATCTAGTATTTTTCATGAAGTAGAAGACTAGATTCCAACCTGATTATCTTCCCTTTGAAAATCATTTGATTTTCCTCTCCAAAAGCTTGGAGAATTTTCTCTTATTCTTGAACATCAGAAATGTGACTAGTATAATCACTCATCTTGTTTGCTATTTGGTGAGTTCTATAAAAAGTACAAGTCTTCAGTTTAGCAACATTTTCAATACTTTCTTTGAGAATTTTTTGATCATGTATACGTCATCTCTGTTCTTTCCTACTAGAACACCCAATTTATGTATACCAGATCTCCTGGATCTATCTACCGTGCCTATTATCTCCAGCTCTATCTTTCCGTAATTCTGGTACATCATTTGAACTAGTCTTCTAATCCACTAATGTGATTTTCTGGAGTATTCAATCTACTTTTCACTATTATGAGTTATTTTAGTTCAATATTAATGATTTTGTTTTCCATAAACTTTTTCCTGTTCTCAGAATTCCCTTTGTTCACAACAATCAAATCTCAGTCTAAGAATTTGAATTTTTTACATCTCATGCAGTGCCATAACTATTTCTCAGAGAGCCATCTGCTATGAAAATTCAAATTATGTCCAGAATCAGAAACTGAGAAAGGCTCTCTCAAGAATTCTTTAGATCAGTGTTAAAACCTTTTTCCAAAAATGTCCCCCTATGTCAACCCTGGAAACCCAAAACCAGCTGAGTCCATAACCTCTTCTCCGCCTGCAAAGAGTAGCCTCCGTAATAGCTTTAATCTAGTCAGTGGACTGGCCCTCTGTGTCGGCTGAGATAAGGTTCAGTTGCACATGAACAAATACATGTGGTTTATAGAAAAGAGAGGTTTATTTTTCTCTCACATAAGAGATCTGGAGGTAGGCAGGTCAGGATAGATTGGCAGCTGTATCATCACCAAGGACCCCCACTCATTCTATCTTTTCACTCTGCCGGCCTTACCCCACAGCATCTATGCTCAAAGTCATCTCATGGTCAAAAGATGATGGCTGCAACTCCAGAAATTTCATCTCCGTCCTAGGCAGAAGGAGGAAGGGACAAGAGCTCCTTCTGAGGCTTCCCAGATGAGTCCATGTCCTTTAAAGAGCTTTCCTAGAAGTGCTACCCAAGTTTTCTGTTTACATCTATTGAGAAATAATGTTTTATAGTTGGACTTAAGAGATCTTCCCACAATACTGTATATATGTTACTAAGAATGAAAGGAAGAATAGATACTGGTTTGACAACCAGCACTCTGGACTCCACCATTTTCCTCTCTCTCCTGAACAAGTTCTTGGATTGCCAATTGTCCCTCTTAATCATGACATTCAGAATTAAAGTCAAACAACAGTTGTTACATGTATTTTCACTAGGGTAGAATAATTAATTCTTCCTGTAGTCAGAATATAATGCTTCAATTAATGCATTTGAAGGCTTCCCAAATTTTCCCATCAGTCATATCAAACTTCTGTCTAAAATGCACTTTTTTTTACATCTTTATTGGAATATAATTGCTTTACAATGGTGTGATAGTTTCTGCTTTATAAAAAAGTGGATCAGTTATACATATACATATGTTCCCATATCTCTTCCCTCTTGCGTCTCCCTCCCTCCCACCCTCCCTATCCCACCCCTCTAGGTGGTCACAAAGCATGGAGCTGATCACCCTGTGCTATGCAGCTGCTTCCCACTAGCTATCTATTTTACGTTTGGTAGTGTATATATGTCCATGCCACTCTCTCACCTCGTCACAGCTTACCCTTCCCCCTCCCCATATCCTCAAGTCCATTCTCTAGTAGGTCTGTCTTTACTCCCGTCTTACCCCTAGGTTCTTCATGACATTTTTTTTTCTTAGATTCCATATGTATGTGTTAGCATACGGTATTTGTCTTTCTCTTTCTGACTTACTTCACTCTGTATGACAGACTCTAGGTCCATCCACCTCACTACAAATAACTCAATTTTGTTTCTTTTTATGGCTGAGTAATATTCCATTGTATATATGTGCCACATCTTCTTTATCCATTCATCTGATGATGGACACTTAGGTTGCTTCCATCTCCTGGCTATTGTAAATAGAGCTGCAGTGAACATTTTGGTACATAACTCTTTTTGAATTATGGTTTTCTCAGGGTATATGCCCAGTAGTGGGATTGCTGGGTCATATGGTAGTTCTATTTGTAGTTTTTTAAGGAACCTCCATACTGTTCTCCATAGTGGCTGTACCAATTCACATTCCCACCAGCAGTGCAAGAGTGTTCCCTTTTCTCCACACCCTCTCCAGCATTTATTGTTTCTAGATTTTTTGATGATGGCCATTCTGACTGGTGTGAGGTATTACCTCATTGTAGTTTTGATTTACATTTCTCTAATGATTAATGATGTTAAGCATTCTTTCATGTGTTTGTTGGCAATCTGTATATCTTCTTTGGAGAAATGTCTATTTAGGTCTTCTGCCCATAAAATGCACACTTTTTTAAAACTACACCAAAATGGGATGTCTCCATCTGGTATTTGTGCAACTGACTTTCAAAGAACTCTTAACTGAGCATCTTCAGTGTGACACTGTGGTCAACCTAAAGACACAAAAAGACACTGAAAGACTTTTTGTATCAAGTAGCTAAGGAGACAGAGCATATAAATAGATGAACAAGGATGTAAGACATCATGAGAATCCTTCCAGACAAAGAAAAGAGAAAATAAGTACCATAGAAATGTAGAGTTGGGAGAAAAGTTTAAGAGTGAAATGGAATGAGGTAAAAGGTTAGAAGAGAATGAAAGAAAACACCTGACAATGTTTGTAAGAAAGGGGTAAGAAACTAGTAAAGAAGAGAGGCTAGAGAAGAAAACAGGACTCTCCATTAAAACAGAACAACCTCCTCTCCAATCCTGCATCCCACCTCCATATTCCAGTTCTCACAGATCTTACTCCTCTACAAACCTATGTCTGCAAAATCTATGTTCATGGCCTCTTCCACCTTACCTTCCATTTATTCCTTAACCCACTACAGTCTGGTTTTAGCCCCACCACTCCACTGAAGCTCCTCCTGTTTTGGTCAAATCTCAATCACCAAATCATTACTTAGCCCTTATTAACCCTTTGGTAGTCTGCCATTGTTGACCACTCCCTTACTTCTCTGGTTTCTGTGACATTACTTTTGGTGCACCTCTTACTCTTCCCGCCAGTCTTCCCTCCCTTCCTGTGCTGTTGCTACTTCTACACACCTCTTAAATGGCAGTGGTCATTGTGTCTCAAAATCTATGTATTCTTCCTCAGCAATCTTACCCAGGAGCATGAGATCTACTACCATTATCACCTATACATGACTTCCAAATCTTGCTCAAGCCCAAAACATTTAAGTTCCAAATCCATATATCCATTAGTCTAACAGACAACACTTCTCCACCTGATTGTCTTACAAGCACCTCAATTTCAACAGGTCCAAGGGAGAGAGTAGAATCCTCCACCACCAACCCCCAAAACTGCCTTTACTCTTGAATTTGCTACCACAGTTTCCAGCAATATTACCTCTTCACTCAACCAAACAAGAAACCTAGAAATATTCTAGATTCCCACTTCTCTTTCATTCCTACACCCAGTTTGCCTTATTAATTCTATATTTTAAACATCTCTTGTTATTTGTTTCCTCAGCTCTATCCTTACTGCTACTATCTTAGTTCAAGATCTCATTATAGGGCTTCCCCTGGTGGCACAGTGGTTAAGAATCTGCCTGCCAATGCAGGGGGCACGGATTCAAGCCCTGGTCCGGGAAGATCCCACATGCCTGGAAGCAACTAAGCCCATGCACCACAACTAATGAGCCTGCGCTCTAGAGCCCGCAAGCCACAACTACTGAAGCCCGCGCGCTGAGAGCCTGAGCTCCGCAACAAGAGAAGCCACCACAATGAGAGGCCCGTGCACCACAACAAAGAGTAGCCCACGCTCGCCGCAACCAGAGGAAGCCCACACGCAGCCAAAAATAAATAAATTTTAAAAAAAAAAGATCTCATTATATCACTGGATCACCAGAAAGAGCCAGTTCTCTCTGCAACCAATCATGCACTGTTCTTTTTTTTTTTTTTTTTACTTCTTTATTTGTTTATTTTTGGCTGTGTTGGATCTTCGTTGCTGCATGCAGGCTTTCTCTAGTTACTCTTTGTTGCGGTCCCGGGCTTCTCATTGTGGTGGCTTCTCTTGTTGTGGAGTACAGGCTCTGGGTGCACAGGCTTCAGCAGTTATCGCTTGTGGGCTCTAGAGCACAGGCTCAGTAGTTGTGGCGCATGGGCTTAGCTGCTCCGCAGCATGTGGGATCTCGAACCTACATCCCCTGCCCTGGCAGGAGGATTCTTAACCACTGCACCACCAGGGAGCCCCATGCACTGTTCTAATCCATCCTCCACTGGCACCAAAAAGATTATTACATTTCAACAACCATATTTTTCATTCCCCAGATCTCTAATTGACTCTTCCTAATAAATGCCTACCCTTGTTTTATAACCACTTGTTAAGAATATAATAAATTCCCTATGTCTCTAAAATTATTGGCTACACTAATTTTAGAACTCTGTTCTAGTCACTTTTTACTTGACATTAAGCTCTTCTGTTTGTTGATTCTGTACCATGGTGTCAACTTTCCTGAAACATTTGGAGATTCTTTTTATTTGGGATTCTCTGACATTCTGCTGGCTTCTTTGGGTATACCTCATTCAGAAAGCAATACTCGGGCTTCCCTGGTGGCGCAGTGGTTGAGAGTCCGCCTGCCGATGCAGGGGACACAGGTTCGTGCCCCAGTCTGGGAGGATCCCACATGCCGTGGAGCGGCTGGGCCCGTGAGCCATGGCCGCTGAGCCTGCGCGTCCGGAGCCTGTGCTCCACAACAGGAGAGGCCACAACAGTGAGAGGCCCGCATACCACAAAAAAAAAAAAAAAAAAAAAAAGAAAGCAATACTCATTTCATACTGCTTTCAACAGGAGTAGAGGAGGAGCCGAACATGCCACCAGGTGTGGGGCCTCAGTGCCTGGTCTTCTAAGTGTGAGTATAACCAATTACCCTGGGTGCTTCCTCATCTCACAGACCCAGGTTGCTACATGCAGTTCTCACATGGAAACAGACCTTTCACTTGGTCCAAATTGGTGTTAGAATGTACAGAGTTTGGAGCCGCTTGACTGCTCATGCACAGTAATGCTAGCGAATCACCCTATTGATTATTCTGGGACCCGTTCTGCTTCCAGTTTCCCCTATCTCTGGATATAATCATTACCCATAGGACCTCCTATCTATTTTCAAAAATTCTTCACACTTTCTGATTTACAGAGAATTCTCCTTCTTATTTCTATTGATGGCTACATATATATCTTTCTATTATTCCTACTGATTTGGTGAAAGAAAGCAGAAAGGTAGTCAGTATTCAGTCTGACTTCTTGAAATTGGCCAGAATAAGTTTTGTTTTGTTTTTAATGCAAATCACATCATGAATCTGTCCCTTTCCCTGCTTAAAATGCTTTGTTGGCTCCAGACTTCCTACAGATAGACTCTAAATGCCTTAGTACCACATTCAAAGTCCTCCACGAAATGACTGATGACTCCCTATATCTCCCCATTTCCCCATGCAGTACCCCTTGTGATCCAGCTATACCTATTTATGATTGGTCATACAAAACACGCTTTTACAGAACTTCATACCTTTGCATTCATCATTCCTTTTGTCTCTAATGCTCCCTCCCCCAGCTTCTTTTTAGTCTTCTAGGCATCCTTTAAAACACATCTTCAAAAGAGATTGCACATCAAGGTATTAATAGTGATTGTTTTCCTGATTTTTGCTTTTCTATATTCCTAATATTTTTACATTAAGAATCTACTACTTTTACAATGACACAAATAAATGGAAAGATATCCTGTGTTCAGGTACTGGAAGAATTACTATTGTTAAAATGTCCATACTACCCAATGCAATCTACAGATTCAGTTCAATCCCTATTAAGACATCCAGGGCATTTTTCATAGACATAGAACAGATAATTCTATAATTTGTATGGAGCCACAAAAGACCACTAATAGCCAATAAAATCTTGAGAAAGAAGAACAAAGCTGGAAGTATCATGCTTCCTGATTTCAATCTACACTACGAAGCGAGAGTAATCAAAACAGTATGGTGGTGACACAAAAACAGACAAATAGATCAATGAAACACAACAGAGATAACAGAAATAGACACATGCTTATATAGTCAATTAATCTACAACAAAGGAGAAACGAATATACAATGGAGAAAAGACAGTCTCTTCAATAAATGGTGTTAGGAAAACCTGAAGTAATGATACAAAATGAAACTTATTTACAAAATAGAAACAGACTTACAGACACAGAAAACAAACTTATGGTTACCAAAGGGGAAATGAGGAGGGAGGGATAAATCAGGAACTTGGGATTAACATATACACACTACTGTATATAAGATAGATAACCAACAAGGACCTACTGCATAGCACAGGGAACTCTACTCAGCATTCTGTAATAACCTAGATGAGAAAAGAATCTGAAGAAGAATGAATATGTGTCTATGTATAACTGAATCACTTTGCTGTATGCTTGAAACTAATACAACATTGTAAATCAACTCTACTCCAAAAAAATTTTAAAAGAAAGTATAAATACTTTATTGAGGAGAAAAAAGTGTTTTTTTCTTTTTATAATTCTAAAACTCTGGCCAGGGGTCCCCTTCTCTGTAAACCCTTATTTGACTAACCAAAAAAAGATTCCCTTCCTCTTTGTGCCATCACCCTGCCATATTACATCCCTTTTTTATTATACTGTATTGAATGTTTTTCTTCCCCTACTAGATTGTAACCTTCTTAAGGACAGCATCTATGTCTTCTAGATCTTTCTCTTGCCAGAATCTAAAAGAACCTGAAACCTTGAACATGCCTAATAAATGTTTGATGGATAAATGAATGAACAACAAAACTGAAGGAATTAGGAAAGGGCAGTTTCACGATCAAATGAATAGGTCTTGGAAAGTCATTTAACTTTTCCTCCAAGGAAAAGAAAGGAGAAAAGTGTACAAAGACGTTTAGAGGTAGTGAGGAAGGTATAATAATTATGCAATCATTTTCAATCAGAAAAGGTTTTAAGAAAGCATCACATCCAAGCCCTCATGTTACAGATTAAAGAATTGCTTCTGAGAGAGGTAAAGTGTCTGCTCAAGCTCATAACTTCTAACAGAACATGGATTAGAACCCAAGTCTTCTAGTTCCCATTACAGGGACTTTCCTGGTGGCACAGTGGTTAAGAATCCGCCTTCCCATTCTGGGGACACGGGATCAATCCCTGGTCTGGGAAGATCCCACATGCCATGGAGCAACTAAGACTGTGCACCACAACTACTGAGCCTGCGCTCTAGAGCCCGCGAGCCACAACTACTGAGCCCACGTGCCACAACTACTGAAGCCCGTACATCTAGAGCCCATGCTCCGCAACAAGAGAAGCCACTGCAATGAGAAGTCTGCTCATCACAATGAAGAGTAGCCCCCGCTCGCCGCAACTAGAGAAAGCCCACGTGCAGCAACGAAGACCCAATGCAGCCAAAAATAAATAAATAAATAAATAAATTTATAATTCCCATTACAAAGTTCATTCAATTTTACTGGCTTATCCTATTACTGTTCACATCATGTAAGGCTCTGATTAGGGTAATACCATCTTAACAGGTCAGCACTGCTTGAAAATGAAAGTTCTCCCAACATGCACTATCACGTAAATTTTAGTCTATTAACATTCGGCTAGGGTTTGCCTTTGAATAAGACTTGTCTTACGGGCAGCTACTAGTGATCAAGCTAGGGAAAGAAAGGTGGAAAGAATTCATTCAGGCCGTAGATTTCTTTTTTTAATCGAAGTATAGCTGATTTACAGTGTTGTGTTAGTTTCTGGTGTGCAGCAAAATGATTCAGATATATTGATTTTATTAGGTGACCAAGTAACAAACACAGATATAAGACTTGCTCTTTTTGTGGATACATTCTATAATTTCATTAGACACCATAGCAAACTAAAAACATAAAAAGTCATATCAACATTGAAAGCAAGGTAAATTTCCCAAACCTGCATATTTCTGGGCTTACAAGGAAGGAAAGGGGATTTTTGTCAGTAGTTTGTTTTGTTTTGTTTTGTTTTTTGATAATGGGTTGCTCCTTCACCCCTATTTTAGAAACAAAAAGTTACCAAAGATAGTTTTCAACTGAGCAGTCCATCACGGCCACTCTTAGTAGTCTTGCACTATAACACTCAGGAAGCTGTAAGATCACTTTTTATTATGAGTCTTTAACACTGCTGAGATGAGGCTATAAAGAAATTTGATATATAAGAAATGCCTATAGGACTTTGGCTGCATAGCAATCAACCCCTTTTAAAAGATATCCTCTATTTAAAATATTCATAAATATATTTTCTTTTCCTTACTTTTCTACCTCAAGACATTTCTCAGTCCCTCCTTTCCTTACCAGCGCTGAAGAGATTTGCAAAGGTCCTATATATCCAAGTCTAAACACATGTGGACTCTGGACTTTGCTATTTTTTTTTTTTTTTTTTTTTGCTGTACGCGGGCCTCTCGCTGCTGTGGCCTCTCCCGTTGCGGAGCACAGGCTCTGGACGCGCAGGCTCAGCGGCCATGGCTCACGGGCCTAGCCGCTCCGCGGCATGTGGGATCTTCCCGGACCGGGGCACGAACCCGTGTCCCCTGCATCGGCAGGCGGACTCTTAACCACTGCGCCACCAGGGAAGCCCATGGACTTTGCTATTTTAAAGGAAGTACTGAACAAAGTAAAAGCAAAGTGCAAAGTAACTTATCTTGAGACGGAGTAACTGGAACGCCACTGCATGTTGTTATGTTTAATCTGCATATAGATGATAAACTAGTGGAAAGTAGCTATGTGAAAACAAAAGCTAGATTAAGAATAATGGGCCTCGGGGGCTTCCCTGGTGGCGCAGTGGTTGAGAGTCCGCCTGCCGATGCAGGGGACACGGGTTCGTGCCCCGATCCCGGAAGATCCCACATGCCGTGGAGCGGCTGGGCCCGCGAGCCATGGCCGCGGAGCCTGTGTGTCCGGAGCCTGTGCTCCGCAATGGGAGAGGCCACAGCAGTGAGAGGCCCGCGTACAGAAAAAATAAAAAAAAAAAAAAAGAATAATGGGCCTCAGGGCTTCCCTGGTGGTGCAGTGGTTAAGAATCCACCTGCCAGTGCCGGAGACACGGGTTCAAGCCCTGGTCCGGGAAGATCCCACATACCACGGAGCAACTAAGCCCACGAGCAACAACTACTGAGCCTTCGCTCTAGACCCTGCAAGCCACAACTACTGAGCCCATGCACCACAACTACTGAAGCCCGCGTGC